>NC_142834.1:8486764-8795788 GCF_057945365.1 Rhopilema esculentum | reverse complement strand
TCTTTAGAGAATCGTAGTTTGTGTCTCCTTGGAAGTGACCGTAGCCTATCCTGTATTCTTCATTCGATGCAATTTTTGCACTTCATCGGGATATTAACTGCTGCTTCTCTTTGGTATTTCATACTTATTATAAAGTTTGATAATACGAAGTTCAAGGGCGGATACAGAGCTATTTGAAGGAGGGGCGGTTGGTAGGGGGGGCTCTAGAAATATTTTCAGAAATTGGTGACGAGTGTACGCTGTATACAACAATTTCAGTCCCTAGCTACTGACAGAAGGCTTTCTATTCACTTTTTAAGGAAATTTTCACAATAACTGTTGTATACTTTGAGCCAATCCTTGAAGTAGAATAACATATAAGTCTCAAAAACTTTTTCACTTGATTATCATTCTTGAAAAGGGGCGCACATTTTCCAAAAAGGGGCGCCACACTTCCTTCAACTCGGCGAGGGAGGGGCAACTGCCCCTAGTTGCCCCCCTTCAAACCGCCACTGACGAAGTTATATACAATTTTTTTTGAGCTGCTAAATGTAACTTTGATTATTATGGCACGTTTTGCATTCATGCATGTATGTTATCTGTTACATCACAGGAAGAAAGACAGCGGAAAAGAGAAGGACAACAGGCGAAAGAAGAAGCTGCTCAGGTACAGCATGCGTCAAATTTCGTCAAAGTTGGACCCAGAAGCTGTAATAGAATTCGTTTTTTCAGGGAAACCTTGATTTTAGCAAGTGTTGAATTATGTGTCTGTTTTTTAATAACCCGTCATTTTTCAATTTTTCCAGCTCTTAATAACTAATATAAAAAAGCATAAGTCATACATGGTCATGCTTTTTCAATGGAAGTGATTTACGTTGCCTCATCTCCACTTTTTATGATTTGTAGATATTTAACTAATGAAGAATAGCGCATTGAAAAATTATTGAAAAGTATTTGAAGGGTAAATCATTGAAAAGGTTAAAAAATGGGGCGTTTCTATGGTATAGATAAGGCGTGGTTATATGATTTTTCCTTACTCTACACCCATTCATCTCTCACTCTACAGCTAGCTGAATTTTTTAATATGAAGCTTTCTATTTTATCCCACTGTTTGATTCTTATCACAACTTTTTCATTGTTCATAGTACTTCATAATATTACCATCTCTATTTTAGTTTTTGCTTGAAAGTGATCATGATTTTTTCTTCATCATTTCAAAATATTTATATCCAGAATATCCTTTGATCGGCGCTGTTACCACTAGGTACTTGTTCTTGTCCCTCGTATCAATGGTAAACCTACTTGTACTAACTGAAAAGGCAAAACCATGTTCAAATCGAAGTTGTATAATGAAAGAAGCAAGTGCTATTTTTGTCTGCTGAGAAGCTAAAACAGTATATAATTTTTTGAAGGAACGCCGCAGAGCACTGGAGGCGGAAAGACGAGCAAGGCTGGAAGAAATCAAACTGAAGCGATTGGAACAGGCAAGTTTCTATTCAAGTCAGTGAATTCATCCCGTATAAAAAGGCATAATTTGATCACCGATAATTTGCTTAGACATGGTACTTTAAGAAATATAAATCGGTGATAACATTGAGTAAAAAAAATTCAATGAATCTTGAAAGAATGATGTGATAAAGAGTTATGGGAAAATAATTTTGCTTAATTATTTCTGATGCCAGGAAATCAAAAGAAAGAAAGAGAAACAAGAAAGAGAAAGGGCAAGAGAAGAGGCAATCAAAGAAAGACAAAGGTATTTTGCATTCTTTTCAAAGTACTGCAAGCTCCTCGATTGTTTATTCATTAGACCAAGAAATACGCTATTGTGTTATGATGCAGATCAATTGTAGTGTAGAATAGCATTTTTTCACTTTGCAGCCATTGTTAGTATCTCAAGTGTATTTTACGTGTTACTTAATCAAGAATTTCAGTTTTTAGTTTGATTGTGTAATGCTATGTAGGTAGAAAGTAATCAGAATTTTGCCATGGTTCACAGGGACAGAGAAATGAAGGTGGCTGCAAGAAATGAAGCTTTAGAAAAGGCAGCAGAGGAACTCCAAAAGAAGATCGAGCTTAAGGTAATCACAATATGCTCATTCTTTCTCTATTGTCGCAACTTTTTTATATTGCATGGCTGTGGTTGAAGTGAAGGAATAAGAGTAACAGTGAAAACAATCCACTGTGTCATTTTTTGTGTACCGGTTTGCAGCATTAAGATAAAATAAGAATTTGTTTTACATTTCCTGACTTTGCTGATGTCATGTGTTATACTAATGTCATCTACGTCAATCTGCTCATGCGTCAGACTTCATACTGAGACTTGAGAATCTTGTAAACATAAGATTGCTGATTCCAGTAGCAGAAAGGAGATCTTGGAGTCTGAAGCCAATGAGTAACTCAGCTGGCTTTTCAGCAAGGACTCTAATTACTTTTTGTTGCTTCATGACCACCTCCACTATATATTGTAAATAAAAGTGGGCTCTGGTTGAAGTTGCCTGTTTCGCTTTGATGATTGCATGATAAAAGGCTTTTCTCAGAATGCTTGTCACTAATATCCTTGGCACAAATATGACAAAAAGTAGTACATAGCAGTGTCACATTGATGGTAACGTAGTCTTAATGAAGTCATTTGACGTTTGTTTCTTAACACAGTTCCCCTGCTAATGATGATGTACCCCTGCTAATGATACCTTGATCTTTTACTAAGCATCTGAACTATTTCAACATTTTCAGCAACTAGAGTCATCGAGAAGGCATGAAGAGAGGATTGAACTAGTCAAAGAAAAGGTTCATTTATATGTTTCTACGTTTCTAAAGCGTTTTTCATTGAATTAGTTTTTGCTCTGTTGGTGACTGGCTTTCCTAATATATTTGGATATCCACGAATATATTTGAATATTCACGAATATATTTGAATATTTACGAATATATTTGAATATTTGTGTATATTTGAAAACTCTATAATCAATAGGCGTATTTCACGGTATTGGTCGCAATCATCGAGTTATTCCTATCTCTATCCCCTTTTCCGCAGCACAGGTGTCTTTTTATCAAGGTGTATCTCTATAGAATTCCTTGATACAAGTTATTTTTAAAATCATTTATCAGTTATATCAGTTTAAGTCATAACAAAGAGACTTTAAAGTTATCCATAACTTCGTATTTACGTGGATTGAAGATGTATAGCAAATGGAGCATTTCCTCTTTGAAGGCTGCTAGCTCATCGCGACACACCACTGTTGAAGAAGCCCCCAGCATCGTACCATATGAAAGAAAAAAGCAATGCACTTTATGCAACGTTGAGGTTCGAAGATTTATTCTTTCTGTGCTGTCTCATTTTTTTCTGTCAATATGTTAGATTTCAATATGTAGCCCGCTCACATGTTGTTTTTTCTTCTGTGTTATAATGAAATACACAGACATTATCTTGCATATTTTATCCGCTGATGCAGCTTCAGTTTTATTAGCTCAAATAAAACTAGTTTTAAAAATAGCTTTGCAAGTATTGATGCAAATTTTGTTTTTAGATTTTATCAGAGGTGTTTCTGGTCAGTCATTTGAAGGGAAGAAAACATCGCGAGTCGGTGAAAGAAATAAACAAAAAGATCACTGAAATTGATATGGTTTGTATCTCGAATGTATCTTCTTATCTTTTTTTGTCTGAACTTCATATATCAACTGTCATTTACACCATTTTGAAGCTATTCTCTTTATGAAAGCCATTACTTCACACTACAAATATCTTGGTGCAATTAACTTCCTGTATGGATTACAATCTATGCAAACGATCCACCGCATAATTTTCATCGAGGCTGTTTTGTCTGCATTGGAAATCGAATTGATAATTCAGAATTCTGCAGTAATAACTATTTGATATAATGGATACACTATGCGACCTGATGTTTGCAAGCAATGCGACATCCATGTTGATTTACTTTTGTGCAGCTCTAAGGAATTCTTCAACAAGTGGAACATAGTCGTGAATTTTTTATTAAAATTCCTTGAGGGCTTTTTTAAAGATAATGTTTATGAATGTATGACAAGGTAAACCTTATGCCTATCCTTTGCAATTCACAAGTTTTCAAGACTTTTCAAGGGCATGAACGATCTATTTTCTTTTTTCCAATGATCAGGAGGGGTTTTCTATGAAGTATATCAAAGACATGGAAGACACATCTGACACCAAACAAAAAGAAATAGAAGAAAATCTGAAGTCAACGAAAAAGAGACTAAAGAAAATCAAATCCAGAATGAATCAAAGGTATATCAATGCTCATCATCTACCGCCTTGAGTCTCTTGTGTTGGGATTCTAAGCAACGTGCTTATTATCAGTATTTTTGACGACATAAATCATGTCAGTATAAGTAGATTTTTAATGTAAGTAGATCCTGTCAATGTAATCTACCTCTCTATTCGTTTTAGGGGGAGAGAATACGAAGCCTCTCTTTCAAACGAGACAAAGTCCGAGGAATCCCCTAAACGAGCAAGGTAATTAACAACAATGTTCGCATTAACCAAATAAATAAAACAATTGTTCTCACACGTTGTGGTAAAGGAAACAAAACCTTTCTAAAATTAATAATATTTAATATTCAGTTACGCAAGTTCATTGATGCCAATTTTCTCTTTTTCCATTGCTACTATACGCCAAATGCATTTGCATTTCAGATTGTTTCGTTTTTCGTTAAGTGAGGTTCATAATTTTTATAGCACTAGGGTTACTATTCCTTCATTTTAGTTCCTCAATTTTTAATTAAAGCGCCATTGACAAACAGCTTAATTCAGTGAGGAGCTTTTTAAGATCATAAGTGACGAGTCAAAATTCCGTGAGTTTCAATAGAAGAAAATGTCCGTGTGTTAAATTGGCACTTATGATAACAATCTAATCTTATATTTTTTCAGTGTAGATGTGCAATCAATCTTTAGATTCTGATGAGATCACTTATGAGTTGCATCTTAGGAACATTTTTCCTTTTCACAAAATCAATGTACCTTGCATTCAATCATTTCAATTTGCTAGAGTAGAGAACGTAGGAAGTATTGATTTTCACTACAGCCGACAGACTTACAAAAAAATATCTGTTCTCTTTTTTAAGCAATTTCCAGATAAATAATTTCATTCATAAAATGATGCCATCGGTAGGGCAGCCCCTCCATACCAACTTATACATAGCATCCTGTTGAGTGTTTTGCTAGTTGTTCATTGGCAAAAATTCCCCATCTACAATAGATTTTCCAGGAAAGTTCTACAAAACAAGAGCAAAAATGGGAAAAAGATTCATCATAAAGGTTCATTATAAAGTAAATAGGAGAGTGATTTAGCTCATTCAAATCTATGTCCAGTATTCTACCACTGCATTAGCTTTGTCTATGGTTAGATTAAGCTGCAAATCATATAAGATGGCAGAAGCTATCCAGGATAAATTACTTACTGATAACAATCATTTGACGTCCGTGGAGGCTTATGGAGGCTCGATGGAAAGTCATTCTATGTAAACCATGGTTAATAGTCTTCTAGCAAAATGGCCTGCCTAAGCTGCTCCTTTAAATCGTCGTTATGCAAAAACCAGGTTGACAGCATCAAGACAGCGTTTTTGCATATCCTATTTTATCTTTTTCAAATAAATTGTAAAGCTGTGAATTGTTTTTTCTGGGAGAACTGTCAACCTAGATATTTTCTGGATTATCGGATCAATGAATGGCTCCTTGATGTATCCAAATATTTTCCTCTTTCAAATAAAACATGAAGCTGTGGATTATTTTTCTGAAAGAACTCTCAGCCTAGATATTTTCAGGATTATCGGCTGGTCTGGACAATGAATGGCTTCTCGATGTATCCAGACATTTTAAAGGAATGTCTCTACCTATTCAATTTTTTGTTTGCAAACTCAAAACATTTTGAAAGAAGTAGAATTACCTCATCTATCATTTCATAAGTTCGTGCATGATAAATGAGTATTTCTGCGATAGGGTTGTGGCTGCTCATCTCTTAATACAAACAATATATTAATAAGGTTTATTTTGTTATGAAGTACCTTAGATGATTTAATTTACAGTTTATAGATATGAAAGAACAAAGTTTGTAAAAATATCGCCAAGGACATGATTTGTTATTGGTCCTCGCTGTTATGTGATTCAGCAGGGCTCAATCAATTGGGAAATTTGCAACATCTCTTTTTAAATTTTTCTCTTATGTGGACTTAATGGCTTTTAAGAATAAGATTTTGGTTATTGTATTCGAATGGAAAAATTGTAAACATTGTCTTAATAATTGTGAAAAATTGTTTTTCCGTTAGATAAAGATCTTGATTTGGTGCAGTCTAAAACATAAGCGTTCATTTGAACTGAAACTAAAATTTCAAAGGTTTTTGGCTGTTGTATTTAGAATATGATTTTGGCTCCTGTATTCAAAACTTTTGGAAAAATTGTAAAAAAAGTCTGAATAATTGTGAAAAATTGCTTTTCCGTTAGATAAAGATCTTGATTTGGTGCAGTCTAAAACAAAAGCGTCCATTTTAATTGAAACTATAATTTCAGGGCCTTGAAGGCTTGTTCTTCATAGTCTGTCTTCTTCCTGTGGACGAGATTTGAAAAATGATTTTACGAAACTGCCTGGACTGCTTTTGTTTTTCCTATCCCTACATGTTTGTTATTACCATTTTAAGTCATGAAATGAAATGAAGTAGATGCATCGTGATTTGTGTTAGTGGACTGAAAGGCTGTAGAGGATCTGCTGTTTCTTATTGGAGCCTGATGAATTGAATGATTTATACTTTTCGTTCACTATAGACTGCAACGGTCGCTGAAAGAGATAAACAAACTTCTCCAAACGCAAGGAAACACGTTCTGGCCTGCGAACAAAGTTACTTCTCTAGATAGAGCATTGATTGAAATTACGAAACTTCTCGAGGGCAAGGTTAGTAGCAGCAACTATTGAAACTTAGATAGATACGAGGACGCTTTCTGGATTAAATACAAGTTGGATACACGATATAATCTAAAAGGCTGTAGAGGTTCTGCTGTTTCTTATTGGAGCCTGTTTCTTCTTGGTGTCTTCCCATGCCACTTTTCTGCAACTATCTCCTTTATAGTACATGCCGTTTTAATTGTTTCTAGGAACAGACGGATCAGAGGGTGTTCTGCAATATTGGCGGAATCGCTGTACTAACAAGGATCCTGCTTCTAGTCGACCTCTCAGTGGACATACTGACTACAAAACCAGTCATCACAGACAAGTAAGCAGATAGCCATGCTTCCATAAAGTCTCAATTTATCTTAGCCTTTTTTTTAATAGTTTTGCTTTGAACATACTTGGGTAAATTGAAAAGAATAGGCCTAAGAGGGATCGCAGATCTGGCGGTTTCCGAGCAATTATATTCTCAACATTTGTGACAATGTTTCTTGTACTTCTTGCAAGATGTTATTCACAATACATGACGTAATTTTTCAGAAGTTCTAACTCCTTTTCTTTGTATTTGAATGAACTATCGTCGCAAATATTTGTTATTGATTTACAAAGTAATTCATTTACCCAAGATAATTACTGAATTCATTTAAATATAGTTATCGAAATAGATTTGTGTTCATGGTGGGACGGAAACACATAAATTACTGTGTATTCATTTTCAAGCGACTTGAAATTGCTATCGCCAAGCTTGAAATTGCTTTAATTTGTTGGGGTTTGTCGTTGGTTGGATTTCAAAAGGCAAGTGGCCGTAAAAGCACCAAAACGCCTCCAACAAAGAGTTCTCTGAGTTCGATTATGCATTAACAGATGTGCCCCACCCTTGCACCATCCCGAATTGCTTTGCAGGGAACAAAAAAAGTGATTAAGTATAAAATTATGTTGAATTTTTACTTTGTTCCTAATTTTTGTAGAAAGGGGTGATAAAAACAGATGTCAACAGTAGCTTTTTTCTTTTCCAGAATATTGGTTCACACGTGTGAACTGCTATCCTTGGCTTGTCATGGAAATCCTGACAGTTGTCAATACATGCTGTTGACCAACAAACTTTCAACGATTATCGATCTTCTCAATTATCGCTCAGAAGATGTGAGTTTCTTTGCTAACCTTCAAGTTCATTGATTGTATTTACTCAAGGGCAAAGAATATCTTCTGTTTCCCCAGCTCATTATTACAGGAGTGGTAACAGCTCATCAAAACCCTTCGCCAAGCTTATGAAAATTCTAAACACTAGCTTTTTAATGATTTCAACGTAAGATTACCTCCTACTAGTTTCACCACCATCCATTGAAGTACAAGTTGAAATACTCCTTCTGTATGAAATACGTCTTCTGTATGACAATGAAAATTTGCTCCTTGGCGTTAATTGCAAGATCAATCGAGGATACCCTTAAACTCATTTTGTAAACAAATACTTTCGAATTCTTTTTAAACCCTTCTGTAAGAACCCCAGTTCTTATTTCCACCATCTGTTTGTATTTAGCATTTTCTAATCGTGTGTGTACCTATTTGTAATTCTTCAGTATTATTTGTAGTTTATTTAAAAGTTATTTAGTAGAATATCTTTATGTAATGACCAAGAGGTAGTCTTTGCTCCGCATAGTAGCCCCTGCTGTAAAGTTGTAATGTAAATCGAGTAAAATAGAAGTTAGATGGTATTGAAATATTTCATATGAAGAATATAAGAAGATACGAATGACGTACGGACTTAGTAGTCTTAGAAATTTTTGGTTAAATTATCGACCATGTTCTTCCGTTATTTTTACCTCGTTATCCGTTGAAATTTCATACTTTCAGAGCTATTTCATTTTATTCAAAATGCAAGCCAATTTCTTCCTCACATTACTCTTCATTTCAGGTACCAATTAAAGATACTCAAGGCCCACAAGTTGAGGGGAACCTATCCACTATTATCAAGCCTATGAGCAACGATCTATTGGTTCTAACTTTACTCGAAACTTTGACCACAATAACCCGGATGTTGAACGTAAGCCAAGGTGAAAAGGCACAGAAAGGAGTTGGCGATAATGCTCAGCGGGTCAGTGACCTAGTCAGCTACTTTGTCTGCTGCGGAGCACTTGGAAAATATTACAAAATGTTTCAATGCCTTCAAGAACCCTTGGAAGATACCTCGTTGCTTACGTTTTATCAAAGAGTTATCGAAATGCTTCAAGGGATCGTCCTAGCTCTTGCAAGGTAAATATGATCCCGTTTCTCTGCTCTGCTTTCGAGTTTTTACGTACTTTTTTTTACAAAATAAGCAGTGTCTCTTTGCAATATATGGGTTCAAATGTAGGTTTCATCAAATTGTTGGAATTGATCAATTCATAGTTGCTTTAAGTGATATGCCAAAGTGTTTATAGATGCTTTTCCAGCATGACAATGGTGTCCTTATCTATTTTTATACGCAGTCCGCATTTGTATTCTACATCGCAATCCAGAAGTTTATCGTAATAGCACCAACCTGTTATTTTATATAAGCCTGTGACTTCCAAATTTGGTTCCTTTATATCTCCCAACCTGTTACTGCTAGAGTTATTGCTCTGAATAAACGTTGGCGCTTTTTCGGTGATTGTATTTGACTCCACTTTATCCAGTGCTTGAACGCTTCTCTTTTACGCTGTGACTTCATTGCACGAAAATTTATTCGAATTTTAGGCTTGATGGAATTTTCAGTGGAAAGAAGAGCGATGCTACAGGCCTTCTTCAGTTTTTCAAAAGCACCCATCTTCTTGGTGAGTCCTTTTTGTCAGTATCAAAAATGATCTTTCTAATTGCCAACCTATCCTGTGTTAAGTAGATCATCAGTAAGGAAGTAAACAAACTGCCGTGAACATATTACCATCCTTTCCTGCTTCAGATCTCATTTATTTTCACAAATGCAGCATCTCGTAGTCTCTTTACAAGCAGGAGTGGAATTACGTCTGCAGTAAGCTGCAACTTGCCAGAGCAGAATAACTGTACATGTAGCCAGCCTGTTATATCGTTTGAGTTTGCAATTTGATCATCTTAATTGAATCTATTTATGTTAATTTAGCAATTAAGTCCAAAGCTGATTAAACGTTTTTTTTTATCACAGGTCTTCTGTCTTTGATGTACGCGCTCCTTCATAGCAGTGGATCAGCAAGAGTGTCTCCCAGTCCATTTCCCCTGTCTGACGTCACCGTGGCAATTTTAACAGCAGTTCTCCGACTGATCAATCTGGTTGCGTTTGTGGACGTTAAACTACTTCAAGTAAAGTATCCCACCAGTCTGATACTCAACTTGCTTCCTGGTTGATTTTTTTGCATTTGAGGAGTTGATCTTTAGTTTTTTATCTTTGAGAAGCATCCCCTTTTTTATGAATTTGTGGCAAAGATAAAGATTCCTCTTAACCGGAGTTGTCAGGCTTTTTTTAATTTGCAGAAATTCGTTTTATTTTATACAATAATTTATCGCTTTTCGTGGATATTATGTCTTGACTTTGTTGGATTTCAGGACATTCTTGGCTCTGAAGGGAACTGTCTACAATTCAGATCAGTGGCCAACTATATTCTGAGGTAGTTGAAGCTCTCTTTATTATTTACACTTTGACGATTCTGAAGATACCTGTAAACCGGTCTTGTGAATATCGCTGGATGTCATTTAGACAGAGCTGTGCACGCTTTCATGTGTAGAACAGGATCTCATTTAGCTTGAAACTCGGATTTACAACTTTGAACCTTCCTGTCAAGGCGTGGATATTGAGTTTTAATATACTTCAGCATTTTATCAATAATGTCAAAAAGCGTTGGTCAGTTTGCTTTAGTTATTTGAATGAATACATTTTTTCTGCAATCAGGTGTGCTGTTATTATGTCGCTAGTTGGTTTTTGTGCATTTTCTCTATGATTCATGATTCCAAGGGGATAGTTATCTGCTTGAAATACCAAAATTAAAATTTTTTATTTCTTTGTGGCTTAATTATCGCTGTTCAGCCACAATTCTGGACGTATCTTCAAACTATTTATAGTCCTGCCAACACCCTGATTTTCCTTTTTTAGGTATTGCTCCACGCAGAGCTCGGATGATCTCCTTGCTGAGTTGGTTATAGCTGTTGGGAACTTTACTGTCCTGAACAAAGAAAACCAGGTATTCCGATAAATTTATGCCTAAACAAGCAATCAATGCCAGATCAGAAATAGAACTTTCATGTGGCGGTATTATAATCTGATCATTCGTGCCTCGTTATTTGAGTTGTGGCCTTGTCTTAACCTGGTTTTTTTATTTACACAGCCTAAAACTTTGTTTCAAGCATTATCTTTTTTCACGACAACCCTTATCTCTCTGCGTTTCAAAGAATCTTGACGCATCTGATTTCCAAGTAACGAACTTGTTTGCCTGTGCTCAGCAGTGGCAAGACATTTTTCGGAACAAATGAGAAAAAGAGCTCAGAAAATAATGATTTGATTTGATATTATCAGAAGAGATTCTATCTGCCTATCTTGTTTTATCGAAAAAACCTTCACCTACAGGAACTTTATCAAATTAATGACTTTGTTTTTGGCTCTACAGTAAGCTACTTGTTGTAAGTTGTGTATAACCCATTCCATAGATTAAGCTTAGCAGTCAAACGTTGAGTTTTGTATCAGAAAATAGTGTACAGGGAATTTATATTGCGTTAGCTAAACGCTCACGCTTCATTTTAAAATGAAAAATCTTGATGCTGGTTGAAATGTTTCATTATTTCGTCAGATTCCTGCTGTAAACTACTTACATTTTTTGCCTTGAAACTTAATATGCTTACGTTCTCAAATTTGTCAAAACACAGTAGATTTTTATCAATATTCTTATTGGTATAACTGAATTTTATTTTTATTTTTTTTTTTGTATCACTGAATTTTAAATCGGATACCTTGTTTTCAGGGCTTTATTCAAACTGGACGCGCTCCAACTATACTCCAACAGCTTTGTCTGCTTCCGTTTTCCTACTTTAGTGACCCAAAGTAAGTTTTATTCTTTCAATTTTTAAACCCTGATTGTGATGTGAGGACATGATGTTTTTTAATGATATCATAACGTCACATCTGCCCTCGTTTTCATGTACTCCATATCCGTAATGGGAAAACGACAACCGAATTTCGCAGTGTTATCCTGATTTCCAAAGAAAGCCAGTTGTACTCAGACGTCGAAGTCACTCTTTTTGCTTCCCGAACAGATTGGATCATATATTCAAACGGTGCTTACAAAACAAACGATCTTTTATCTTCAACTTTCACAAAAGAGTTTTTGCTTTTTTGAGCTAGGCACTCAGCAAATCGTTTAAAAACCAAATTTTTTCTGCTTATTGCCCTAAGATTTGCCAAGCTAAGTACAACTGACTTTATTTTCTCGCATTGCGAATCATTTTATGAAAATAAAATACCCAGCGCATTTCCAAAGCTTTGCATGTTATTGTGCACAAATTAATCGACTGTCTTTGAAAGTTAGTATTTGATCACGAATTGAGTTTTTCTAATCTCACTTCTTTTCAAAACTATTTTTTTATTTGTTTTCGTCATTACTGCCCTTTTGTGATAGTGATGGGTTTTTGATGGAGTTTTCCTCTTCCTTGATCAGAGTTTTGTAGTGCAATTAAAAGCAAGGTTTGAAGAATTAATAAAAAACGAAATATTGAAGTGATAACTATTATAAAAGAGCAAACTGAAAATCTAAAATTCTGAAAAAAATTCTGAAAAAAATTGGTTGATAGCTGTCACGTTTTGAAAAAGACAATCAAAGAATAAACAATTTGCAAAATCAGCGAACTACTGTTTATGTTATTGATATTCATTAATAGTAATAGATATGGACATAGAATCTTTCTCTTTGAAGTGTCTATTATATAATTGACTTTATATAATAAACCACGCTTTTCCCCTCTCAGGCTACAGACAATCTTACTGCCAACTTTAATAGCATGCTGTTTTGAATCGCAAGAAAACCGAATTACCATTGAACAAGAGATTAGCTGTACTTTGTTGTCAGCTTTTATTGAGGTGAGGTTTCCATTATTTAGATTTGATATCCACGGTGCTCCAGATAGTAAGAAATTGAACTATTAAAGGTGGCTGTTTGTACTGCTTTAGACTTTGATTCATTTCTTGATATTATAGGAATATCTCATTAGGAATAGTAAGTTAATAGATATTCATTTATGTTCGTAATATCTCTTTTTGTTCATAATAAATTGCAGGGATAGCTTTTCATAATTTAACCAACTCTCTACTAATATTTATCTAAGCTGACATCTTTTTCATTTATCAATGGCTCTTAAAAAGGAAACTGACATAAAATTAGCCATGAGTTTCTAAATAATTTCCTAAAAAAGATATTAGGGCATTGGAAACATGAACGTAAACTGGGCAGCTTTTTATTTTGCTTGTCACTGTCCTGTCGTATTACTCTCACTTTTAGTGACAAAGGTAATGAAAAATTCAGGCTGTAATAGAAACCTTAAGCACTAAAAGAAAAATCAATTTTTTTACATATTAATGCATTTCCATTTTGGAGAATATTAGAACTGATAGATTAATGCCCCAACTGTCAGCTTATGGCTTATTACATTTCGAATGCAAAAATCACAAGCTCTCCCACAGATTCATTTTATTACTCCCCTGCGGTATTCATCTTCACCCTGAACCTACTTATTCCCCTTCTTTGTTAGTTATTTTGGTACCTTAATTAAATTCGATTCATTTTTTGGCTTTACATAAATGCAAACAGCTAGTCTAAATGAACAAGTAAATAACTAAAGAAATTAATCCTTCAATTCATAATCCAAATGTTATACACTACATGGACATATGTGGGCAAATTATTATATATTTACATTTTCAAAAGTTTCATTATATAATAGCACTGCATATATTCAGACCTATAAACTGGCTTCCCAAAAAGAACAGAATGCTATTTTGAAAAAAGGCCTAATCAACTTTTCAGTGCTTTCCCTGCGACTATAATTTGGAGTTTTTTAGCTTGTATTTTTAAACATTGTAACTAAATAGATTCTGTTGTATTTAGTTTAAAATATTTTGTTCATTGTAAATAACTTTAGTGAAAAATTGATACATAGATAAATAAACATTTCAGGACAATATAAAGAACGTCCCAAAGGATGCTGATGCCATAAAAGTGTTGTCGCCTTTGTCAGGTAACTTTTTCGTCTCAAACTTTCCTTTTCATGTACGTTGTATATCTCTGCATTGTGCACAAAAATTGTATTGTTACTTTTTTTGATTTTGTGCTACGTCCTTAAAATCTTGGGGAATTCAGGGATATCTTTGTTTTAGACGAAATAAGCTTCACAGAAATGTTTACTCTAATTACAGGCTAATTTTACGACAGGCGAATCATCCTGTTATTACCCTGAAGCATAAACTCCATGAGTTTCGTATTCGCAAGTCCTCTATTATTTTCTTTCTTGTCAACAGGAGAAGGTCTGTTTTCAAGAGCAGCTCTACATTATCGTTTCCCACGACTAAAATACGAAGAAGCAGCGAAATTTTTCAGCAAGCCACCAGGTGAAACTGTTATATCGTGAATGAATGTAAACCGTTTGCTGTAAATTATGTAAATACAAAGAAAGACAGTAAAAATTAGTTATGGGAACAGTCCTATTTATTGTTAGAACTTACCATATTTGTTTGCTGATGCCTGTGTGCTTTAGTATGATATATTATATATTTTAAAGATATATCCTATTTTACTGGAAATGAATCAGTTTTGTCAATACCTGTGTTATACCTGGGATTTTTCGTCGAAAAATCAACAATTTCAATCGGATGCTTGATTGGATCGAAAGACAGCAAAGATGCCAATTGCGTTTATTTGAAGGCTAAAGTCAGGAAGCTAGCATTGATTTTCTTGGCAATTCAGTTCCCTTGGCATTTGCCTTACAAAATCAGCATTCGTTGCTCGGTGAATCTAAGTGAAAAATTATTTATTTTATATTTGCTCACATGCAAGTAAAACACTTCGCTAATATGCTAATAAGTACAACGCTGTGTTTAGTCTGCCTATCACCTTGTTATTTCCCCAGGCCTGTGTCGCATGTTGCTGTATTGAAAAGTGTATTATTGTGTAGAATTTTAACCAAAAGTAGGTAACGGTGTATACAGTAAAATGTATCCATTATTTCTCGTTTGGTATCGCAGCTTTAGCTTGAAAAGCAGCAGTTCTGACTTCATACTCATTTTCAAGGTGCGACCAGTAAACCGACTTATACTTATATTGCAAACCGCTTTTCCAGACTGTTTGTTCTTGCGATATTTGTAATTTATTTCGCTCCAAAGTGACAAGTGCTTCTGCAACACAAGCATCGGGCATTTGTTTGTTAAGCAATGGTATTCGTGAGACGTGCATCGCTACCTGTTCGCGCGAGGTGGGGTCATCCCACCTGCCATGTCAAAAGGAGGACCAGCAAAGTAGCGGAACATCCACGCGTTATTTGATCGTACTTGCTGTATTCTTTTCGAGAATTTCAAAACATTGTTCAATATTATCCGCTATTTCAATGAAAATTTGGTATTTTCCTGTTAATTATGGGCAGTTTGAAAAATCATGGTAAGTCTATAGCATTTATATATATATATACTAGTTGATATTATTTTTTGCTTGAATGATTACGCTTGAGGAGTTTCCTTATCGAAAAAAGTTTAATTCGAGTTATCATCTTTAATTTTTGAGTTTCCTATATGGACACGAAAATAGCACGAAAGCCTTACTCATTTTTCGCAAATATCTAAATGTGCAACTGCAATTGATATGCTGCAATCGCATTAGGTGCAAAGTGTGTGGCTACGAATTTAAGTTTTACTTTATAAGTTTTACTTTTTATATCGTAGAACCAACTCCATCCATTGCCAATCCTGTAATACTGGGTGCAGTATCAGCGGTGGCAATACTAGCACTGCTAACAGTGTTATTGACTATGCATCGAAAGAAATGTTGCTCGAAGCAAACCAGGGTGAATAACAGAACGCAAGGAGATCTGAGCAAGAAGCTTAAGGCAAGGAAAATTGGCTATGATATTCCAAGTCGAAGCAAGCCTGTCATGAGTGCTGCTGTGTGGCAGCAAGAGGAGAACGATATTGCAGATGAAGTGAAGAAGCACTACGGAAACATATCCAACTGCAGTAATCCCGTTCTGTTTGAGCTGAGTGGCTTTGAACATCAGGATGAATTTAAACAAATCGCAATGGAAACTAGTAATTGTAAAACTCAAATGAAGAAAAAGGGAATGGCAAAACTGCATTCGATTTTGAAAAAGCCTTCCAACAAAACACCTTTTGGTAAAGATGAGTTTGAAAGTAAGAGGGAAAAGGCAGAGAATAAACAACCCAAGAAAGTTTTGCCTTTCTCGAATGGTGCGCTGCCTTTGGCTAAATTAGACCGACGGGCTGTAAACCAAAATGTTTATGAGGAAGTTGCAATGGAAGAAAATGCAAGGTCAAAAGTTCAAGATTGGGTTAACAATTCAATGGCAGTGAAAAGCGATAATAAAGATAAGGATCAACTGGTTGCAGATCCTTTGGCCGGGTGTGATTCTAGAGAATTTAAACGCGAACAATTTGATGTGAATGAAGCAACTGGTGTGACAGAAGCTAAAAGACTTGAAGGAGAAAAAAATATATCTTGTGACAATTATGAGAGAGCAAAGGACTTAGAAAATCAGCCAGCTTTCATTGAGAAGAAGACAATGAGAAAAAGTGGAAGACCGAAAGAAGTGGATGTTAATATTAAAAAGGAGAATAACGAATGTACTGGTGTTGAGTTGAACGCCGGCCTTTCTAAGCAACGGAAACTTAAATTTTCAGCTGAGGAAGATTTTCAAACTGCAAAAGATATAAAGAAACTGATTGTGACAAGGTGGATAGACCATGCTTCTAGACAGAACAAACCATGTGTGGTCGAAGAAGAATCAGATATTGCATTAGGAGAGAAGTCATTGAACGAGCTCGAGTATGAAGAAATTGACTCTATATTGACAAGTGTTTCAAGGATGGATGAGAAAAGAATTTCACAGTTAAAAGCTACGGGGTTTTATCAAGAATTATTACGGAAGAAACTGCAAAAGCAGCCTAGAAATCATACTCAATTAGCTGTAGAAAGAATTGACGAGGAAGAAAATGTACCTAAGGATGGGAAACTAACAGAGGCACGTTTAAAAGAGAGAGAAACTCGTCAGGAATGTAGGGAGGATTTTTCTAACTCGAAAGTGATTGCCACAAGTGAAAAAAGGGTAGATTTAAATGCAGTCAAGAATGTTGATTCTATGGAGACATCTATCGCTAACAAAGAGAACGTTCGCCAATCTTTGGCTGAAAGCAGCATTCAAGAGGTATCCACTGAGAAAGGAAAATATGATAATAAATTTACTGGAAAGCCCAAAGTGCCAATTGATAATCTCGAGTCTTCATTTGTTTCGAATTACTCTTTAAACGAAAATGACCCATTTGTCAAGTACTCTATCGTCCGCAATTTCAGCGATCGCTATAACCCACAAGTTTATGTATCCCTCACTCATATACACGGACTTGGTAGACTCTTTGGCTATGACAATACTGTAATCGCAAGGTTGTATATGGCAGACAATGCCACTCAAAATACAGTCGAAGAGAGTTCACCGATTCCCTGTGATGACGATATCTACCTTGAGGAGATGTTTTCGGTGAAAGGTGTCTCGGCCAAGGCGATAATCAATGACTCTCTTGTCGTTGAAATGATTTTAGAGGATAATGACGAACCAGAGTTGTTTGTTGTGTTGCCCCTGGATGGACTTCGCCATAAAGCAACCTTGATTGATTCAGTCCCTTTTCAAAAGGGTAGTTTTGATAGAAATTGATAAAACCTCCCAGTCGAGGATATAGTTTTCTTCATCGTATGAATTTATGATTTACAAGAAAGGAGGGGCATTCAAAGCTAACTTAGATTCTGTACATATTTTATATAAACTTATTTCTGAAATTTGGTAATACAATTTATATTTTCTATGACATATGATTGCTGTTAGTAATTTTTGTGATGATTTGTTTACAAGAATTGTAAGCCTTGTAATCTTATACAGATCCAAAACCACGAAAGTTAGTCTAAAATCAATTCTTTACTGTCGTCTTTTACCTCTAAACTCTCAAAAAGTTGCACTCCTTGTAAATATGGATACCTTAAGATTTTTGTTAATTTTTAACGACTTTTAATCGCCAAAAATGTTTTTGATAAAACTTTCCCTTTTCTCTTAAACAATTTTCCTTTAAATATTCCAGTTATAGAGCAGGTGACTCTATTATGGTCAGGGTTAGGTTGATTTCAGCCATTCAGATTTCTGTGCTTTTAACCAAATAGTGCATATTTTTGATAATTTTGCAAAAAAGTGCCCTTTCGGTATTGCAAAAAAGTACCCTTTCGGAAAAAAGTGCCCTTTTTTCATAAATTTTCTAACAGAATTTAACCTTTTTCAACACCTTTTAATGACAAACGTTTGCTTTTCTCTTACAGTGAACATTTTTAAAAGACACCTTTAAAAGCAATCCAAAAGACCTTAGATTGCCATTAAATTTTTATAAAATTGTCATTAGATTTTCAAAACATTCTTTCGTTCAAACATTACCCATTCTCAACAATAACTTACAGACATCCAATTTACTCTGACAGCGTGATTTAGTAGAAGCACTTTTTGACAACGTGGCTTTTTATTTTTTCATATTGGGAATCGTTTGGTATTGATCGAGGCTAGGTTAGTTGGGAACATTTCCATTTCTGATTTTTTAACTCTTCAATCAACTCTTTTCCAAAATTCTTTAAATATGCGCACAGAAGCCCCGGTTCAGTTGTGGAAAGCCTTTTCTTCCATAAATGACCTCCCTTGAACATAACGCAAGAAGTCAGCCCTTTTCTCGATATTTTAAGGCGTTAGTAAAATCAAGGCCTCTAAGTTCATCAAGTTAATTCTAGTTTGTCGCCCCTGTGACGTAGTGGTTAGCACTGTTGCTTCACGCCACTGTGGGCAGACATGTACAGGTTCTGGGCCCTCGAGCCCCATCCAAAGCAACATAAGAAATAAATAAGAAATAAGGCTAAGGACCAGGAAGTCCTAGATAGCTTCCAAAAGGATATTGACAATTAAAATTTTTTCCTTGCTAATTTGTTCAAAAATGTTTTTCGTTGAGACCTGGACCTTAAAACATATCGATAGCCAAAGGAAATTAAGCGCCTGTTAATGAAGACTATCGTATGAATTTACTATCTTCTTGATCAATATAAATTTTGATTAATACTAATTTGTCTTTATTTTGTAATTGGTGAGTTCATCCTATTTTAGTTTTGGACAATGATAATTCCTAGAAGTTCTTCAAATCACAATTCTTATTTAAAGCACGATTAATATTAAGAAAATAGCAAATACATATTGCTTGGTAATTGAAGCTTCTTTCTTTCCCTGGATTTTCCATGTGAAGTTACACTCTTTTTAATATTTTCACACGAGGGGCAAATCACTCCAAGAAAATCTCATACACCTTTTGTAAAAATCCTATTGTTTTATCTGAAAATCCCCGGAAATCCTTTTGTTTTAGGCAAAATCTCGTACGCTATTTGCAAGAGTGAATCGCCCCTCGTTTTTACAGACCCATGTCTTTGAACTTTGGTTGACCTATTCTCGTCAGATATATATATATTTTCGAATCATCAAGTAATAATCCTCATGACTTTTACCAAACTATTTTTCGTTGTATAAAAGCTTGATGTAGTTAAGTTTTGTCCAGTTCAATTTTAAGGTTTAAACTCTTTTGGTGCTTCGTCTCTTTTGAGGGTTTAAGATTACATAACCAATCATTGCCCTCATAATCACAAAAGTAACTATAACTTTGTTGGATAATCAAAACTCGAACCTGCACTCACCTTGAAATATCACTACTGATTGCATGCTCTTGTTTCGACTTGTGAAGCGTAAAATTTTTTCTATTTGTTAAAGCTTGAATTAATGATGCATGTTCATCCCTTTTTAGAAGCTTCAAAACTTTTGCAACATTTTATGCCTTTTGATTTACGACAGATAAATGTTTGAACATGAACTCAAAAGTTTGTATATTTACATTCACTATTTAAATTTATATTCAAAGATATTAACGTTGTCTTTTCTTGCGTGCATAGGCTAATTATATCATAGTATAAGCTTGCCTATACTAAATCTTTACTTTACTAAGCTTAAAATGTTTCTCAATCGGCTAAGATTGCTTTTGAAGACAGACATAAAAAGCTACACAAGATCTGTTCGATCGTTTGTTTCATTTTTTAGAGAAAAAGCAGATCATAAAATTCAAGACACTTCCTGCATTAATCATATAGGTTTAACGATCATTTTTTTTTAAATACAGAGAACATATAATCAAAATTTATGTACCAATGTTTGATCTTAGCGGCTTTTCTGTACATTCTTTTTAGGAAATTTTTATTCATGTTCCTTTGTAATGACTTTGCATGTTTTTCTTCGATTTTCTTCGATCATTTTTTGCGCCGATTCTAATATGTAAGTATCAGAAGGAAAGGGACTCAATTTGGGTTTTGTTTCTGTTTCTGTTTCTGTTTCTGTTTCTGTTTCTTAAAGCCTCAGTTCTGTTTCTGTTTCTGTTTCTGTTTCTGTTTCTGTTTCTGTTTCTTAAAGCCTCAGTTCTTTTTTCCAAATGATTTAAAAAATTATTTTTACGATTGATGTTTATGTTACCAATCATTTTTAGCATCTAATTATTATTAATTAGATTTTATTTTCTTGTTTTCTTAGGGAAATTCTCTGGATTGAGTGAAGCATTGCCAAAATTCAGATGCATTTAATAAAGATCTACAGATCAGTCGAAGTGTCAGGTAAAGACCAATCGTCATTATCCAAATTTATAATAAAAATAGTGACTGATTTAAAAAGGTCTTTTGTTGGAGGATGTTGGAATGAAAACAGTTATGTGCTAGATTTTGAGCTAGTTATAAAACTAGTTGCAAGTTGTTAGCTTTATTTACAGACCGCTCCAACTCTTCACATTGCCTCGTTTTTAAAGAGAATTCAAAAAGAGTGTTTGTCATTTTTCTAACGACAGGCCGCTAGAAATAGATTGCCATTTTCAACATCGCTAGGCAGCTCTGATATAATTTTTTCTCGATTCATTTTTGCCAAAAAAAATTATCCTTTACTGATCATTGTACAAATATTTGTCATCTGACTTTAATGTGGTTTCACAGAAATGAGAAGAAAGATGGTCGTTGTTTTTGTGGTATTGCAATAGTAAAGGTGAAAACAACAGCAGTACATATTGCCCAGAACTTCATTGTTGGAGGTAAGATGAAATTATGCGGTAAAGAAGAGGTCCTGAGTCCTTGTCCCAGAAAGACGTGTTCCCATGCCTTGTCCAAGAAAATGACATTGACCAACAGTTCTCATTTTTGGTGCATATTTGCTTTGAGAACACGGTGGGAGGATTGCTGGAAGGAAACCGTGAGTGGGAGCTGGGATGTGCCTCTGTTAAAATTTTTAAGGACATACCGTTTGAGGAAGAGTAACTTACCACTTTTGCATATAGTCTTTTACAGTCAATGAAATGCCATACTTCTAGGAGTTATCGCCCTCCCCCTACCCCCATCTAAATCAAATTTAGATATAACACTTGCACCATACTGGCTGCCTTTTAGAAGTACATTCAAAAAGACATCATGCCACCGGAAATAAATACTACACAAGAAAATTAGTAGAACATTTTGGATTCGCATGATATTTTTAGTTTTGGAGACCCACTAAAAACAACCCTCTTCACCAACAAATTACCAGAGGCTTTGCAGTTGTGTTTACTAGAAATGCTATTGTATTCTGGCTTGACTGAAGTTTTCCATTTAGAACGTGTTGGCCCATTGTACTGTGGTGTGAACTTCTAGAACCATCGCTATTCAATATCAGACAGTGCCTTTGTATTTTTCAAAAGAACTTCACACCAGCCAGCATGACTTGGACTTTTGTTTGTTTCAGGTGACTGTGGTTTTCGAAAACAAGCAACTTTACCTGGAAAACATCTTGATTTGCGAATGAATTTTAAAGGAATATTCAGACCATTTAGTTCATAAAGGTAGGGTTTTACTTTTCTTTGACGATAGTTTTCTTTAGACTCGTTAATTTGCAGTAAAGATATTCATCCCTCCGCCCTCTGCAGCCGCTTTTTGCCTCAGCACTACACACGCCACGTGTTTACAATTTAAGTTTGTGCTTTCGCTATATCGTCTCCTACAAAAATTTTGAATTGGTAACAACTGTTTCAATCGTTTGATATTTCCAGGACATTGACATTTGATTTATTATAAATATATATTGCAAGATTCTGCTCACGGTTCGCTGGAATCCGCTAGCAGACGAACCCCCGCGCCCCGCTTTGTAAACATCAACTTGGGCTTTAACAAATGTAAATTGATAAGTTAAAATATAGAATATTTAATATTCTCAAGGTCTGTTTGATTTTTTCTTTGCTAGTTTCTGAAGACTTTGACAACTCGCTTTTCAAATCAGCGAAGGCTGCACAACTCACGAGACTGACCGCGAAGCAAGTCGTACAATCTCAATATTCTAAGAACTGTAAGACATGTAGATTATAATTCTTATTGACTTAACTGTTAATTGATTTTCTTTATATTTGCAAGTTTTATCAAAACTTATCCGCCAAATTATACTAAAACGCTACGATTTACAATATACAGAAGGCTTCCATTAGATTCCCCCCGAGCTTCTGTTGGATTTAATCTAAAATATCTGTAATTCTTTAGAATCTTCCCCCGTTTTCTATTGTATTACCCCTGAAATTCTATTGAATTCTCCCCCGTATTCTTTTGTATTTCATCTTGAATTGTATTGTTTCCCCCCCCCGTCTTTTATTGTATTTCCCCTGAAATTCTATTGAATTTCCCCCCGTATTCTTTTGTGTTTCATCTTAAATTGTATTGTTTTTCCCCCCGTTTTCTATTGTATTTCCCTTGAAATTCTATTGAATTCTCCCCCGTATTCTTTTGTATTTCCCTTGAAATTCTATTGAATTCTCCCCCGTATTCTTTTGTATTTCATCTTAAATTGTATTGTTTTTCCCCCCGTTTTCTATTGTATTTCCCCTGAAATTCTATTGAATTTCCCCCCGTATTCTTTTGTACTTCATCTTAAGTTGTATTGTTTTTCCCCCCGTTTTCTATTGTATTTCCCCTGAAATTCTATTGAATTTCCCCCCGTATTCTTTTGTACTTCATCTTAAATTCTTTTGAATTTCCCCCCGTTATTCTATTGTATACCTTCTAAATTTCTATTGTATTTACCTTAGATTTCTTTTGAAATTGCCTTCGATAAAAATGAACTTGATGACAATGTCACATTGTATTTCCTACATGTTTCTTTTGTGTGGACCCTGGAAACTTTCGGCATTTCAATAAGTATCTCTATTGAAGTCTTTGAGGTTATCAATAGAAATTCAAAAGACATCCCCCCGTTCTTCTTTTCAAACTTCTTTAGAAATCAACGTTAGATTAGCTAAGAATTTCTGAGCGAATTCCCCCGGATTTCTATTGTCTTCTGCAGAAAATTTGCCCGCGTCAGGAGGCTGGCCAAATGGCGGCTGAGAGCCGCGAATGATTGACAGGTCATTGTTTTTGGCCAATCAAATTGCTCTATTTCAGCCCTTTTGGTGGCTGCGGGCAAGGGCCGTCACCTGCAGATATTAATATTTCACAGTAGCCTTTGGCCGCCGAGGGCCACCATTGTCAATTGACCAATCAGAGAGCAGTATTTTGGCCCCGGTTTATTGTTTTTTCCACCAATCAAAATATAGTATTCTATTGTTATTTGACCAATCACAGCCTTTAATTTTTCCATTGTTTTTTCTATTGTTTTATAGCCAATCAGATACCCCTATTTTAGCCGCCGTGCCTCGTTTTGATTTTGGAATGACGGGGGGCTTTTAGCCTCGATTGCATGCGGTGAAAGACGGGGGTTAGAAAGCAGTTCAGTTTGATTTTCTCTTCTTCATTCAAGCGATCTTACTCTACGTACAATTTTAAGTTCTACCTTAGTACATCGGAGACTGTTTTCGTGAGGGGTTGTCTTAGCATGGTGTTTTAAGCAAAGAGTTAACAGGAAGGAAAATAATTCCCCTTGTTAACCCTTTGATTAAAACACCGTGCTAAGAAAACCCGTTTAATGTTGTGTTAGGGGTTCTACAAACATGGTGTTTTAAGCGAAGGAGTAAGCAGAAAGACTGAAGCCTTCTTGTTGACCCTTCGATTAAAACACCGTGCGAAAACCCCTACGCAACATTAAAAACAGTCTCCTAAGCTTAATTACAATAAGTTAAACTACAATACAAACGAAACTAAGTAGAAACGAAAGGGCTATCCTAAAAACAGACGCGAACAGGCGCCTTGTCCACATCCATTCATAGAACAAGCCCCGGTTTCTTTAAATAATACTTTAAACAACACTACAACAGAGATATTTCTCGCAAAATTCGGGTTGAAGTTGACGGGAAAATTCTATACCTATAAAGCTGCTAAACTATTAAAGTTTCTTGCCTGAGGATATCCTAAAATCTATCCAGGGAGTTTCGAAGGGCTTCGTGGACGAATAAGGGGGTGTAGTTAGCGTTTGCAAATTAATATCAATTGCAATCTTATGATTGAAAATTATCTAAAGAAACTTACCAGATACTACGGGAAACTCGACGGAGGGGTTGTAATATTGTAATTGAGGGCTTGAAATATCATAAAGGTCTTGAGATATCATGGAGGGCTTGAGATATCTGTTAATGAGCGATCCACAATTCCACGAAGTTGAATGGTTTGGATAGCAATAGATTACGACTTAGCAAATCTTTGGCATCAAACAAATCTTGCATCATAGGACGGTGCCATTAAAACGGGAGGGGATCTCATTTCGTCTATTCCAAATGTGCGAGAAAATACTGGCTAATAATCATAATCAACGATAAATATTCTACGATTCCAAGTCCATTCTCTACGAATTGTTCATGAATCTTCAATTCTTTGACTTCAAATGTAACAATGCTTCATATTCTTGACGCCTCCCACTTGAGGACCTGCAAAAGGATGCAAAAGCCAGCAAATCGAAGTAAATAATCCACCGTAAAAATAATTCAAGATGATGTTGTAACGTAAACATGAGTTTTTTAATCCACGTGTATGATTGCAGCTTGAAACGTTTTCAAATTAAACTTGTTTACATTAAAGCTGATCCAGCGACAAAGAGAAGCAAGCGTATCTTGGTCGCATTGTTGCTGCAAAACTGTTATGAAAGAAGTGCATGGAACTCCACGCAACTTTGCATCTTTGATGCTCAAGGGACCCTTGGTTTCCACGCAAGCCAACATCTACCCACCTAAATCTTTAGACGAAAGAGTGATTTTAAAAGAGGGGGTAGTACATTTAGGCAAAAGGGGCATCTTAAAGAACGGCAAATGGGCACTTAACCTAATTTTCTAAAAAGTGTGGGGAGTACGTACCCCCGGTTCCTATGCTTATGGCTACATCTATTAGAATATTAAGATGCCTTCTGCTAGACGTATGCTAGAAATCCTTTTCTACTTTCTTACCCCTGTTAATCGTAATGTTTTAAACATGCGGCCATTTTCGCGAATTTTTGCACTAAAGAAAAGACAGACTTTCTAAGCTTGCTGGGAGATTTGTGATACACTAGAATTACGGAACTATTGCCTTTAAGACACCATTGTTCTAAGTGAATGATATGTGCCTCACGTGTATTTTTGAATGAACAACTCTCTTGGGAATTTCACAGCTTTTTGAAAATTTCCCTACTTTTTAAAAGCAAGAACATCAGAAAGCTTAAAGTTACATTAAAAAGTCTTTTAACCGTATCTTCATAAATGAATCCTATATAAATTTCAAGATATTTTTGCAAGTTGAATAACACTTAAATTATTTCCCTTCTATATTCAAACATTTTGAGCTTGAACTCTAAAAGGCAGTGTTCGATAAACATCCATTTTCCATCTTTACTGTTTTCAAAATATTCAAAGGACCTACTAAAAGCTACATGTTAAAAGTCAGAAGTAACTATAATTGCTTTTTATCCTAGCAAACCATGAATTTGATCTTTACTTATTTTAACTATCATTCCAAAATATGCAGTATTTCAACCTTTGCTTTCACAGTCAGTCCACAACAAAGACTCAGTCAACCCTCAAACTACCCTCACTAAACAGTTCCCTAACCAACGTCAGAAGCCAAGCCAAAACAACTCAAGCCATCGACTCCAACCAACCAACCTCAACCAGAACTTCAACCTCAATCTTTCGTAGAGCGAATGCAAAGGTTGATCAACTGCAAGTTTTTTTTTGGTTCATAGTTTGTTAACCTAATATCTAGCCTAGGGAGGTTTTTAATATTTTTGGAAGTAAAGGAAACATTATTTTGAAGGAAAGAGAAACACTATTTTTGCAAAATGATTTAATTTTGCACTGAGACTGTTTGCAAAAGTTTAAAAAGTTTTGAAATTCTTACGAGATTTTTGATACACAAAACCCAACTGTTCGCATACTTGCGTTGGTCTTGTCTTTATATTTGAAAAGTTTCACTGCTTAGTAAAAAGCTATAATCTAATTGCTCTGAGGACTCCCCTTCTTTAAAGAAAACTTTGTCTTAAAGTATCATGTATTGACTCAACTCCGTTTCACTGATATTGCCTCTCATGATAAAGTATGCATTTGCCAATCTTGTTTTGAGTTTATGGCTATACTTGTTTTATGGCCATAATTTTATATTTGCGACAAAATTTTTCAAGAGACTTCGGCAAAAATTTATTGTATACGCATTTTATTCTAGTTCCTTTAGAATAGCAAAGAGTTATTTTTAAATGAAAGATTCTCACCGTATATATAATCCTAGATTCCAATTATCGTCAGTTTTGAGTCAGAGCGCCAGTTCCGTTCTCACCTGCAAAATAGTTGTTTTCAAACTTAGTAAATGCTATATTAAAATCCTTATATTTTTACAGTTTATTTTGTTTACTAGACATGTAAAGAAAATTCTAATGGATGATAATAGTTCTGTTGTAAAGAAAAATAAACTAATAAATTCAGTGTAAAAGACAAACAGGTAAAAAACCCCAAAAGTATCACACTTCTAACTGATCGATGCAATACAGCTGTTTATAAAATTAGAAATTAATTTGACATTTAAATAATCCTTAAAAATCGCAAAATATGAAATGATTTTCTATGAATACTTTATAAGATTGCGAAATTTTTAAAAGTCATTGCTTCATTGACAAATTATTCAGGTCTTAAAATGACATTATGATTATAATCCAGCATTAAAAACTGAGCCACTTCAAGTTAAATGTTGGTTTTTGCACAGCACATTAATTTTATTCCTGATACGATACAATCAATAATACAGATAGAGACATCTGCTATCACTGTTACATCCCTGTAGCATTTAGACAGAAAATTGCTCATTAACTAATGCAAGTTGATTTAATCTGAAATTAACTCACCATAACATGGTATCTTGACGCAAATTCTGTGTCAGTATTTTCACAATCTAAAAGGATAATTAAATGTTTAGAAGTTAAAAGATTTTGAGGCAAGATATTGTCCAAACAAAATATAAAAAAAAAGATAAATTTTTCTAAAACTTCGGATGTTTGGATGATAAAACTGATATCAAAGTTTAATATATGTAATTTAATATATGTAAAGAAAATTCTCATGGATGATAATAGTTCTGTTGTAAAGAAAAATAAACTAATGAATTCAGTGTAAAAGACAAACAGGTAAAAAACCCCAAAAGTATCACACTTCTAACTGATCGATGCAATACAGCTGTTTATAAAATTAGAAATTAATTTGACATTTAAATAATCATTTACAATCACAAAATATGAAATGATTTTCTATGAATACTTTATAAGATTGCGAAATTTTTAAAAGTCATTGCTTCATTGACAAATCATTCAGGTCTTAAAATGACATTATGATTATAATCCAGCATTAAAAACTGAGCCACTTCAAGTTAAATGTTGGTTTTTGCACAGCACATTAATGTTATTCCTGATACGATACAATCAATAATACAGATAGAGACATCTGCTATCACTGTTACATCCCTGTAGCATTTAGACAGAAAACTGCTCATCAATTAATGCAAGTTGATTTAATCTGAAATTAACTCACCATAACATGGTATCTTGACGCAAATTCTGTGTCAGTATTTTCACAATCTAAAAGGATAATTAAATGTTTAGAAGTTAAAAGATTTTGAGGCAAGATATTGTCCAAACAAAATATAAAAAAAAAGATAAATTTTTCTAAAACTTCGGATGTTTGGATGATAAAACTGATATCAAAGTTTAATATATGTAATTTAATATATGTAAAGAAAATTCTCATGGATGATAATAATTCTGTTGTAAAGAAAAATAAACTAATAAATTCAGTGTAAAAGACAAACAGGTAAAAAACCCCAAAAGTATCACACTTCTAACTGATCGATGCAATACAGCTGTTTATAAAATTAGAAATTAATTTGACATTTAAATAATCATTTACAATCACAAAATATGAAATGATTTTCTATGAATACTTTATAAGATTGCGAAATTTTTAAAAGTCATTGCTTCATTGACAAATCATTCAGGTCTTAAAATGACATTATGATTATAATCCAGCATTAAAAACTGAGCCACTTCAAGTTAAATGTTGGTTTTTGCACAGCACATTAATGTTATTCCTGATACGATACAATCAATAACACTGATAGAGACATCTGCTATCACTGTTACATCCCTGTAGCATTTCGACAGACAACTACTCATCAATTAATGCAAGTTGATTTAATCTGAAATTAACTCACCATAACATGATATCTTGACGCAAATTCTGTGTCAATATTTTCACAATCTAAAAGGATAATTAAATATTTAGAAGTTAAAAGATTCTGAGGCAAGATATTGTCCAAACAAAATAGAGAAAAAAGATAACCTTTTTCTAAAATTTCGGATGTTTTGATGCTAAGACTGATATCAAAGTCTGATATATGTAATTTTTGATTCTTTGAAAAGACAATGCTTGCATCATTTTAATGACAAATAATTATAGCAAATAAGCTAATAACATTAATCGAAGAGATTTAAAAGATATAAGGGTTTATTTCCAAGACTATAATAGCTTTATATATTAGATTGTTTGCTATAAATATAAAAAGGCATATCCTGGCGACTATAATAAATGATCCTTTCAACAGGCTGCAGAATGATACTAGATAAAGTTCATTATAATAAATACTAATAATATTAACGAATTATTTAACAGGATAAAAACTTCAACAATTACGAAATTTATCCTATTTTTTTAAAAAAAAACATAAATTGAGTTTTAAATTTAAGTTGATAACTGGCAATGCATCATTGTAATATTTTCATGTAAATGCTTCTAAATATACTTTTTTCATAAACGTCACCAGCAGATTTTCTACCATAATGTTTGCTAAAATTCTTTCATTGCAAATTTTTCGAAAAAACATTAAAAAATGTTATGATGCTTGAATTCAAAATTGTTTGTTCTATTGAAGAAATAGTGACAAAAACATCTAAGTTATGCAGCTGTAGGATTACTATTCTTTACTGATAGCTCTCTACGTTTCATTCCGTTCCAAAGTTCATGAAATCAAAACTTTTATCGATGACAAATTAGATGTGTAAAAAATGCATGACAAAAAGTAACATCGACTTACAAAATCACAATCTTTGGTTACAAACCACATCTTTTTGTTAGAAATTTGATGTGAAATTCTGAAAAATGGAATTTATCACTTTAGGTGTATATCAACTTTAAGGAAAGGTTAATATTGCGAAAATTAATTTTGTGTTAATTGAACTGAAGTCTTCTTGTTATTGCACAAAAAAGCTAGTCAATAGTTTTAAGAGACTTATAGTTTAATTTGCATTAAGAGCTTCCTCTAAAATCATAGATCCCAATAGGAATATTCCAGAAAATGTGAAAAGCTTCCTTCATGAAAACAATTTTAAAATTTGCAGGTGCTCAACAGTAAAGTATTTAAAAGAGAAGGGGTACTTGGAAGCAATTATCGTTGGATTATGTATTCCTTTTTTCCATTAACAATAAACTAACATCCTTTCATGTAAAATTTAGATGATGGTTCCTTAAAATATCAAAGAATGTACTACATTTTCAGACGGTCAATGAAATTCATTACAAAATGTAGTCTTACTTTGTTCACAAGAATTTGCTCTGTCTTTAAAATTACATTCTTGAGGTATCGCACCATGATGCAACAACCAGTACCTGTAAATTGATCCAATATATTTAAAACTTTGGAAGATCTAGACACACGGCACATCACAAAAGTTGCAAAAGACCTAAACTGGGTCGTTCTATGGCTTTTTCATTTTCATATTCAAACAAGAACCGCGATGTTTGCGACAACTATTATGATATGAGCATCTTTTAACAAATGAACATTAGTTTCATATGTCTAACCGAAGCAATGATCAGATTTTTGAAGTCAATTGTTTAATTCTGGCACATATACCGACTGAAAAAAAATCGATTCATAGGAATTCTGAGATGGAAATTGTTTTGCTGGCAAGAAATTTTGCTTAACAAGTTTTGCCTAAACATTAACTAGAAAAATACATAATCTTTCAATTTAAAAAATAATACGTGCTGTCTATTAAAGATAAAAAATTCATAAGAATCAACTAACCGATTTTTGGTCTTGAAGATAAAACGTGTGTCATTCTTTGAAAATATTAGCACTCTAAAACTAAAGATATCTGATAACTTTCTAAAACAATGTTTTCTCTAAGGTGAGCTCAAAACCCAAATGGATAAAATGTTGTAAAAAATTACAAAAACTGTCTTGCACTAACGACATACCTGAAAAGAAAAAGAAATTACTAAGAAGTGCGAAATACAAAATTAACATAAGCATTAAATTCATTATATAATTATCTTTGTGAGAAGTACCTCACCAAAATCTTAAAATATTCAGACAAATTCAGCAAAGTGTTGCTATTAACTACAGTTATTGCGTGAGGGAAATTAGAAATTGTTCTCTATATCCAGCTATAAAATCGTAAAAAAATCTATATCATCACAGAACACTCTTTTTATGCTTTAATTTTCCCCCTGATTTAAGATTATCTTGCAAAATAATTGCTATAATGAAATATAGCTAAAGTTCTCTTCAAGACTTGAAATTGAAAACCAGAAAATTTTGCATGTCATGTTACATTATTTTTTAGTCGGCCTATAACCTAGAAAGTGATGATCAAAGTTGCTTCAAGAAATGTTTTTGGCATGCAAACATAAATGTTGTACAATGGGATGCCAAATACTTCTAAAATGAAAATAATCTGCATAAAACTTACCTTTTGATTTCATTCAGGCTCCTTTCGTACTTTTCATCGCTAAAATATGTTAAATTATAAAAGAGTTTATAAAAGCCTAAACAGTTAAATTATAAAAAGAAAAACAATAAGAAATTTTCTTTTTCGAGGGATACAAAGAAGTTTCAATACAATCATCATCTTAGTGCTCTGAGTGAATTTTTATAGTGTTCTATAAGCCTGACTTGCAGAATACTATCTTTACTTTGCCTCCAGAAAGGGATGTTACGTAGAAATCACAAGCCAATGAAGTGCTAACTAGGCAAAAAATCAGGTTAACTTGTTTATAACTAACCACTTTAATTAATAAGTTTCAAGGTAAGGTGTTTCAAGGTAAGGTGTTTGGTAACAAGCTAAGGTTTTACAGTTTCAAGGTAAGGTGTTTCAAGGTAAAGTGTTTGGTAACTAGTGCCACATATGAAACAAATTGAGACCAAGCTTTGTAAAACTCACCAATTTTCCGAGCTTTAGGTCTCCAGAAAGGTATTCTTCTTACAGCATGAAAAACTTAAGACAGATTAGTTTGTGAACAAAATCAAGACAAAGTAAAAAGTTGAAAAGCCCAAACTCTCGAAATGGAAAATTTGTTTAGAAAATTTTTGAAATGTCGAATAAAGAATAACTTGAATTAAATTGGAATGAACTGGAGAAAAGAATAACTTGAAATAAATGTAGAGTGTATACCAGCAAAAGTTATTTAATTATTCAGTAACCACGAAGCTCTGAAGGATCGTATCTCGCTGCCATGTAGATTTGGAACTGCAAAATCATTAGTAACCAAATTTTTCAGGATTTATCTAAAATATTTCTCTATTAATCTTTTCTAAAAATTCTTAAAAATATTCAATATCATCAGGTTTCACAGTTTCAATTGCAGGCAACATAGATAGATTAGATATTAAGGAAAAATATTTACTCACAAATTCATGATTATCGAGCTGTGATCCATGTTTTCTCTTGAGATTTCGATATTGTAAGATGAAGAAAGTTCGCAAAAGGTTGAAATTGCGAAAGAAGACAGCATTTGAAGAGAATTCAGCAAGCCCAGAAAAGCATTTGCAAATTTGATAAAAGTGCTATTAGATTAATGCTACATCAGAAGGCAAAATATAAACAACTATAGCACAGAAATTTTCTTATCAAAATAAAAACATTCAAAAAAATAATTTGGCAATAAATCTGCCTTGACCTACAGCAATCCTGCACCAATCCTGCACCAATCCTGCACCAATCTTGCTGTACAAATCGGAACGCCAAATCAGAGGAACCTTTATTAGTTCCAAGTTGCATCATGTGCTTGAAACTGGTGAAGTAAAAGTCTGTTGAACTTTCGTTCTCCCAACAACTTACTAGACATTTAATTGTGAATTAAAATATCCTGTTATAATTGAAACTGCATGACTGACCTGGAAAAAAATCACTGAATGACCTAAGAAAATTAAAGAGATTGCTCTCCCAAAAACCATAAAAAGCTTGCTTTCCACAAAATTTGATTCAATATTTTTTTTAATTTTCTTAAAGTCGATAATAGGGAAAAAGATAAATAGGGAAAATTTCAGGAATTGCAAAACGAATTTCACTTACCAAGTTATTTGTATGCGATGCTAAAATGTTAACGATAGACAGATATGGATTGATCAAGAGAACGAGACAAGAAATATTTTTTTTTCTATTCATTGTTTAATTTCTCAACCTTTTTATCTAGCAGCAACCCGCAGCAACCCGCAGCAACCAGCAGCAACCAGCAGCAACCAGCAGCAACCAGCAGCAACCAGCAGCAACCAGCAGCAACCAGCAGCAACCAGCAGCAACCAGCAGCAACCAGCAGCAACCAGCAGCAGCAATCAACCAATAATGAATATTTATAATACTGATATGCAATAAATCACGTAAATGAACCTAATCAGTTAAACAATTTTACGAAGAATCAGCAACCTATAAGTCAATCATTCCTAACTTGTGCTTGTGATGATGCTGGTGACAAAAACCTTGATAATCACAAAAAATCTAGCAAGCATAGTTTCCAGGCATAACTGTATTCTGGTTTTAAAATCCACATATCAAATCATCAGATCATAGCTATATTAATCTACTACCCGTCTATAAAAAAGTATAAATTGTCAATGAGCATTCACTTACCAATCTTCAATCTTAGCTGATATTGAAAGCGATACATCATTGAAGTCCTTTAAATAAATAAGTTCTTAAAAAAATCTCTGAAAACTGTCAGTTAATCAATCAAGTGTGTTATTAAAAGCTACAACAAACTAGACATGGGAAAACAGAAGCAAATTGTAAAGAAAAATGCATTGCAGTAGCACAATATCTTAAAGGAAAAAAGCAAACAATTAGACAGTTAGACGAGAAAGGGACACATTTATGCCTAATGATCAGCAATGTAGTAAAGAAACAGCATTTCAAAGACCTACCATGATGTCAACTGCATTGCTGTTATCTCACTTTTTATCAACTTGCAGCATTCAGGTATTCTAGTCTGTTGAAAAAAAACTGTTTTGGAATTCATCCAGAAGAGTTCAAATAAATTTATCTTTCTTATACGTTATAACATGAATGAAATAAAACTTTGATCTTCCTTCACGAAAAATCCCAAAACTTAAACATCAACTATGAGAGGGCAAAATTTAAGAGTTTTGAAAGTCACAACTATTTTGATTGCTAAAATAATTGTCTAAATGGAAATTTATTCACAGAATTTCTGTATTAGGGTAATATTTGATAAGGCAGCAAAAATAAATTGACCAGAATCAATTTTTACTCACTTTTATGCAAGAGCAACCCTTGTTGGTTCTTTTGACAACTGAAACGTGTAAATCTACAAAAAGATTTAGCAATCGATTAGTAATTTACACGAGATAGAGAAACAAAATGACTTCAGAAACAACTTTATTATGTTCAAAGGTTATAGATACCAGCGGTTAAAAGATTATTCAATTTGAAGGAATAAAAGAAGAAGAAATAAAAATTACTTTCAAGCAATTAAATGTTTAATGTTCTAGTAACTTTTCAGCATATAATTTTTGAAAATGAGCTGTAAAAACTCACCGGGTGCCTATACTCTGAGTCCCTCAAATAACTCCTGCTATCAATCAATCAGACTAGAGAAGATTAAAACAAAATGGCCAATATTGAATTTCGTTATTTAAAAAATTATAGATAAAAAGACAATTAAAGTAGGAAAACCTTCATGACAAAAAGCTGCAAAAATCTCGAAAACCGAGCCTGAAAAAGATAAATAATCAAAATTAGCCATTATAAAAAACTCACGACTGTTGAAAACCCTGTATTGCCATAATATCTTTCATGTTAGTCAGAAACTAAGAACAAACCATTTCACAGAACAGTGTCTCAATAAAATTGATATTCTATAATACTGTATAAAAACCCTAAAAATGAGAATATTATCATGATTAGAAACTGCAATAAATTAATAACTAAATACTATCACGACATGGCGAAAAACCAGACCTAAAAAAGAAGAAAAAGCTAATTAAATATCTTAAGAATAGTTTAACTTGCAATAATTTTTAAAATCTTGTGATATTACTCATCAACAAATGATTTGATACATTATTTCGCAGCTTTTATAAATTTTCTTACTTATTTCTTTTGGTCAAAAAGAATGATAATAGCTTTGATAAACAAACGATAAATTTGATATCTTCGCTAAATTGTACATCCAATTGAAATTAAGAACCATATGCATTGATTAGCATACTTGGAAAGATAAATTTAAAACAATTATTTAGCGTTGAAAAACCAAGGGTTAACATTATTTAAAGTTTGATTTTGAAATCCTATTATGGTTAAAGAAATAAAAGACAATAACATTAAACGGTTTGATTAAAAAAACGAGTTAATACAAAAAATTTCAAGTTGGCACACTTTTGAGGTATCTTTCAAATCTAAATATTTTGTAGATATCTATAATCGAAAAATAATATGAAATTTTTTAATAAATAGCATTTGTAATGTAAAATGTGAAATGTAAAATGTGGTTGAAATTTTTGGCAAAAATACTTTCACAAAGTAAAACGTCAGGATTTTGGTTGAAAATTTGAATCAAATTGCGAGAATGTTTTTGAAAAGGGTGCAAATCTTTAGAACATTTTGTAGCTCCTTTGTCGACTTGGTCTTTGCATAAAACAGCAAGAATCATTGTACTCATCATAAAAGATCTGAAAATCTGACATATTATAGTCATTTTTAATTGACATAAAAAGTTGTTCTGCATTTTTGTAACTCATTAGATAACTAGATTGTTTCTGCAATCACCACCGCCAACGACCTTCAATATCCACTAGCCAGCCACTTTCCCAGTACCACTCCAAAAACCAACCAAAATCTGAAACGACCTAGCAGCCACCTTGACAACCCTTAACGACAACCCCAGCAAACCAATTGACAAGCAAAAGCAATGCTAGTGATCCAAGGAGTCACAAATGCAATGTTTTACAGAAAAAATTGAGGATGTTTTTTGAAAGCAGCTTCATAATTAAAAAAATGTTTAGTTTTGATCCGAGGAACTTTTCAACCAGATTTTTGCATCGATACAACTTTCCATCTTAGAAAATATGAAAATTATGTTTCAATATTTTGTTTTTTCTCAACCGTTTCTGGAACTTAAAGCTTTTTTTCAATTTGATAAAAGAGAAATGAGGCTTGACGTTTTGGTCAATGAAAGTTTCCCATCAACGCGAACGATGAAAAGAATTAAAAAATCTCGAGTCTTTTTCAGGAAATTTTGAAGCATTTTTTTGCAATTTAGTGATTTAGAATTTTGGCTATAACTCCGTTAATTATGAAAATATCTATTTGCAATATTTCAACAAACAAATAAATATAAGGTCGATTTAAAACTCTTTAGCATTATAACAAAATTTTACGGGCTTTTGTAAATTTAAATTTAAACGTAAAATGAACATAATAATTCATATTTCAGGCTAAATGAACATAATAATTCATATTTCAGGCTAAAAGAGTACAAAATTTGACTGTTAAAGCATTCTCAAAGTTACTTTTCAAAAAAATAACTAATCCACTATTATTTTTGAAATATCTTTCCAGCTCAAAATTTAGATCCTTACGATACGTGAAAGAAAATTGAAAATTATTTAAAAAATACTATATCACAAAATTGTACCGAAATTTAAATGCTTTCTTGGTATCTGTCTTACAAGCCACTAATAATTTTTTTCTAAAATAAGCCTTATAAACTTTATATGCTAGATAATTTTGATTTCTCCTTAAGAAAGGTAGATGATATCAAGATGGTATAAAGTTGAATATTACAAAAAAAGAATACCTTCGTATTTTAGTAATTACGCCAACGGTAGATTTTGTACACTCTCTTTAAACACGTGTCTGGTTTTGAATGATTTTCTGAAATAAACAATTGTCAGGATATTACGAATAGAATTTATAAATAATATTATGTAGCAATGTGAAAAAACTTTTCGCAAATATCTGAAGAATTTTATGTAAAAGAAGTGAAAGAGAAGGGAAAGAGGAACCCGTGGATAAATTAATTTCTTTAGATAATTTTAAGGAATCAGATTATTAATATCTGGATTGGGGCAGAATAACTAAGACGAGGAAAATAGCTAAGAAAATACATAAAAAGGGCAAAATCTGGGCAAAATTTCCAATGTTACGAGTCTTAAATTTGCCGTTCTACCTCTCATTTGGCGCAAAAATGTCTTAATAAAGATTCAATCATTTTGTTAGGAAGTGCTGGTAGAGCTGTAAGGGTTCTAAATGATATCAATTAAGAGCAAAATAATTAGATTGAAGCGGTAGAAAATCTTTCGTCAGATAAATAAATTTAAAACCTCAAATGATAAATTTCTTGCATTTCTGACTAAACGAAAGCCAAAAGGACATTTAACAACCTAAAATGAGCTCCAACTGGGTAAGATAAGGAACATTTCAAGAAAATCTTGAGATGTAATGGACTGAAGGGATTTGTCGAGAGACTAGGGAGAATGGACTGGGAAAGGAGTTAGCGTCGTGGCATAACTTAGGCCCTCGTGGCACGTCAGATTTCTTGACGAAAGACACATAAAGCTTAGCCATTGGCAGCATCTACATAGAAGACGAAATTCTATTAACAGAGAAGAAACTAGAGCGGCCGCTAGTTAGGAAAAGTTTATGGCATCAATAGCAGAAGAAACGATAAGCAGATTGTTAAATACTAAATTGCTTGCCTTTCATTAGCGTGCTACGGGGTTCCTTTCGCTTTCGAAGCCCAAGAAGCAAAGGCTGAACAGTTGGAAAAACAGGTTTTAGATTCAGTACCGTTCCCCACTTTTTTGTCCTGGCACTAGTGTCTTGGGACATTGCTGCAATCACCTTGAGATTGTCTTATTCAAAATGCTGTCAAAAAGCGGAGGGTGGGAGCTTTTACAAGCGTTTGCTCTTGGGTATCAAATCAGAGTCACACTTATTGTGATTTCTACGCATTCAGATTGAAAGCTTGAACAATTCAATTTGAAATAAAACAGGTAACGAAATGATAAAACACGTGAGAAAAACCTACATCTTTAGGCCAGCCAAATCAGAAAGAAAGTTACGAAAGGATAATGTTGATCAATCATCTTACAGGCCCTTTAGCTATAACTACAATCACTGCCAAAATTACTTGGAACACCCAACACTTTGCGCTGTGCTTTTCTATTTTTAATTTGTTTTCTTGAATACTACCACTTCCGCCTCCCTTTCCCCCCAAAACAATGTTGAAAGTTTAGAAAAATATCAAACAATCCACAAGAAAAAGCGTACTCCATAACCCCTTTCTTTTTTCTATAGTAAATCAAAATTGTTCCTAGGGGGAGAGGGGGATGGCTGAATTTGCCTTTGAAAACCTACGTTAGTGTTCCAAGACTTTTGGCAGTGATTGTAACTCTTTGTGGTTGATATAAAACATTATTGATACTAATTTTAAATTAAGTTTATTAACAAGGATTATAGAGAAATTGTGCCTTCTAATGGGCTTCTAAATGAGCTGCCTGGTGCTCTTCAGTAGGCAACTTGTAATAGGTGTAATAAAATCTGACAATGAAAGAACAAGATGCAAAAAGGGTATATGTTTTCAGTAGTTATTTATTCACTCAACAGAAAAACAAATCGACATAATATGTGAGGTAACCCACAATGTCATTGAGTGAAATGAAAGAACAACTTTCTAATGTAGACAAGAACTTTTTAGTAACTGGGTTTATTTGTATTTATTATAACTGGCAATGCTTAGTTCCTGGACAAGTCTGCCTTTTTAAGTTTCTATAAATGCCATTTTCCCAATAAAATAGTCAGACTTTTAAATTTCGCATTGCCCAATTAACAAAATCACAGAAGCTGCATAAGAATGTAAAGCAGAGCTTAATTTTAAATCACTTGTGCACCTAGGGCTCCAAAATTATTGTGGACTAATAATGCTTAAGTGCAACAGAGATCATAAACCAGAGGCATAGACCATGAATTTGATTTTGGCTTCATCTCTTAAAAGCATTGGCAATGTCTTTTTCGTTAATATCAAGGATTGAATCAAGAATATAAATGTAGAACTGTCTTCAAGAAATAATGCTTTTATGGCAAGGATAAAATTTGCAACACTTATCACGGATAAAAGCAAGAACAAATTGGACCAATGTTAGTGAAGTGATAGGAAATTCATGAAAATCTCAGAGAATTTCAAGGCATTCATTTTCATGCAACTCGTCAATTTAACATCAAAGCAACAATTTCTTATTAAAAGCCAATTGCTTTGAATATATCGCATATCAGTGCAGAACTAGACTAGAGATTGAAGGCTGCTGAGCTTATAAACAGTATAAAGGGTATTCTACTAAACAGTTTAAAAATTTGTCATAGAAAAGCTTTTAATCAGCTAATCATTAACCGCTGCTGAGTTATGACTAGAATGATTAGAATGATTATTTTGGTTTTAATTTCTGATTGAATAAAAATGACAACATAATGTTACGCTTGACACACTTGTTTCTAATTGTACTTTTGTTCTTGAGGAATCTTGCAGGCTCATGGTAGCTAGGCATCACATCAAATGCATACGTCTTTGATCTCTTCGAATTTGTCCAAAAAGGGAGTATACGAGATAGAAAGTGATTAACATCAGAATCTGATTACAAGGCAATTGCAATGAAGCTCACGTTTTTCTCTATGGACATGTTTGATGTAAACATGAACGTTTGATTCTTGCCTCGAGCATTCATATATGTTCTTCAAAAGTACTACTTAAATCTTATTATCATTTGTACTTCCAGCTCCTATATGTAGGAGGATTGAAGTAAATCCTAATTTGCTTAAAAGCTCTTTTCTTAATAAATATTTATTAAGAGACATATTAGCTAAGAGAAATTTTCTGCGTTGCTACTTGCCAATGCCATAGTGAATACAAAAAATTACATTGTGCAGCCTATATCCAAAATTTATCAAAAGAAACTGTCGAATATAAGGTCTTGCAAAAATTTTGCACTTTGATTAAGAGTGTCAATAAAATGATTGAGAAAAATTGAGGAATTTTTGAAAAAATGATCGTGCATGTGTGTTTTTAATTATGGTTTTTAAACTCAATAAAGGTACCAAGTTACCTAAATATAATTTGTCGTATAACACACGGGATCTTATCATTGACTCAAAATATCAGTGACCGAGAACATGAAGAATTTTTTGTTTTGATCAAAATGCGGCAGCTTTACTGACATTATCTTCCAAATAAACAATCTTACGTCACAATTCTATTGATAAAAGCAAACTGCTTTCGAGAAATTGCATCTTAGTGTTGAGTTTCTTTGAGTATGGACAGCAGTTTGGTTCGCAAAAGTTATTGGCAGTTGTTGACAATATGAAGCAAGGAAACGTTGTATTTCATGAGTGAATTGGTAAGTGACAACGCATTGGAATATTTGTATAAGCAAAATCCTCAAAATGCAAGAATCGGTGATAAAATGATTGAATTTAGTACTAGGGTTTAAGATATGACTTCGTTCCACGCTGGAGAACTGCAAAGAATTATTGGCACAGAATAAAAAATGAAATAAATAAACAAAGTAAAAGAAAGATTATTTCCACAAAAAGAGAACCGATAGTTTCCGCATTTCAACAGTATTCTTTGTCAAAACGTTGAGCTAAAATTGAAAAAGAAAAACTGAACAGAATAACGTCGTTAGTGACAAATATCATAATCTTTTACAGATTTATGTACATCCAAATATTGAATGCTGTGTCCCCTTGTCCCCAACTGTGTTATTTTGCTCAAAAGAGGACAAATATGAAAAGGGCATTAATGAAATTTTATGACATAGGAACGTTAAGGATACAAAATTTAGTCAAACCTAATCCATGGCAGTATTACTCTCTACCATTTCCTTAAAACAACTTAAGGAAGATGCTTGCTTAGCCATAGCAGAGAGGTTAATCTACAGCTGTGCTCCTTGCAAGAAAATGCTATTGTCCAGTTGATGTCTTATCCTTAGGGCCATAAGAGGAGCACTGAGAGTTTTTGTAAAAATATAAGGCATTGTGGTGCCAAACCATACATAGATTTTAAGACTATTATGTGGGACTCACTTTAAATGAGTAGCATAGCTGCGGTTAATGACAACTCTAGCAGCACTATCCTGAAGTTTGTGCAGCTGATTGATTCAAGATGACAAAGCACTGCCCCAGATAGAGCCTCAGTAATAAAAATGGGGCTTCACAATGCCTGAGTAATGTTTCCAAAGTATCCTTAGGTAAACATTTTTTGCTGATGATAGAATTAAATGTAAGTTTGAATCCTGGTATAATCAGGCTACTGGATTTCTGATAAAAATTGATTTCTAATAATAGATGGAGTAGTGCCAGATGGCGAAAAGAGTCAATTACACTGGGTTACCAAAAAATATTTTTGAATGTGTTTATGTTTTTTGAGCTGATCTTGCTTGTATAAGTTTGATGTGCTGAATCCGAAAATGATTTCCATTTTTTTGTATCATGTCAGGCTTAGGCGCTAACAGAATCGAATTTTTCACAAAATTTGATCTTTTAAAAAATGATTTTTTCTCGGTTCTCTGATCAAATATCTGATTTAAAAAGCAAATATTCATTTTGTTGCAGATTTTATGAACTGAATGATCCAAAAATTGATAAGTATGTACTTTGATATGGGCAAGAACAGCTAGGTCAAGTAATGATTGCTCAAATTCAGGACTTGAACTTTCGCTTCTTTGATCTTCTGGAATGATCAGCAGCAGGGATGTCTCTCTTCAGAGTCCAGCAGTTATCAGCCATCAAAACTGCACCCAAGCGTCCCTGATACCTGGCCTCCATCTCTTTCATGTGCTGATGAAATCTTTCCCCTTGCTGGTCACTCATAGAACCGAGATTCTCAAGGAACCAATCCAAATGCAAAAACAAGAAGTGCATTTAGGGTGACATGTTCTTTGTAGTTTCTGGCCTTCTTGTTGCCAAGAAAGTTCTGCAAAACCTGAGCTAAAGCTTGCCAGGCCTCAAGCTCCACTTTGATCATTGAATTCTCAAACTTAGGGTCTCTGATGAGCTGACGACCTTATGGACAATCAAAGACCCCAGCTTTCAATTTCTAGATCTCCAAACCCGTAAACTTGTTACAAGTAATAAAGGCAGTCACTGTTCTTGTCCAGGGTCTTTGTGAACTGCTTGATCAACCGAGTTTGTTGTGCAGAGGTGGAAATAGGGCCCTGTCTCGGTTCACCAGTGGCTCGTTGATGATATTCCTTGTTCTGCAAGGCCCCATTCCTCCCTTACATGCTTCTCTCTCTTTGTGTAATGTTGTGCTCGCTCCCTACTGTCCAACACACACAGAAAACATGTATACTTGGTAAACCCAGATTGCTATCTCAACAAAAAGTTTACCACCTTAAGGTCGACGCAAATCACAACTCATGCTGATCATAGCGTATCTTCTCCAGAACATGCCTTACAGCGTCATGGCTCTCTTTTAGTGTGGTTAAGTGTGACAGAAACAAAACTGTTGCCATTATGCAACAAAACACATTTTAGCAATCGCTTGCTGCTCTCAATGAACAGTCTCCACTCTTTTGGGTTGGTATTTCGTGCAGGAGTTGTGTTCTGTCATTGTAATACACCAAGTCCTCTTCAGTGAAGAAACGGAGGTTTTCTAGATGTCTGCTGCGATAGGATGTGATGACCCGGTAAAACATATATGTGATAATCTTATGCATGTAAAACATAAACAATTTCTTATTTTAAAGAAGTGAAAAAGGAACCCACAACGCAAAGAAAGCTTCATATGCACATAACAATGTGAAAAAGTGCATTTGTCGATAGCTAAAGATTTCAATGAAATAATATCATATACGTATAAAGACAAGGCTTTAGATCAAAGTAAAAAAAAAGTATCAAATAAAATATGAAACATGAGAGTAAGTTAGACACGAGATTATATGATATTGTTGTCACTGGACACACTCGTTGTTGCAGTAAATATAAACCTGTTAAACACTCATTGCAATAGTGAAGTCAATCTAAGAGAAGTTTTGGAACACAAAACTAGACTTTTAAATAAAAACTGTTGTGGGTGCAGATAAAAGCCTGTGTACAATGCAGATAATGTTTTCTGTCCTAACATTGCAGTGTCAGGTGGAAAATTTTGTTATCACTCTCCCTCCATCGGTAAATGATTATTAAAATGACTTTGCAAAGGCTTAAAAAGACATATTTAAGGTCTCTTAATTGGTAAAAATGCAAGCAAGGATTTTGCCTTTTAGGATATTTGTTGCTAAGTTAATATACAATAATATCTTTTATGGTTTATATACAATGAAAACTTCAAAAATGATCTCTTTGCAAATTTGTGTGCTAGTATCAAAATGCCGTAGCCTCGGTGCCGCCCTCTTCCAAATACTCAATCTTACGTCACAATCAACAATCGTCTTCATAAAAGCCAACTGCTTTCAAGATATTGCAGATTAGTTTTGAGCTTGTTTAAGGATGGACGGCAGTTTGGTTCGTTGAAGGCATTGGCAGTTGTCTCCAGTATGGAACTGGAAACAAAGGCAACTTTGTTGTTCATGATAGCATTGGTAAGTGACAAGGAATTGATAATTGTTATAAGTAAGCAAATCTTGAAATGAAAAAGCTGATAAATATTTTACTTGTGTTTTATATTTGAAGTCATTCAATGCGAAGATTTGCAAAGAAGTATCTAAATAAGACAAAACTAAAAAATGGAATAAGCCAAAAGTCAGATCATTTGCAAATTATTGGAATGTTGATGTTAGGTACTGTTTTGATCAAAAATTAAGTATTGAACATTGAGTAGACAAAGATGGTAATTTTGGTAGTGACAATCGAAGAAAAATAATTTGGAAACCGTATCCATGTTAAATTGCCAGTGGAAGAGCGTCTGTCCAGAATTTTAGCATTTTGTTCATATAGAAAAAGGGAAAAATTGGAAAAAATAAAAAAGATAGGTGCATGATGTCGAGTCTGCTTCTATCGTAACCCTGATGAGATAAAGGATAGAGACCGTTTGAACAGTTTTGTGACATTTTGAAGATTCCGCTAACATTGCATTAGTATTGATAACAGAAATTTCGGCAAATAAAAATTAAAATATTGGCTGGAATGATCATTATGAATGTATTCAGTTGGTTTCTTCATCAAAAAAGGACTATATTAAAGAGAAAAGTTCAAATTGCTAAACTATCTCTTATCTAAATCTTGCAGCATGAAATGAGGCAAAGGATTTAATCGGGAACTTGTTTTGAAGTAACAAAATTTCAATGCTGGATTTCTGATAAAAACCGGTGTAGTGCCAGTTGGTTAAAAAATTCTTAGACAAAGAGCTTCCTGTTGTTAGGATATTTGATCGTTGATGCCATTTAAAATAGTGAGTATTCTTTGAAAGTTTATTATTGACGTTTTTGGTCATGATATAGGACAGCTTGAAATCATTTGCAAGTAAGATTTGAAGGTCAAACTCTGTCAAAGTCAAATCGTTAAGTGTCTTGAGTGAAATAAGAAGTACGATACTGAGACGATACTGAGAAACTGATAAAAAAAACTTGATTTGAGGCTATACAATATTTTTATGAGAGTGCGAAACGTTCATGCCTACATAATCAATTTATAACAGAGAATTGCATACGACATTATAGCTGACACTGAAATAGTTGAATCAATTAAACTCTGAGAGACAAAACAAAAATAAAGAAAAACAAATTAAATATTAGAGAAAATAGCAGCAACACAACAAAATTGATTATAGAGGTACCTTTATGGTATGCTAATAAAACACAAAATTAGACAAAAGAAAGACATCTGCACTTAACTAAGTTAGATGTCTTTCTAATGAGTTTGCAACGTGGAAAATCTGCCCAACGTTGTAGATGCTCTAATTACACGAATTTCTAGTGGATAGCAAGCTGAGTTGAGTGGATAGTAAGAAAACGATGACGTCAATGACCTATCTAGCGAGAGATTGAACGAATTTAGGATAGGAAACACCCAATTTACAACTGTTAAAACCCTGATGTCACTGAGTTTTGTGGGCATATTTTTTGCACATGGCGCGGAAATTTATTTTTATGATCGAGTCAAAGTTAAAAATTTCGAATAAATCTACTTTTGCAGATGAATTTGCATTTGAAATATTTTTACGGAATTTAATTCCTAGTCCCACTCAAATCAATTAGTTCTGTTAACGGGAATGAGGTTTTGTCTCAGGAGGATCCCATTATCTCTAGATTAAACTGTAGATTAAATGTGATATAGTTTTCTATAACAAAGCTTGACTTATGAATAGTCATTGACATTGAAAAGAGATTAAGTGTTTAACTTTTTAAGCATATGAAAGAATAAAATGCGAATGCGAATGCCTGTCTAATCATGCGAATGGATTCCTGATTATGGATTTTCTAGTATAGATAGAATAGTGTCTATTGGTGCTAAGAGTCAAATGATTAGGCTTTGCTGTTGCCTTAGTATTTGTTTGTTGGTGGCAAATACATTTTTTATTGGTTGTAATGATTATGTTGATAAAAGTCTTTGCACTTCACATAGAAAAATTTATACCATTTGAAAGTGCCAGTCATAGGTCAATAATATGGTAACTCAGTCAATATCAAATCAGCAATGAGTGAATAATTAAAAAGGCTGAAAAATGAAAAGTAATGAAAAGTGGTTTCAATGAAATTGAAGATGAAAAAAGACGGAGAACTAAACAATACACCAAAGACAGGTATGACGTGATGAGAAAATATAGACTCAAGACAGAGAATAAGCAGCAAAAATCTAAATCTTTATTATAAGTGCAACTTCCATTGGAGTAGTGGAGTCAAATCAATGTAAGTGTAACTTAGATTAGAGTAGTGGAACCAAATCAGAAAGCTAGACTTTTAGGATGTTAACAATCAAGACTTGAATGGCGTGCAGAAACAGAAAATATATCCACCATTTTCGCTGCATCGCTGATAGACGAAGCTGAATCTAGTGATCGAAAGTTCTGAGGCTGAAGATGTTTTTGAAGTCTTCCTGCTTTTGTGAAGAAATAACTTCAAGAGCGTCAAAGCATCAGCTACTGAAGAATTATATAACTGGCTTATGAAAAGAGCTTTAGGTGGATTACATGATATCTCGTATTCTTCTTTAAACGGGCCAAGGAAATTGCGATAAGAATGAAGATGTTTCCATGAAACGTAAAGCTTCGTGATTTTTATAAGAAGGCTCCAGATTGAAGAGAGCATTAGAAACAAGAGTATGCAGTGGAAACTTTAGTTATCAAATCCCTCGATTCAGTAATGAAATAACAGAAATTATTTTGATAATAACATAGCAAAGGCTAATAGAAATCAGATTTTTAGCCTTCTTGTGACCAAGCTAATAAACAGTGGATGAACGTATTGGTGGAAATGGTTGCAAAGATTTTGTCTTTTGGGATCTTGTTGTTAAGTTTATATACAAAGAGCATCAAGAGGAAACGTAACAAAAATATATTTTTACAAAATTGTGTGCCATTAGTTGAACCAACAATTAGCAATAGCCTCGCTGCCATAACCTTCCAATCAATCAATCTTACGTCACAATCAATAATTACACGATAAAAACCAACTGCCATCATGATTTTGCATCTTAATGTTGAGCTTGTTTAAGGACGGACAGCGGCTTTGTTATTGGATAGTATTGGCAGTTGCTGACAATATGAAACAGGATACTTTGTTGCTCACGATAGCATTGGTAAGTGACAAAGCATTGGAATATTTTTATAAGCAAAAAAATTCTTGAAAGGCAAGAATTGATGATAAAATGATTAAGTTTGTTACCTAGGATGAAGTTTGAAGTCTTTTAATGCAGGCGAACTGCAAAAAATTGCAGGATATAAATCAAAGATATGATAAAAGCAAAAGTCTGATCATGTAAATAAAAATATAGCCGATTGGTTCCTCATTGAATCACTTTAAAGCCGGCTGATATAAGGAACTTTGTAATGAATAAAAAATTTTAATATACAATGAGGATATAACGTTTGTTTATGGAAATACTAAGACCATGCTTAACAGAAAAGTTAAGAATTTGAAATTTGCCAAGATCTTTTTTTATTGTAAAATTGTCTAACTAAGAGTCAAATGATTAGGCTTTGCTGTTGCCTTAATATTTGTTTGTTGGTGGCAAATACATTTTTTATTGGTTGTAATGATTATGTTGATAAAAGTCTTGGCACTTCACATAGAAAAATTTATACCATTTGAAAGTGCCAGTCATAGGTCAATAATATGGTAACTCAGTCAATATCAAATCAGCAATGAGAGAGTAATTAAAAAGGCTGAAAAATAAAAAGTAATTAAAAGTGGTTTCAATGATATTGCAGATGGAAAAAGACGGAGAACTAAACAATACACCAAAGACAGGTATGACGTGATGAGAAAATATAGACTCAAGACAGAGAATAAGCAGCAAAAATCTAAATCTTTTATATAAATGCAACTTCCATTGGAGTAGTGGAGTCAAATCAATGTAAGATTTACTTACATTAGAGTAGTGGAACCAAATCAGAAAGCTAGACTTTTAGGATATTAACAATCAAGATATGAATGGCGTGCAGAAACTGAAAATATATCCACCATTTTCGCTGCATCGCTGATAGACAAAGCTGAATCTAGTGATCGAAAGTTCTGAGGCTGAAGATGTTTTTGAAGTCTTCCTGCTTTTGTGAAGAAATAACTTCAAGAGCGTCAAAGCATCAGCTACTGAAGAATTATATAACTGGCTTATGAAAAGAGCTTTAGGTGGATTACATGACATCTCGTATTCTTCTTTAAACGGGCCAAGGAAATTGCGATAAGAATGAAGATGTTTCCATGAAACGTAAAGCTTCGTGATTTTTATAAGAAGGCTCTAAATTAAAGAGAGGATTAGAAACAAGAGTATGCAGTGGAAACTTTAGTTATCAAATCCCTCGATTCAGTAATGAAATAACAGAAATTATTTTGATAATAACATAGCAAAGGCTAATAGAAATCAGATTTTTAGCCTTCTTGTGACCAAGCTAATAAACAGTGGATGAACGTATTGGTGGAAATGGTTGCAAAGATTTTGTCTTTTGGGATCTTGTTGTTAAGTTTATATACAAAGAGCATCAAGAGGAAACGTAACAAAAATATATTTTTACAAAATTGTGTGCCATTAGTTGAACCAACAATTAGCAATAGCCTCGCTGCCATAACCTTCCAATCAATTAATCTTACGTCACAATCAATAATTACACGATAAAAACCAACTGCCAGGATGATTTTGCATCTTAATGTTGAGCTTGTTTAAGGACGGACAGCGGCTTTGTTATTGGATAGTATTGGCAGTTGCTGACAATATGAAACAGGATACTTTGTTGCTCACGATAGCATTGGTAAGTGACAACGCATTGGAATATTTTTATAAGCAAAAAAATTCTTGAAAGGCAAGAATTGATGATAAAATGATTAAGTTTGTTACCTAGGATGAAATTTGAAGTCTTTTAATGCAGGCGAACTGCCAAAAATTGCAGGATATAAATCAAAGATATGATTGAAGCAAAAGTCTGATAATTTAAATAAAAATATAGCCGATTGGTTCTTCATTGAATCACTTTAAAGCCGGCTGATATAAGGAACTTTGTAATGAATAAAAAATTTTAATATACAATGAGGATATAACGTTTGTTCATGGAAATACTAAGACCATGCTTAACAGAAAAGTTGAGAATTTGAAATTTGCCAAGATCTTTTTTTGTTGTAAAATTGTCTAACTAAGAGTCAAATGATTAGGCTTTGCTGTTGCCTTAATATTTGTTTGTTGGTGGCAAATACATTTTTTATTGGTTGTAATGATTATGTTGATAAAAGTCTTGGCACTTCACATAGAAAAATTTATACCATTTGAAAGTGCCAGTCATAGGTCAATAATATGGTAACTCAGTCAATATCAAATCAGCAATGAGTGAATAATTGAAAAGGCTGAAAAATGAAAAGTAATGAAAAGTGGTTTCAATGAAATTGAAGATGAAAAAAGACGGAGAACTTAACAATACACCAAAGACAGGTATGACGTGATGAGAAAATATAGACTCAAGACAGAGAATAAGCAGCAAAAATCTAAATCTTTTTTATAAATGCAACTTCCATTGGAGTAGTGGAGTCAAATCAATGTAAGAGTTACTTACATTAGAGTAGTGGAACCAAATCAGAAAGCTAGACTTTTAGGATGTTAACAATCAAGACTTGAATGGCGTGCAGAAACAGAAAATATATCCACCATTTTCGCTGCATCGCTGATAGACAAAGCTGAATCTAGTGATCGAAAGTTCTGAGGCTGAAGATGTTTTTGAAGTCTTCCTGCTTTTGTGAAGAAATAACTTGAAGAGCGTCAAATTGTATAGCTACTGAAGAATTATATAACTGGCTTATGAAAAGAGCTTTAGGTGGATTACATGACATCTCGTATTCCTCTTTAAACGGGCCAAGGAAATTGCGATAAGAATGAAGATGTTTGCATGAAACGTAAAGCTTCGTGATTTTTATAAGAAGGCTCCAAAACAAAGAGAGCATTAGAAACAAGAGTATGCAGTGGAAACTTTAGTTATCAAATCCCTTGATTCAGTAATGAAATAACAGACATTAGTTTGATAATAACATAGCAAAGGCTAATAGAAATCAGATTTTCAGCCTTCTTGTGACCAAGCTAATAAACGGTGGATGAACGTATTGGTGGAAATGGTTGCAAAGATTTTGTCTTTTGGGATCTTGTTGTTAAGTTTATATACAAAGAGCATCAAGAGAAAACGTAACAAAAATATATCTTTACAAAATTGTGTGCCATTAGTTGAACGAACAATTAGCAATAGCCTCGCTGCCATTACCTTCCAATCAATCAATCTTACGTCACAATCAATAATTACACGATAAAAACCAACTGCCATCATGATTTTGCATCTTAATGTTGAGCTTGTTTAAGGACGGACAGCGGCTTTGTTATTGGATAGTATTGGCAGTTGCGGACAATATGAAACAGGATACTTTGTTGCTCACGATAGCATTGGTAAGTGACAACGCATTGGAATATTTTTATAAGCAAAAAAATTCTTGAAAGGCAAGAATTGATGATAAAATGATTAAGTTTGTTACCTAGGATGAAGTTTGAAGTCTTTTAATGCAGGCGAACTGCAAAAAATTGCAGGATATAAATCAAAGATATGATTAAAGCAAAAGTCTGATCATGTAAATAAAAATATAGCCGATTGGTTCCTCATTGAATCACTTTAAAGCCGGCTGATATAAGGAACTTTGTAATGAATAAAAATTTTTAATATACAATGAGGATATAACGTTTGTTTATGGAAAAACTAAGACCACGCTTAACAGAAAAGTTAAGAATTTGAAATTTGCCAAGATCTTTTTTTACTGTAAAATTGTCTAACTACGAGTCAAATGATTAGGCTTTGCTGTTGCCTTAATATTTGTTTGTTGGTGGCAAATACATTTTTTATTGGTTGTAATGATTATGTTGATAAAAGTCTTGGCACTTCACATAGAAAAATTTATACCATTTGAAAGTGCCAGTCTTAGGTCAATAATATGGTAACTCAGTCAATATCAAATCAGCAATGAGTGAATAATTGAAAAGGCTGAAAAATGAAAAGTAATGAAAAGTGGTTTCAATGAAATTGAAGATGAAAAAAGACGGAGAACTTAACAATACACCAAAGACAGGTATGACGTGATGAGAAAATATAGACTCAAGACAGAGAATAAGCAGCAAAAATCTAAATCTTTAATATAAGTGCAACTTCCATTGGAGTAGTGGAGTCAAATCAATGTAAGTGTAACTTACATTAGAGTATTGGAACCAAATCAGAAAGCTAGACTTTTAGGATGTTAACAATCAAGACTTGAATGGCGTGCAGAAACAGAAAATATATCCACCATTTTCGCTGCATCGCTGATAGACGAAGCTGAATCTAGTGATCGAAAGTTCTGAGGCTGAAGATGTTTTTGAAGTCTTCCTGCTTTTGTGAAGAAATAACTTCAAGAGCGTCAAAGCATCAGCTACTGAAGAATTATATAACTGGCTTATGAAAAGAGCTTTAGGTGGATTACATGATATCTCGTATTCTTCTTTAAACGGGCCAAGGAAATTGCGATAAGAATGAAGATGTTTGCATGAAACGTAAAGCTTCGTGATTTTTATAAGAAGGCTCCAAAACAAAGAGAGCATTAGAAACAAGAGTATGCAGTGGAAACTTTAGTTATCAAATCCCTCGATTCAGTAATGAAATAACAGAAATTAGTTTGATAATAACATAGCAAAGGCTAATAGAAATCAGATTTTTAGCCTTCTTGTGACCAAGCTAATAAACGGTGGATGAACGTATTGGTGGAAATGGTTGCAAAGACTTTGTCTTTTGGGATCTTGTTGTTAAGTTTATATACAAAGAGCATCAAGAGAAAACGTAACAAAAATATATCTTTACAAAATTGTGTGCCATTAGTTGAACGAACAATTAGCAATAGCCTCGCTGCTATTACCTTCCAATCAATCAATCTTACGTCACAATCAATAATTACACGATAAAAACCAACTGCCATCATGATTTTGCATCTTAATGTTGAGCTTGTTTAAGGACGGACATCGGTTTTGTTATTGGATAGTATTGGCAGTTGCTGACAATATGAAACAGGATACTTTGTTGCTCACGATAGCATTGGTAAGTGACAACGCATTGGAATATTTTTATAAGCAAAAAAATTCTTGAAAGGCAAGAATTGATGATAAAATGATTAAGTTTGTTACCTAGGATGAAATTTGAAGTCTTTTAATGCAGGCGAACTGCCAAAAATTGCAGGATATAAATCTAAGATATGATTAAAGCAAAAGTCTGATCATTTAAATAAAAATATAACCGATTGGTTCCTCATTAAATCACTTTAAAGCCGGCTGATATAAGGAACTTTGTAATGAATGAAAATTTTTAATATACAATGAGGATATAACGTTTGTTTATGGAAATACTAAGACCAAGCTTAACAGAAAAGTTAAGAATTTGAAATTTGCCAAGATCTTTTTTTATTGTAAAATTGTCTAACTAAGATTCAAATGATTAGGCTTTGCTGTTGCCTTAATATTTGTTTGTTGGTGGCAAATACATTTTTTATTGGTTGTAATGATTATGTTGATAAAAGTCTTGGCACTTCACATAGAAAAATTTATACCATTTGAAAGTGCCAGTCATAGGTCAATAATATGGTAACTCAGTCAATATCAAATCAGCAATGAGTGAATAATTGAAAAGGCTGAAAAATGAAAAGTAATGAAAAGTGGTTTCAATGAAATTGAAGATGAAAAATGACGGAGAACTAAACAATACACCAAAGACAGGTATGACGTGATGAGAAAATATAGACTCAAGACAGAGAATAAGCAGCAAAAATCTAAATCTTTAATATAAGTGCAACTTCCATTGGAGTAGTGGAGTCAAATCAATGTAAGTGTAACTTACATTAGAGTAGTTGAACCAAATCAGAAAGCTAGACTTTTAGGATGTTAACAATCAAGACTTGAATGGCGTGCAGAAACAGAAAATATATCCACCATTTTCGCTGCATCGCTGATAGACAAAGCTGAATCTAGTGATCGAAAGTTCTGAGGCTGAAGATGTTTTTGAAGTCTTCCTGCTTTTGTGAAGAAATAACTTGAAGAGCGTCAAATTGTATAGCTACTGAAGAATTATATACTGGCTTATAAAAAGAGCTTTAGGTGGATTACATGACATCTCGTATTCTTCTTTAAACAGGCCAAGGAAATTGCGATAAGAATGATGATGTTTGCATGAAACGTAAAGCTTCGTGATTTTTATAAGAAGGCTCCAAATTAGAGAGAGCGTTAGAAACAAGAGTATGCAGTGGAAACTTTAGTTATCAAATCCCTCAATTCAGTAATGAAATAACAGAAATTAGTTTGATAATAACATAGCAAAGGCTAATAGAAATCAGATTTTTAGCCTTCTTGTGACCAAGCTAATAAACGGTGGATGAACGTATTGGTGGAAATGGTTGCAAAGATTTTGTCTTTTGGGATCTTGTTGTTAAGTTTATATACAAAGAGCATCAAGAGAAAACGTAACAAAAATATATCTTCACAAAATTGTGTGCCATTAGTTGAACCAACAATTAGCAAAAGCCTCGCTGCCATAACCTTCCAATCAATCAATCTTACGTCACAATCAATAATTACACGATAAAAACCAACTGCCATCATGATTTTGCATCTTAATGTTGAGCTTGTTTAAGGACGGACATCGGTTTTGTTATTGGATAGTATTGGCAGTTGCTGACAATATGAAACAGGATACTTTGTTGCTCACGATAGCATTGGTAAGTGACAACGCATTGGAATATTTTTATAAGCAAAAAAATTCTTGAAAGGCAAGAATTGATGATAAAATGATTAAGTTTGTTACCTAGGATGAAATTTGAAGTCTTTTAATGCAGGCTAACTGCCAAAAATTGCAGGATATAAATCTAAGATATGATTAAAGCAAAAGTCTGATCATTTAAATAAAAATATAGCCGATTGGTTTCTCATTGAATCACTTTAAAGCCGGCTGATATAAGGAACTTTGTAATGAATAGAAATTTTTAATATACAATGAGGATATAACGTTTGTTTATGGAAATACTAAGACCACGCTTAACAGAAAAGTTAAGAATTTGAAATTTGCCAAGATCTTTTTTTATTGTAAAATTGTCTAACTAAGAGTCAAATGATTAGGCTTTGCTGTTGCCTTAATATTTGTTTGTTGGTGGCAAATACAATTTTTATTGGTTGTAATGATTATGTTGATAAAAGTCTTGGCACTTTACATAGAAAAATTTATACCATTTGAAAGTGCCAGTCATAGGTCAATAATATGGTAACTCAGTCAATATCAAATCAGCAATGAGTGAATAATTGAAAAGGCTGAAAAATGAAAAGTAATGAAAAGTGGTTTCAATGAAATTGAAGATGAAAAAAGACGAAGAACTAAACAATACACCAAAGACAGGTATGACGTGATGAGAAAATATAGACTCAAGACAGAGAATAAGCAGCAAAAATCTAAATCTTTAATATAAGTGCAACTTCCATTGGAGTAGTGGAGTCAAATCAATGTAAGTGTAACTTAAATTAGAGTATTGGAACCAAATCAGAAAGCTAGACTTTTAGGATGTTAACAATCAAGACTTGAATGGCGTGCAGAAACAGAAAATATATCCACCATTTTCGCTGCATCGCTGATAGACGAAGCTGAATCTAGTGATCGAAAGGTCTGAGGCTGAAGATGTTTTTGAAGTCTTCCTGCTTTTGTGAAGAAATAACTTCAAGAGCGTCAAAGCATCAGCTACTGAAGAATTATATACTGGCTTATGAAAAGAGCTTTAGGTGGATTACATGACATCTCGTATTCTTCTTTAAACGGGCCAAGGAAATTGCGATAAAAATGAATATGTTTGCATGAAACGTAAAGCTTCGTGATTTTTATAAGAAGGCTCCAAAACAAAGAGAGGATTAGAAACAAGAGTATGCAGTGGAAACTTTAGTTATCAAATCCCTCGATTCAGTAATGAAATAACAGAAATTATTTTGATAATAACATAGCAAAGGCTAATAGAAATCAGATTTTTAGCCTTCTTGTGACCAAGCTAATAAACAGTGGATGAACGTATTGGTGGAAATGGTTGCAAAGATTTTGTCTTTTGGGATCTTGTTGTTAAGTTTATATACAAAGAGCATCAAGAGAAAACGAAACAAAAATATATCTTCACAAAATTGTGTGCCATTAGTTGAACCAACAATTAGCAATAGCCTCGCTGCCATAACCTTCCAATCAATCAATCTTACGTCACAATCAATAATTACACGATAAAAACCAACTTCCATCATGATTTTACATCTTAATGTTGAGCTTGTTTAAGGACGGACAGCGGGTTTGTTATTGGATAGTATTGGCAGTTGCGGACAATATGAAACAGGATACTTTGTTGCTCACGATAGCATTGGTAAGTGATAATGCATTGGAATATTTTTTTAAGCAAAAAAATTCTTGAAATGCAAGAATTGATGATAAGATATGATGAAAGAGTATTAAGGAAAATTATGAAATTTTGATTATCAATCTGACGTCATAATCAACAATTTTCCGTTAAAAGCCGATTGCTTTCATTATTTTGGATTCTAATGTTGAGCATGACGGGGGAAGGATGGTCGTTTAATTTGCAAATGGTAGTGAAACTGGTTGATCGTATGAAAAAGGGAGATCTTGTTGTTCATGATGGCATTGGTAAGTGACAAGGATTTTGATGAATAAACGAAAAGAATATAAATGTTATATATGCCTCGAGGATAAATTTGTTCATTGTAATTACAAGCTGTTCATTGTGCTTTAGTACAACAGAAAAAAGACTTGAATGTTTGAATGAAATTTTGGAAATGATATCGTCGTACCAAAACTCGTACCGATATTGTCTTCTGCAGAGTCAGAAAAACATTACGGTCGCACGGCCACTGACCGGAGGAAGGTCCACGAAAAACAATAGAGCCTCCTTTGACACACCCAAGCCACGCCCACTTTCTATTGTTTTGTGAGGTTGGTTTGCCTTCTGGGATGTTTTTGTCTGGAGAAAGGTTAACAACTTTTCTGGACTCTGGTCTTCTGGTAGAGGGAATTAGGTGACCACGTGTCCTTCTCTGTTGTGGCAGTGACAATTAACCTCATGCCTTTCAACATTTGATGTCTGGAACCTTATTTTCATTTTTTGTTAAGACAATAACCCTAATGATTGGGAGCACTTTTCGTTCCCCATTTTTCGTCTTTTGGTCTATTTGACTGAATACACTTGTTAGGGGAAAGCTCAAGGCCTAGTTCATTCATAATTAATATCGTTTGCTCACATTGTACTACAAAAAATTACTTAATATTTTCTTAATTTTAGCTGCACGTTTAGTGCTTTGAAATAACACAGGCGCAAGAAAAACATCGAAGTTCGCTCAATGTTTGCCAATCATTGTGTCAATCATGTGCGACAGCTTAATTTACTCAAAATATCCGGGAGTGATAAGTGGATAATTTGATACTTCGACACTAAGCGATTTGAGACGGAAACATTACAATGATACACAAGAAACATGCATAGCATACACAATTATACTTAATTTTTTAAAAAACTATCTTATAAGAACACGAGCCTCAAAATTGGTCAAAAAAACAAGCTGAGGCTGAGCTACTGTAAAATGGAATTTTGAACAATGTTTTATCCCATAAACGAAAATTTTTAACCATGTTTGGGTGCTTTTTCGGTGAATTTTCAAACTTGGCAACAAATGAAGGTTGTCTCATCCACTTTGTTGGCAAGTGAGGCCTGAACACCTCCCTATAGCAAAAAAAGCTAGCAATCGCACTACTTACACCTTATTAATTCAAGAATAAAATAAGAACAATCCAGTATCACATTTTCGAAATAATTAAGAACTGTCAGCCTAAACATAAATTTACTGGTTCTTACAAAAAAAGGTTTAACGTAAGTTTGACTGCAAATGAGTGGAACTAGATTCCTATTTTTATCAGATAGGTTGCAGTGATAAAAATATTCAGTTTTCTTAGGTATTTTTAAACGATTCGGCCTTCTATAACGATTTTCACTTCACAAAGATGAGAAGTTATTATGCAGCTTTACTCAATGCCTTCTCCAAATTATCTCCAAAACCATGTTAAAAATGAAAAAGGTCACAGCAATTTACATTTATCAAATTGAGCCAAAGTAAAATCTTTAGTCAATTCAGATGTTTTACTTTTGCTCATTTAGCTTTAACTAATTGAATAATGCCCTTCTGCATTTCAACAATTACAGTTTAGCAACTCTGCAACTAGGAATGAAATTTCGTTAGACTGCTAGCATCAACTAATGAATCTTATTAAACCAACAAATATCTTATCGTTGAGAAGAAAACTTGTGAAGAAGCCACATTGCAATCAAGTCCCTCTAGATAAACCTCATCATTCATTGAGAAGACATTTGGAGAATCGTTTGGAACTTTAAAAATAATGGTCGTACTTACTTCTAAAATGTTTCTAGTCCATAGAGTTTCTTTCAAAAAAGAAAACAAACAGCGTACACTGTTCAATTCTTCATCAGAATTCCCCATTCTTGATAATCGTTCGCTTCCAGTAACAGGGATACCATTTTGAATATCGCGCCGAAATTAGAGCCCACGCCTTTATTGCGGCTGTGCAGCGTTATTCAATGATGTGCAGCCACGAGAATTCGGTGCAGTGAAATAGGGGTATTTAAATTTCGATCAAAATCAAACAGTCATATAAATAATGCCCTGTCTGCATTTTCAATAAATAGCGATTCAAAGTTACGTACACTTTGCAATTGCAGATAGCGATAAATTAACGTTTCAGTTGCTTTTTAGGCTATAAATAAGTTCTAAGTATTGTCATTAACTTTTGGAAAACATATGATAAAATTCCCACAACTTTCACATAGAATTATCACAACTACACAACAGAGCAAATAAAAAAATTGCTTGTTCTCAAGACATCTGTAAGTTTTCAAAAGGCCTATGAAGCGTAGGCAAGTAAACAGAAAAAGCTGACAATATGTTCAAAAGAAATATATTCTATAAATTTTTGACTTTTTCAACATTGACAACATATTTTTAACAATCATTATTTATAAGCACGTTAAAAGTACAGTACAAAAACCTAACAATGTTAACAAAAATGGCAAAAAATGTCATCGAGATAATAAGAGCCAATAACGAATAAAAAATATTCAAAAATGAAGCTCGGGCTCTTTGCATAAAAGTCCAGCGGATGGGCATGCAAGTCTTTCCAAAACTCTGGCAGATACTTTGTAAAATCCCAAAACAATTTAGAAATATTCACTTCACAAGAAGGGCAAATATTTTTCCCCAAATACATTTGCATTATCAGGGACATACTGAAAACCAATAGAGGTGGATGCGTATTTCTAAATACAACATTAAATGACAATTAGGAGATGAATATCTTACTTCGTTACTTTGCAAACTATTTTCAAAGCCTTTTTTACATTTGAGAAGAAATTGGCTATTCTGCATTACAAACTTTTCAAACTGGCTCAACAATAACCAGTCTTACAACGAATTAAGGAGGAAGATATTTAGGACTTTATTTTACTCATGAACCCAAACAAGTCACTCATGTTGACGATAGAAAAGCCATTCAGTTGCATCAAGCTATTCAGCTTTTTCTCTGTAAGAAAGTAAAAGAAGGTGTTATTTAAACAAAGTTAAAAAAACCTACAGCGACAGCCAAGGAATATTGCCATAATATCTTTAGGGTATCTGGTACTTTTACGCAATTCTTCTAAAAATATTCTTGATCAAGAGCACGTGTTCGCTTACTGTCAATGCTATTTGAACGGCAGAGTCTAGAAACCCAATACTATCTAATACAGAGCTAAAATTGAGATGACGCTGAAATTCAAAATTTCCTCACAGTCGACAAAGACGTTACAAGTTTACTACAAAGAGACTACGAACTAAAAAAAGACTAAAGGTTTAAGCACAGAGGGCATCACACACAAAGCCACATTCTGGTAGTTTATACACCTCTTACAAAAGATGCTACTATACCCCTAGAACTTCACTGACAGTGCCTAATTACAACGTTAAATACCAATAGAGCTAAAATGGCAACTCACCAAAAGGACCTTTATTAGGAACCTTCGTAGAGCCATCGGCTTTGCCACAAAATACTCGACGCAAATAGTATAGTTGATTGTACAATTTGGCTTCTGAATACTGAAACAAGAAACAGCAACCCGAATAAAAACCCCTAGTCTCAGAGTCAGAAAAAATGGAAAAATTGCCATGCAAACTCGCATAAGCAAACTGTTAACATCACTAGGTACAAAAAAGAACACCCTTGTCCATACTTAATGACAAGCCTAATTTTCAAGGATAGCTTAAAAGGTGGCTACTTCATATACTCTAACAAAAGTGCCTTAAAATGGGCTGCAATTTACAAGATGTTCAAAAAACGATAAAAAAAAGATTAAATTAATGGATCGGCTTTGAGGATCCTGTAGAAACCAAGCAAGGACCCTGAGTTGAAAACATGCAGGCAAACTCCTTCCAATGCTAATGTGTTAATCAATCAACAATCTTTCTAGCTGTATTGGTGTAAACAGTATACGTACAATATGTCTTAGATGTCCAGTTTCACAACTTGCACAAACTTGGCCGTCAAATTCTGCCTTCAGACGAACGAGTCTCGTTTTGGTTCCACACATGTAGTCATCACAAAACATGTGACCCTGAAAGATTTTACTCGAAATGAGCAAGTTTAGCATTTATGTGCAAATTTATCCACAGCAAGCAATTCATTCTAACTTAAAGTTTTGCCTTTCTGAGGATCAATAAATATTAAAAAACTACACTACACAAACAATCCTGTTAGAAATGGCAAAAAAAGTTTTGATGCAAAAATCGACTGTTTTATAGTAACATCTCCAACCTTGTAGACTGAGTCAATTAAAAGTTGCACTTCTATTTCGTGTGGCCATGAAAAAACTGTTATGTGCTAAATGAACTAATTTTACATTAGCAAGATTTTTTTTAGTTGAGTTAAAGCTATATCAATTCAACGGTAGTTTCAAACAAATATGTAAAAGCGAAAAGATGATTTCACTCTCTTTTTGAATTGTATCATTCAAGACGTAGGAGTTGGATTGTTATGATCGATCAAGAAAACATCCTCTTCTTGGACTATCATCGTCTAGCCCGACTAGAACAAATCAACTGTTTTCCTCTGAATCTGTTAAGACTCTTCAGGTATATTTAACAACGAAAATAGGCATTTACCTTGTAATATTGATTGATCTGCTGCCTTATAAACATTGTGAGTTTATTCATCAGATAAATTTGGCTGTATTCATTCCTGCATTCAGTGCATTGCCATGGATTCTAAAGGAAAACAAGTTGTAAACAAAGTGACAAGACGTGTGGTAGAAGCCAAAAATTCATGATAACAATGGCTTGTAAAATAAATTCATGATACAAATGTCGGAAGGGTTGATACGTTTGTTTGTAAAGAGGATTATAGCTAACGTTGTTGCAGGAAATAGAAAGGCAGATGATAAAAGTATGAAGGTAATAGGTGGGTACAAACTGACTACAGCAACTGGATTTTTTAATCAAGGAGCTTTGAAGAAGTCGTGTATACCGGGGAGAAATATCAGTCATTAATTGTTAATTAGTCACCATTTTCGTTTTCTCTCGGCGCACTTCGGTGTCTCTGGCCTTCCTTAAGTAATAATTTATCTTTGTTAACGCAAGTATTCTTTAGAGTCAGTCGATCAGATTTGCTACCGCAGCCTTAGAATTACAGTCTCGTGGAGGTTATTGGGCTTGTGAGAAAGGACTGGGCTCAAAGAAACAGATAGCAAAGGCGAAGTACTATTTGAGGACAAGGTAAGCAGCTAGATTTAAGGCTTACCTTCTCTTTGGAGAGTGCTCCTTCAAAAACGACGCTCTGTTTGTACAATTTACAAGAAGCATTCTGGCACTGAATCTCAAATTTCACAACATCCTAGAAAATGGATTTGTGTTATTGCCTTTAGAAAGAAATGCTCCCAAAATACCCATGATTAATTTCTTGAAAATAGTTTTCAGCTGAAATGAAGATTATCCATATCAGATGGAACAATATCTCGCATTGGGCTTTGAAGAGGCTTCTGTTTGTCATGGCTTCGAAATAGATAATCGTTACACACCTTGAACCGTTCTTCTTCTGGCATCAGAGCTTTGCTCGCATGACTATCATCTTCATTTGTGGCATGAGAGGGCCCAGCACTGTAATTTGAAGCATCCAGCCCTGAACAGAAACAGATCGTGATACAATGGGACTGACTCTTTAGTAAGGAGTATGAATACGGATCAAATTTAAAGTTAGATCAATGACTGTTCAATCCATGTTTATCAATTTATGCGATGAAGGTAATTGCTACTCACCAAGACATTCTGCAATGAGGGCTGCGTTTGTTCCTTCAATTGGATCACACAATCGAGATACAACAGGGTGTATTTGGTTGGCCAAATAATAATGATGATCTTTGAAAAAGAAAAAGAACAAACTTGGTAATCGAAATTAGAATGCTTGCTTGTCCTGTTTACAGACAACACTCAACAACAGCTACGGCAATGCTTGTCCTGGTTACAGACAACACTCAACAACAGCTACGGCAATGCTTGTCCTGGTTACAGATAACACTCAACAGCTTTGGTACTGTGTCATTATTTTTGTTCGTTTCATGAAAAATACCTCTTCCGTTACCTCTACCCTAATCCTAATACAATGAGAGTTTAGATATAACATAGACAGAATATTAGCTATATCTTCTTTTCCGCCATCATACGTCACGAGATTCGTGAAAAAACATCCTTTTCAATCTTCAACAATTGTTAAAGCTTTTAGGATATGACGTAGGCTTTCTTTCTTGATTATCATTTTGTTTTCTTAATGGCTGATAGTCATAAGGCAAGCCTAGCATTACCTTGCAAGCAGCAACACAAAAAAACTAATTAAAACTGACGATAGCAACGCAATGAAAAACAGAATAGTAAAATCAAAATTTACCAATCCTGAGATTTTTATTTTTGGAATATTCATCTGGATGATAAGCACGTTGACTTGCTGGAAGACTAGATCCATCCTGAAAGATAAATGGTTACATGCAGATTTAATACAGAAGACATCTATTTACCTCGCAAATACAACCATTTTGCAAAAACGACTACTCACTGATTGAAATTTGTTTCCATAAAGAAATGCTGAATAATGCTTTCTCTCCATTTCTTTAACTCGATTCTATCATCAAGGTTTTAGTTTTAGGCCAAAATTCTGACTAAACCGTCAAACAATGCTTCTCCCAATTTTAAGGACTTACGTCACAGATGATGTAGCGTATAGTATCTCCAACTGCCACCCTCTTGCCTTGACTCATGAGCCTCTGCGCAACAGTTACGTGGGGCAATGACTTCGTGTCTGAGTACTCATCCGGGGCCTTTGCAAGGGCCTAAGTAAGAAGAAAAAGCTCCCGTATCTGACCAAACAATGTCCTGTTAAAATTTGCTTTAAAAGTTTGCAACTAAAAATGTTTGCTTTCAAATAAACGTATTTTTGGCCAATGAATCTTTAGATAATTAATTCATTAAAAAGCAAAGAATTGATTAAAGTTAAAGGCTGGTTATACTACTTGAATAATGACAGAGTAAAAGTTTTGTTTGTTGCTTTATACCTTCGATATCTCAAACAATCTTGCCGGTACTTTATTATCGGTCATTTGCTCTTTCACTAAAAGAATCACAAATAAATATGAGCAATAAAGCAAACGATGAATAAAACAGTTATTTCAAGAGGTTCAGAAACAAGGTTTAGGAACTTGAAAAAGCACACAAGATTAAACATTTCCTTCAGGGCTTTAGAAAGAATCCCCCAGACTGGACTACTGGTCAAGTAATAAATATTTCAGGTAATTGGATCTAATGATTTTTGTGCGAGCCAAATGTACTGTATGTCAAGGACCTTATACGACTTATCCCCTCAATTAAATTAGGAAATGTAAAAATAATGTAAAAAGCAGGCAGAGAACAAAGTTGAGCTTGTTGAACGACCATATTGCAGACCTGGGGAAAGTGACGGTGTTGAGAGACATGCATCCCTTGAATCATTGATCGCCTTTCCAGATTTCCAAATAGGCAGTTAACACAGGAGGTCCTTTACGAGAATGGTGCTTTGAGCTGTCTCCCTAGATGCATATGAACGGCGAGCACACGCGAAACGAAGGTATTCAAGGAGATAATGCCCTAACAAATATGTCTTAGAAGTTCGTTTACCTTGCACCAAGCGTTCGTGGATGTTGTCAATAACAGTATCGCAAGATTGACCAGACAAAATTTGGTTTATCGCAAATCTGTAAAAGAGAAGGATTTCAGCGTAGAATAGTTATGAAAAACACCATCAATAAATGATACATCAAAAATGCAGTGCTGGCTTCAGAGCGGTTTGGATTTGAAAGCAAACAAATATCAAAAGAAGTTCAACATGGAACAAGTTCAACTTAGTACTCTAAAACTCTAAACTCTAAAAGTTATGAAACTCTAAAAGATTTGAGACTTTGAACAACAGTTAGATAGGGGAGTATTTAAGTAAGAAATGGCATTTAAAGAATACACGCAGAGAAAAGTTTTATGAAGCTATAAATAAAAGATCCTTACTCTCCCAGATTTTTGGCTAAATCGCACCAATCTCTTCGCACAACGTCAAGCCCCTTTAACTCTTTGCTTTCAATAACATGACCTGTTTGATGCAAAAATTGTCAGTAATCATATCTGTATCAAACGGGATTGAAGAAGATACTTTAGAAATTAGAATTTAGAAAAGTAGCAATTCAATTAAATGAGTGCTTCCTTCATCTGCTAAGAGCCACTGGAAAAGCATAAAATAATCAAACTAACCGTTTTCAAGTTTTTGAACTGCGAGTGCTGCATACCTAAAGAATAATCAAATTAGATTGAGTGAGAAATATGAAAGACATTTTTCTGACATACATGTGAAATGCTAAATGCTAAAGTTTTTGATGATGCTATCACTTACGAAATTGAGGGTGTGCGGAGCTAATACAGTTGAGAAAGCTTCAATTTATAAAACTTGAGTAAAATAGACTGATAATGACGATACATGTATGGAGGGTTAGAAAACGTAGTTAAAATGTTTCTTCTGTAAATCGACTCCTCGGATTGTATTCTTAACTTTCTTCTTCTCTTTACACTACATTTAGAAATTTTCCAATATTGTCTGCCGCAAAATCATAATTTTTAACGAGCAATTTACTCTCCTTAATAATATAATAAAATAATTGATTAACGTTTCGCCAAGGTTTAACAGATAAGTGCTTTATGAAATCGACAAAAATTACTCAATGCTTTGCCCTTCTTTCGATGTTGAACAAGAAAAGAAAGATCTCCCAAGCCATTTATTTTATAAAGCAAGACTCACTTCTTTTTCTTCAGTAACAGCATTGATTTGTAAATGCCATCAATATCAATTTCCAATAGCTTATAAAGCTTGTTGACCTCATTTTTGATCTGAAAAAATCAAGGTTTGCTAAATTAATATAATTAGCTTCATTTTTTGTGCGTCAATCCTGGAGTCTATGTTATCAAAGACTGCAGCGCTCTTGTCAACATGCTTGGTATTTAAAAACGCAAAGATCAATTCAATATAAGATAATATTCGTTTTTGATTATTTTCTTACATTTCTACAGATACCTGACTTTGAAGAAAGATTAAAAATGCAAACATTACGTAGCTATGTGTAGATCTTTGTAGCATATTTGTTGTCTTTTCTTGTAACACAATATCATTGAAGTTATTATAAACAGGTTTTAGCAGAAGACAGCAAAAATCGTACCTTATTTCCAATTTTGTAAACCTCGTCAAAATCAATAGAATTTGTGTTGATCATGATCGAATCGGTGTCACCATAAATGACGTCAAAATTCAAAGCTTGTACCAAGTCTTTCGTTTTCATGAGGATCTTAAAAACAATTGTCGAAAATGGTAATTAAGAAAGCGTGCAATACACGGCGTCAAAATTAAGTGGCTACAAAAACAGTAAAGGTAATATTTCTACAAAGATAGTAAGTGCTCCCTAAATAAAAATATTCCTGCTTTCTCTAGAGTGTTCGAAGCCGTTTAGAAGGGCATTGCATGTCCTTGGGTAAAATACTGGCGGTTGTAAGTTGCACTTCCAAATGCTTCTAATCAATTTTCCTTGAAATCAAATCACAAAGGCTTCCTAAATCTATACTTTAACAAGCTTTAACAACGTCTGAATAACAAGCTTTATCAGATTTTTATAACTCTAACTTGGCTAGTTGTTGCTTGGCTGACGGCCATTTGTAACTAGTAGTTAATCAAAGTAATGAATGAGAATATTACGAAATAAAATCCCAGGGCATACATATGTACCTCTCTTCCTTTCAGTGTAACCATGGCAGCAAGTGGTTTAGCAAGAAATCTAGAATGGGTGAAGCCAAGACAACCATACATACTGTTTGCAGTTAGCTTCAAAGCCTTTTGGCGTATATCAAACTGCAAGTAGGCATCGGAATCTCGGCTGACAGTCTTCATCATACTTTTCACTTGCTTTCTCCTTTCAACAAGCTTTCTGATTTCAGTTGGCAATATACCAGGTGGCAAGCTAGAGTCAGGCACCTCTGGGATGACGTCATCACCATTCTGATTGGAATCTCTAGTCACAGTGGTGAAGCAGATATTGTACTCTTGGATTATGGAGGGGTAAAGACTGTTGAAGTCGAGTAACAGAATGAATTTGTCGTAGAAACCTAAGATCCAAAGGAAAAGACTCAAAATTCTACAACCGTTTATGTAAAAAAAGTATAAAATTTATAGAATCGTATAAAATTTAATCGTCAAGGAAAATTACGAAACTGGAACAAAGAGAACATACAATTCGGGTAAGGTTTGAAGGGATCTGGGGTTTGAAGGCATGGTTAATGAAACAAAACACGACTTTTAGAACTCTTGGAAATTTATCTTCTTGAGAACTAAACTTGTACGTCTTAATATTTGTACAACCTTAAACACTTGCACTAATTTCAAATGAAGTTGTCTTTCCAAGCAAAAATACAAGTAACCGCAGTACTGTTTTCTAATTATTTTTTATATTATTTTTTATGAGTTTTATATTTCAAAATCAATGATAATACGATTGGAAATGCAGAATATGAAATATATATACACTTTTCGAATTTCGTTATTCAGTATAGAATATGAAATATGTAAAAATTTTCTGATATGAATAGATTTGCTGATGACGCCAGATATAAAAGATGTGACGGGTTGCAATCTAGAATATCGACTTTATGGAAGCTTTCCTGGTATTTTTTACAGAAAGCAAGAAAAGAGCTCTAGGCTCACCTCTTTTAGGTTCCAAAACCAAACCACCAGCATACTGAGGCTTTTTTCTACCCTTCGCCTTCTTCGAATCTTCTACCAGTTCTCCATGCTCGTCGAAGTGGGCCTAAAAGAAGTGTTATACAGTTCAGACAAAAGATGTGCCCATAGCAATAATACTGACTGGCATGATCAGATGTGGTATTCAACAGATGTGCATACACCTTTATCTACCCACTCCATACTACTACATCATTTTTCGGGTGAACAATACAAAAGCTCTCTAAAACGTATCGAATATTTCTTTATTTTTTTCTACCTTTCTCTATTTAACCACTCATTAAACACGCGCTGTAATAAATCAGAGTCAGTAAATTAAAGTTGAGGCTGACAGTTCTTAATTTTTTCGAAAATCTAATGCTGGATTGTTTTTAATTTGTTCTTAAATTAATAGGGTGTAAACAGCGCGATTACTTGCTTTTTCGCTCTAGGGAGGTATTCAGGCCTCATTTGCCAACAAAGTGAATGAGACAACCTTTATTTGCCTACAAGTTTGTATACTCACCGAAAAAACACCTACACATTGCTAAAAATCCTCTTTTCTGAGATGATACGTTGTTCAAAATTTCATTTTACAGTAGCTCAGCCTCAGCTTGTTCTTAATTTATTCTTAACTTTTGATCAATTTTGAGGCTCGTGTTCTTAAGAAATTGTTCCTATTTAAAGAGTGTATGGGTAAAAATGACATAAATTCAAAATACCTCGTGTTTCTTCGAATAGCTTTTGTCGGGACAAATGTAGTTCCTGAAGAACAGAACAGACACTCAGCATAAAATGCTTGAGAGAGAAAAATCATACTAAAATAAGATTGGGATCATAGACATGTGCAAAACGGCGGTCATATCAAGACAAATTCTGGAGAACAGTGAGAAATTTAAAGTCTTTGACAGGCTTGGAGCAAATATACATATTATAACAGCTAAATAAACCTTCATTAGTTTATAAATTACGTAAAAAATTCTTTCTGTTTAAGTTTAAGAATTCAAATAATCGACACCTTAAAAATTCTACGGATAACGAACACATAATTTGAAAATATTTCGATTAACAAACTTCTGTGTCCAAAGAAAATATCTGAAGAAAATTAAAAAAAATTGTTACTTACTCTTTTGCGAATGCATGAAGAAGGAGAAATTCGTTTCGTTCAGATCTTCCACCTTGCAAGGTTCGCGACTGGAAGAGAAGTGGAAACATGTTCATTTTATTTTCTTCTACTGACAACAGTTACCTCACTTTACAGATAGTTTCTATCGGCTTGCCTGGTGTCAAGTCTTCTAATTTATACAAGTTTTAACGTATAAAAAATCATAGGAGTTCATGATATCTTTAAAAGGAGACCTTTTAAAGGTTTGTCTAAGTTTTGTTAATAATCCTAAACCTTATTAATAATAGTAATTAAAATATTATTTAATATAAAAAAATCAAAATAAAAAAACTTATAATTTGCAATCTTCAATAAAATCATAAAAGAATTTTTTCAAAGAAAATCTTACCATAATATTGCCACAGACGCCAGTGATTTGGTAAGCTAGTGGGAGTGCCTGAAAAATGGTTTTAAATTAGTTAGAGTTGATTTTCTATGTAATAATTCAACGGAAATGAAGGGTTATCCATTATCAACAATTTAAGTTATTAAAATTCAACCATGAACCTTTATGGCTATTCGAATTAACAAATTGAAAAAAGTGGCAAATTTTGGTAAATATAAGAAGAAAACGTAAAAGTAAATTGGAGGGGGCACCCGGGATTGAACCAGGGACCTCTCGATCTGCAGTCGAATGCTCTACCACTGAGCTATACCCCCACGCGCTAATTAAAGGAGAAATTTCAAGAATTGACTTAACCAGCTGATTTGGTTATAAATCTGATAATGATAACATAGCTAGATAAATACCGAAACCTGCGTATTTGAAGTTATCACAAGAAATTTCTTATAAATATAGACAGATGGCTTTGATACGTACATTCAACTCAAAAACAATGCGGAGGTTGTACAAGGAGTCCATCTATAAAAAAGAAATTTTCGGTGCTCAAAGTCAACAATAAAATTTTGACAAAGTTTGGCACATTGAATAAATTTTTTAAGGAAAATAGACGTAAGGGAAATATATTTACAAAATCTCAGTGGCTTTGAATTATTTCTTAAAAATATTTTTGATTTGCTTCAATTTCTTGAATTTTCTATCAGATGGTAAAACAATAAAAATGTTAGTTCCTTACTTCTTCTAAGTTTATCACATTAATTGATTTTGCTGTGCTGTGCAAAAATTATCTTAAACATAAAACAAATAATAAACTTTTGAAACAAATAAGCTATTTCGTAAGTTTCTCCTTTCTTAATTTGAAAAATTGTCCAGGCAAGAAGTACTCAAAACAAAAACAAAACTATTACACAAAGTTGTAATAATATGATGATTATTAGCAGCAAAAATCACTAATAACGAAAATTAAAAGAAGCCTGTGTTGCACTATACATCTTCATGCATTTGCAGTCAAAGGAATTAGCTGAAATTCTGAAAAAACACCAAGGTTTTTAACTCAGATTCGTTAATTTTCCTTACCGTTGTTAAGTCGAGAATCTTTAGCAGGTCTCTAGAATTTCTGAAAAAGAAAACGATTGAATGATAATAAATATCTTTATAGAATCTAGAAAGAATCTAAATCTAGAAAAGGTAAGAAAAGGTAAAGAGCAAACATTTTTTATAGAAGATATAATAAAGCAATGAACTGAAATGCTAGAACATGTAAAATGACAAGTAGAATGAACGAGCGTCATTCCTTTGATCTTTCAGGTATCATTTTCAATTTTCGCTATTTGATATTTGCTTATTCCGAATGACACTGTGTTAGAAAACAAGTGGTTTGAGTCAGGGGATATTGTTCCAAAGGTCTTCGGTTCAAGTCCCTGGCATGGCCAAACTTTCACTTAGAGTGACGAGAGGCACCAGCTCCCTGTTAGGAATCACCAGGTGTAGTCACATCGAGAGAAATGACCAGGACACTGCTCGATAACCGCAGCTTCGCAGTGTCCTAGAACTACCTTTGGAAGGTTGAAAGGTTACCTCTGGGTCACTATACAAACTTTCTTGTTAACAAGGATTTTCAAAAAATGAATTTGACAAAAAATCATACGTTATACGTTAAAAATATATGTCAATAACCTCATGTGGCTTGAAACCTCGTCAACGTCAACTTTCATTCGTATTGTCTTATTCAGAACAACGTAGGAAAGCTCTGCAAAATGAATAGAAAAAAATGAGATGGAACAAAACAAAACAAATCAATAAAAAGTCAAGGAGATTTCTACTTAACAGTATCCTTCTTTTGAACTGGGCTGAACTATCGAATCAAGCCTACAAATTGATCCACTATAAACTGATCTGACGCTATAAATACCACGTTTTAATTAGTCTGTGAAATTTATGTTAGCTGTTTTGTTATTGCACGGTGAGAAAGTTCGACACATGTTCAAGTGGTTAAATACAGGAAAACCAAAATCAAAATGAGAAAAATAATATAGAAGCAAATGACACACCAGACTTTATCAAATGAAACACTAGATTTGTTTTTACCCACCTGCGAGGTCATAACTTTTGCATCTAATCAGTTCTTTGGCACTGATCTTGGTATCACAAATCAACCTCCCACAAGCAATGTTTCTGTCCCCAGTTTGAAATCCTTTATGGCCTTGGTTGCCCTGAAAATATCAACCAACAAATAATGAAAATCAAAACCATGACAATAATAACCCAATGTATCAGAGTTTTGAAACAATCTAAGTTATTATTTAACAGAGTCAACATAACAATTACACTAAGGTCTTGAAAAATAAGTGGCCGCATATCCGAATGTTGGATGGATATGAAGTTAGTTCGATAAAAGAGAAGCCTAGGTTATCGGACTTCGCTAAAAGAAAATACATTCTATCAGGCAAGATATTTCTATAAATGGAAATTCAAAGAATCATACCGAAAGCTTTGGCAGATTTTGTCTTTTCAGTCGCCCCAACTTTGACCAATGAGGCACTTTGTTTGCAGCAATTCGATGAAGGATAACATCGAAATCAAAGCCAATTATATCATTTCCCTAAAAAAGCAAAGTCATTTTCGTACTCTAAAACATAATTATTATTCTGCTATAGAACTATCATAGGTAATTTATAAAAATCTTTACACACGCTCAGTAATTTGACCAGGCATTGACAAATCTATTTTTGGACACATAGAAATAGCTTATATAAAAAGTGACTAAAACAATTTTCAAAGATAGGTATCGGCTGACTAGACGAAAAAACTAAAACTATGCTTTAAAACAACGTACTGTAAAAAAATTTGCTAAATGGAATATTTACAAAACTAGTGCTGCAATTTTTGATGACCATAGCGAGACATATCTTACCACAATGATGTCAGGATCAATTGCTTGAATTCTGGCCAAAAAGAGGGCAAGCAGTGACCGCTCAGACGTACAGGTTTGTATCTTGCGTTGCTATGAGCGAAATATGCGAGGTATGTTTAGAATCGAAATATGCCATGGGTCATTCTTGATATAATCAAAGCTGAATGGAAGATACGTTGAACTGATGCACAGAGGCTTTCAATTGATAAACGCACTCTACATATCGTGCAAGAAGCGATAGCATTTCACAACATCCATCAACGCTAAAAACAATCATTATTGGAGAAATTCTTGCTTGACAAATTACAGCGATGGACCATCACTCTGAGTTGAAAGAAGAATTTCGAGTGCTAGAAAAACGAAAGGAGTAATATTAAACTAATAACATAACGTACAACTGACAATAGAACGTAAAACTACATACCTCTCGTTGGATTACACTTTGGAAGTCGTATGGAAGGACGAATTCTGTTGGCTTCGTAACCACTACAATAAAAGACAAACAGTTAGACACTGCAATGATACATTGAATTGCAAATGAACTGCAATGATACAAAAAAGTACTTTGAATTGCAAATGCTATGACAATATATCAATACAAAATATTAGTAAGAAATGAATGAAGACAAAGAAAATTGAAAATGATAACTAACAAACATGCCAACTCTGTAATTCCAAAATGAATAGGTTTTTAGTGGTGTCTTTCTTCACGGAATAGAGAACAAGGCTGATAGCTATGAAAGCAGCAATTTCACTGTATTCAGTAAAAAAATAAAAAGAAAAACATACAACAAAAGCATTGATCAAATTTGTTTCCAGGGGCAGCCTTGTCCAAGTAGAAATGGTTGTGGATAACACCGGATAGGCCCAAAATCTAAAAGGGATTTCGAAAATTTGTCATTGGTGAGAAGACGAAATTAAATGAGCACAAGTAAGAGGGAGTGACATTAAAAAGGAAAATGGTATGCTCCCTCGACGAGTAGTCAATTCAACATTATTTCATCAACTTTCTTAGTTCTTCAAAATTTTCAAGGGGAAAAGCTTCAAAAGAAAGGGCGCTACAAACACTTAAGGAGGCTGTTTAATTTTTGGTATGAAGACAAGATTCGATGCCTTGTTTACAACTTTTTCTTACCATATTTCTGTCTAAAAAATAAGTAGCAACTTCACAAAGGTTCGTTTTGGTAAGGTAATCAAAGGATAGCACTGGTCTAGTTATAAGTCTTCAGAGCACAAACAATAAAAATTGAGCAACATAACATGAAAATCTTTTATGAAACATTGAATTCAATAGCTTTCCAGGCATGATAAGAACTCAAAAGTTACATGGGGTACCTCATGAACATGGGACTTCGAGTTTCTCACTGTCCGCGTTGCAAGGCTCAGTACAGTCTATAAGTAAGAAGTACTAGAATATAATTTCAGTGCAAAGAAAAAAAGGTGGCAACAAAAGCAATACAGCACTGGAGTTCTGCATATAACGTAAAAACTAATGTTGTCTTCTAAGGTCCATAAAAGCTTTACAACAATTATTTGCAACTCTTTGTACGTAAAATGTGTGTCCCAGTGATTCTAAAGAATGCCTGCTACCCTGAAATAGAATATCCAGGAACTTTCAAAATCAAAGTACTAAAATCCCAAACTTTATTGCTTACAATCTATTAACTCAAAGACACAGAAGAAAATTGTTTTCTTCGAAAGATTATAAACCTCAACAAATGGGACAGTGTTAAAAAATTATGAATCATTAAGGCAATCATGGGCATAAAAATCAGCTATATAGGTGCAAGCAGAAGAAGAGGGTTAAAACAACGGAATGGCAACTGGCATTGAGAAGGGAATTTCAATACAAAGTGACCTGCAATGCTAAATTCAAAATGCAATCGCCTGAAAGTCACAAAGAGGCTGTTCCACAAAACAGACAGTTTGGTCTGAGATTTTGCGGAGATTTTTCTTCAAGCTCGTTGAAAACATCAGACAGGTTCAGTTCAGTAACAAAGTCAATAACAAAAGAGATCATTGCTTTTACTTAATTCTTTATGAAGGAAATACAAGAAAAGTGCCACGAACCAGTTTGGGAGCAGCAGATTGCTCAGCAGAAGTGGTAATGAAGTCAGGCTTGCTGACCAATGCCTTTGAAAAAGATGACATAGATACATCGTTATCATGACGCGGGTTGTCAAGGGAAGCTTAGAATGCAGACTATCTTCCTTTACATGGATTTGAGGAAGGTTTTAAGGTATTTGGGTTAAAACACACGAATTGGCTGCCGAATTACAAAAGGGGGAGAATGTCTAGTAAGATTTAACAAAGTTTAAAACAAGCATTGCTAATATATATTTTAAAAGCTTTGCAGTTGATTATATAAGCAAGAAATTATGGCTTGAATGGTAGAAAAAGGATACAAACACAACTTTGGTGACTGAATAGCCACGAAAGTTGGACATAAAATTAAAACATAAAATTACAAAAGTTTTAACTCTATTTATTCAAAAATGGATACCAGCTAACACAAATACTTTAATGGGCATAGCTGCTACACAATATAACCATTAAAATCAACAAAACCATTGAAATTCCAAAACATAAAAGCACAATGTTTGCCAAAGTAAACTTTAGGATTGCAACAAGAATTAACGAACATAAATCATTTTGCTAAATCGAATCAAACTTTCCCTAAGACCGGTATTAATGACTAACTAGTATAAAGTACAATTGATAATATTGAGGTAGTATTCAGTCCACTTAAATTTACCTCAATTTTACACCAACTAACTGGTTGCTTTGGAACCTCTATGAAAAAAAGAAAGCATGCAATTATTACTGGAAGATGAAACAACGTCTGGATACTTAGAGACAAAAAATGAGTTAACAACAGCCTAGTTATCTCTATTATCGAAATGTTAATATCAATTTCTTCCAGTCTGGAAGGAGATCGATGTCATAGGTAAATACACTTTCGACAAAGAGGTCAACGTCAAAAATTTTGTGAAACAACAAGCAAAAGAATTCAATTTGAATCAAATATTAACGGCAAAAACCAAGGAATCAGATTCATCAAGCAATTATGAGATTCAAAATTTCTCAAAAAGTCAAATCTTACGTGGGTATTTGATATCAAGCCAAGAGGGTCCTTTCAGTTTTCTTCCAATTACTAAATGCTCTAAGCTGAAAAAGTTCAAAGGAAAATACAGACAAATGCATAACGGCTATTTTAACAGTTTTACAGAAAAATTACGATGCTATTTCTGTAATCTAACAGACAATCTAAGAATCATTTACATTTGAGGCAACACTGGCACAAATAAAGAAATCTTTCATCTGAAAACATTCATATGAATTTGAGCAGCAAAAAATGTTTTTGAAGGTTCCTTTACAGTATTTTTGCTAGACTTGCTACCACTTTTGAAATTGTCATACCAAAGGCATTACTTAACACTAACCGGATTGAATTTATTTTTGTCCCTTGGTTCATTACGTTAAAACGGGTCAATCCCAAAACTATGAGAAAAACGCAACAAACCTTGAGGTGTTAGTTCCAAAGATGTGGCTGAAAGTGCTACCAGATTTATCTTTAGGAATCTGCGGCTGATCTGCCTGAAAAGTATGACAATTTGTAACACAAGAATCTAACAAATCATTAAACATCAAGAGCTCTCAATCATTATTTGTTCAAAGATAAAAAGCAAAAATGCTTCTTCGAGTCAATAAGATATGTAGCCACTGCTCATAGTAAATGCTGTATATCATACAATTATAGATCAATAGTTACTTCTATTTTGAAAAAAATTAAAACGTTTGCCTGCATATATAAAAGAATAATTAAAGAAACTTCTAATAGGACTTACTGGATACAGAACTTCTAGGTAATCAGACTCCGATGGAACATCTGGAAGCTCGAAAGCATATTTCATTTTCGTTGCCTGGAAAATGAAGCGAGTTTGAATCATATGAAAAAGCCGATTGTGTAGCGAGAGGAATAATACAGAAACGGGTTCAAATATGAAAATGGCTGTGGCCGTCTTACTGACCTTGCATTTGAAATTCATTATTTTCATCTTTGTAGCAATATTGTTGAATTCCTGAAAAATAAAAAACATCAATACAGTAACCTAATATACTAATGCGATGTACTAAAAACTTAAACGATACCATCAAACAGCATCATAATGATAATAAAGGGATTCATAGTTGTACTAACCTCGTATACATCTTTCATGGTCACCTCTTGACTTGTTTCTTTGCCACTTTGGTCCAGTTTCTGCAATAACAAACAATCGCACATAAAATACAGATACATAAAAGGAGGATTCAAACAAAAAACCATGGCGGATTAACACGACGAACCAGGGACGATTTTCATACAAACTCGAACAAGCACCGAAAAAAAATTGATCACGTCTTTGTGCACAATACACGTTTACGTTGTTGTTTTTGCCATTTCAAAAACGATTTCATTTTTGCCAAAGAATAAATTACTGCTTATAGCTGTGACATGTCTACCCCTCCCTGCAGGAAATACAAATTAGAAGCGCTGAGTAGAATTGTGGCATTCAGCCAGATTTTGTTTGATATGTCCGATTCAAAATATTCAGATTATATATCGGTCAGCACATAATACTTGGACAGAACCGATAGCCAAGAAAGAGATTTTCTACAGTTTTGGTTAAAAAGATATTGGGGATAAATAAGAAAAAATAGCTCACGTATTTCCTTGGGAGTACAAACAGTCTTCTTTCTATATTCTTAACAGTAACACAGCAGCTGAAAAAATGAAAAACTTTATAAAATCATACAAACGGTATAAAATATAAATAACAATCAGCCTTGTAGTTTCCTTTCTTTTTGGCTTTGGGAAATACCAAGTGATATTTACGTTCTGAGAAACCTGTAAATTTATTGAACCATGCTGGCCTACCATACACGTGTCTTGCTTTCGCAACACTTTGATCAAAGCGTAAAAATAAAAATAAATATAATTTCGTGCGATGCATGAACTAACCTGACATGGGATGCCGCAGAATCAACAAAAACTTTTCCAAACAAATAGACCGTTCCTGGTTAGATAAGGAAAATATAATCATCAGGGCAACATAAGATTGGTAGCAACCTCGACATTTCTGATAAGATAAAGGCGATAGTGAATAGAGGCAAAGAAAAAAGTTATTTTTACGAGAATCTGATTCAATACACCAGCTCATCAAGGAAAATATTAATATTTTTGGGTTGAAATAATCCTCAAAAAATTAATCCTTTTTAAATAATTCTAGTTTAGTTCCATGCTAATTAAGTTTTTATTTTCAATTAGGAGCGTGCGAAAGCACTGATTGCGCTTGTATTGTCCCAAAAATTTCACTAATTCCGTCCCAAACAGTTATAAGCTGACAATTGTTTCAAACTTTCATTGGGAGAGGAAAATACTTACGAAAAAAATTGCTAGTAGACGATCTTATTATAACAATTAATGGAACAGAACTTTCTTCTTAAGGGAGCCGTATAAATTAAGGTCTCTATGGCTTTAGACGGGACAACTACGGATAATCTCAAATTTTCATCTATTTTCTAAATTCCGATAAAAGAAAAAAAGATTGTCTCACAGCAACTTGTCCAACAAAAGATAACATTTCCTATACTGGCTTTGTGATTCAGATAAGACTTGTTTCCCAGATAAGTGGTGTTTAATACTTACATTGAAAACCTTTTAATATATCAATGAATAATTACAAAACTACAAAAAAGGAGGTAATGGAAATACCAAATAAAAAATATTTTAATTAGCAATACGATTACAGATGGTACTAGACGATTTAGAAGTCAATTTACAAGACAAAGCAACAAGAGTCTTGATCGAGTAAATCGCTCCTGCAGCCAACAAGAAAACAAACAAAAACATACTGCGTCCAACAACAACAACAAAAACATAAATAACAACTAGGATGAGAGAAAAAAGGGGGCATTCAAAGAATCTGTTGGTAACATTGATGTAACTGATTGTGGTCAAAATAATATTCTTCTTTGAAGTGGCACTAAAGCTATCATTGCAAAAGGGTAGAAGCGTGAGCAGGTCTCCCTTAAAGTCTAAAGCCATTTCAACGAAAACAGTAAACTTTTAAGGACATTTTAACTAATACAGTAAACTTTGGTATTGCCGAAAATTAAGTCACCTGGTTGATGATAACTGTCTTCGTATGCGTCCAGCATGAAAAACTTGAGAACTTTTTCTCCTGCAAATATAACAATCATAATTAACACAAAGCATGGAGGTTTGGCATGTCTGATCATCTTTAAACATTTTTTAGATAGGGGAAGAATATAGCAGGGTCCTTTCTTAGAATACAAACTGGGGAGGCGACTGCCCCTTCAGCATTGACGACTTTCCATTATCTCAAACAAAAGATTACTTTCCTCCTCTTTATATACACAAAAAAATGTCCCTTCGAAAAGGTTAAGGCAAACAAAAATGATACTATCTGAAAAATAGCGCATAATCGTTGAAGCCTTGTTTTTATAATGCTATTTTTCATTTGAAAACAAAACATCTTGAAAAGAATAGGTATCTACATCAAATTGACGTCCAAGCTATGTTTATGTGAACTTCATCAACATTAGTATTAGGCTCATAGCAAAGGGCTTTGATACATACATGAAAACGTTACGATAATAATAGTTTACTACGGTAACACATCAGCTGTATTCAGCAAAGTTTAATGCAGTTGGTTTATTATAGGGGATTTCTTCGAAAAAAGAATACATTGAAAAACAATTTTTTAGGAAAAAACATCTCTTGAAACATGTACTTACCGTCCACATCCGTTAAAGGAAGTTGAGAAGAGTCGACAGTTATGTTCGTGAATGCCTTTAAGAAAGAAAAAAGATATTGTCAAAAAATCACATAATAATCTTTAAATAACATTAAATCTAATTAGCGCCTAGAGTCTTTTGCATGCTTCACTGGAACTTCATGCTCTTATAAAAACTTAGCCTGTTAAATGCTAACAAATTTCATTGGCTCTTTAAAATTTTCATTGGTTATATCACGTGAAAAAAGTTTAAAGATTGTGATTTGAATAAAGAGACAGCAAAGCTGGGTATTCTAACACTAATACTCATGCAACTTTAACAATACAAGATAGCTGAAATGGTTATGGTGCATACCTCATCTCCTTTTTCCATTTTGTTCTCTTCCATCACCTGCTCCCAGGTCATTCGAATGCCTGAGATATCGCTGAGAAAAAATTGCTTTATACTCAATAGATCAAATTCTATTCAATAGATCAATTCGTTAAAAGATAATTATTATCTAATGGACTCATTGCTTTGTTTAGTTAACTGTTCAAAGAGTAATACTGAATGATATTAAAAATAATGGATTTAATAAATAGAAGTTCACTTTAAGCATACGCAGATTTCAATTCAACAGCAGATTATGCGTGCAGTGGCTTGGAAGCATCTGGTAAATGACCAGATGAGATATTGTGAAAATCATTGCTATATATGTGATGAACATTTATACAAAGATACATAAAAACCTTAATTTCTTAATACTAAGAAAAAGCAAGCAATTGCGACATCTTATGACTGAATTGACTTGCGAAATTGACATCAAACCAAAACCACTTTCTAGTAGCTTGAACTGATTAAGTAGAGAAACAATTAATATATACAGTGCTGACCTTTCATCTTCTATCTCTTCCCGTCGAGCAGCCTCAGTCTTTTTGGGCTCTGCAATCTGTAACATCAATTGATAAAGACAATTGTAATAAACCAAACCTGAGAAAGCACAATGCGCCTTGATAACGGCTTTTCACAGAGCAAGTGCCTGGTGACTCTCCTTTAAACTTATGAAGGCTTCAACCATGTCTTCAGAGATCAGAGCGCCAGTGAATATCAATCAACATGCGGAATATCGAGGATCAGTTAAACTATCTGTTACATGGCTTATGATAGAAAGACTAACACTACACTTCGCAGAAATACTTCTGAAAAAGCTCAATATTCATGTGCAGTACATGGTCACCGGAAATAAGACTACAGTTGAAGTTTAACACTAAACATAAATTTCAAAGAAATTTATATCAATGCAAATATCAATGCTAACTATACAAAAAAGGACAATTACTAAGTGAAAACTTTTCCTAATCAATTTTTAAAAGATAATTAAATGCTGTCGGTGTTTAGAGCTTGTGTAACTTGTTAAAAGTCATCCCTGCTTGCAAAACAGTAACAATGGGATTGAGCTTTACCTTTGTTATAGTTACAAGTGGATTTATCTTTACCTCATCGATGTCAATGTCATCTTGAATGTCCAAATCGTTTGCCAAATCAAAATCTTCTTCCAGTTCTTGCTTGATTTCTTTTTTAACAGCTTGGTTATCCAAAGACTCCATTTCTAAAAAAATTTTACCAACGAATAGTGCAAGAATCCATCACCTTTACACAAATCACCAGATTTATGGTTTATTGAAGATCCTTCTGCACACTAACGTATAATGCAAGATACATACTAAGCAATCAGAAAAGGCAGTAGCAAGTTGAGCTTATTCTCTATCTTTATTTAAAATTTGGACTAGAGCTCAATATGTTCACATTTTCATCTGTAACTTTCAAAAACATTCATTTTTTTCAATTATGTCAGTTATTCCACAAACATTTGTAACTCTAGCAGTGGCATAACCAGCATTTTTTAAGAAAAACTGCACAGTTAAGCTCAAGAAAAAAATTTCTTTTTCTCTCTGTGTAGTTGATATCTAGACCAGTTTACCATTAACCCTTGTAAATCCAGATACTAATATATCTGGTTACCCCTACAGAACAGTTCACAAAAATTTCCTAAGTGCAATTACCTTGGTCTTCTTCTGTAGGCATCAAATCAATATCTGCTTCTTCATTTCCATCATCAACAATTTCTTGCTTTATTTTCTTCAATGGAGACAAATGCTTCTTTGGCATTGCTTCTTTGGGAACTCTAAATCTTGTTACTGGTCTTGTTTGACTGTTGTTTGCCCCTTCCTCCTTGAATTCAAATTCATTCAAATTAAAAATTAAAAACAAACATAAGGTGTTATGTTCATTAACCTTTTAGAATATTTATTCACTTGGCCAAGGCAATTAGGAGGAAAAAATTGAGCCACACGGGTGTTGCCCGACTGTAAATAATGCACTTGGTCAGAATCAAGCTTCAGTTTGCAGCATAAAAAGGCAATGATTATCTACTGAGCCATGTGACTTGATATGACTTTTGAAGCCACCCTTGGAAATCTTCACCATTGCAAATGTAGTTATTTTTTCTGCTTTGGCTCTAAACATGATCCTTTCTCACATATAAATACATACAATATTTTGACAGGCTTGTTACCTGCAGCCTTCTTGGCACTGGTCTCTTCTCAAACACTGTACGTTTTGGGGTTCTGGTGAGAAATAATAACCAAAATATAAAATTCTATAAAGCACAAATTTTAAAAGTAACAGGCATTATAACCTTGATATTTCTTCCAAGTAGAGAGATGCTTATTAGGAAATATTTTTACAAATGCCTTGCTTCACCTATCTCTTCGAATTATCATCCGATTTTGGTATTCAAGAAAGCATTAAAAAAAGGATTGACAACAATACATGGCAAATGATAAATGGGAGGAAATAAGAGAAACCAGGCCTCTTTGTCTCATGTGGAAAACTTCCCTTGCCAACGTGTCACAAAATTATTGGCATGGGTTATTGACCAACCCCACAAATTCCACCAAAGTGAAGTTCCTAATGAATTAGTATTTTAAAAATTGATGGTTATCACACATTAAGAAAATCAAAGGTAATTCAGTAGCAAGTAGTTGATACCCCAATATCCCATTCGGACATTTTTTTAAAAACATTGTAAGATAGGTGATCATCCCCGTAAGCTCATCCTGTTGGCTGTTTGTCACCCTGGATAGAAACACTCTGATAAATATCAAGATTAAAGATTCTTTCTTTCTGTACAGACTTTAGGTTTGACTGAGGGACTGACTCGTTGATTGATGGAGTGATGTGCAAAGAGTCATGGGTCCTATCACCAGTTCTTGTCATTCATGGGAAGTACCCTTCAGAAAATGTAATAATTTTAGTTGCATTGAATGTTTAATGCCATAGCAATCCCATCTTAACATATTGTCCATATCCAAAGATAACCCGATAGGGGAACTTACTTCTGGAAAGGTTTCTTGCTTTCTAGTGACTTGTCATGGGGCTTTGATGTCTATAGCGATAGAAAAATTAACATTGATTAAATCTGAACAGTTATGAGGACATATAAATATAGCATTTGTTGAACAAGCTGAACATCTAGATTATTGTTCTGATCACTTTATGAAAATTAGTTATTTGGTTAAGACCCCCTACGCATTAAAAGCTATAAAAAGGTCTGGATTTGGCCTATCCAAAAGAAGAATAGGATTTTGAACATAAAAACAAATAAAGAAGTGGAATAACAGAATAAATAAATTTTTCATACTGTGATGTTCTGTAGAATATCATCTAGCACATTATCATTGTTCACTGAGACATCTTCCTGTTAAAAAGAAAATACATTATTTATCAAGATATAGTAGCCTCAACATGCTACCAGAAATGCCTAAAATTTCCTTGAAAAATCAATGCTTTCTGGCTGTTGATCATTATTCCTCTTTGGAAATGATTTGAACTAAAAATGATGGACTCATCCTTTCCATTTTTACCAAAACTTGTTTTCCACCAATTTGAGGCAGATGGCTTAAAATATTTTTCTCTTTGAATCAAAAAAACAATCTTAAAATGACTTTTTGAAGCTCCTGTATCAACTAAGAATGTTACCTCTTTCTTCACTTTGCTTTTTGCCCGAAACAAGGCTGTGATCTTGTTTGAGTTCACCTTTGACTTAGCATTCTCCTAAGGGAAAAATGAACATTACCTATCATTAACAAATAACCTTGCGATTAGATGTTCCAAAAAATATTTGCCCATCTTACAAGATAATTGCTGAATTTTTATAGTAGATCTCCTGAAAGAAAATTAAACCATGACATAAATAACGTCTTAAATTAACAAGACATCATTGCTCAAATTAAGACCACTAAAGCATAAGTAGAATCTAACTACCTACCTTTCTGTCTCCTTTCTTTTTATTTGATTCTTCTACAACACAAGAAAAATGATTGTGTAGAGCTTTGATTATAATTCAAATTGATGACGGTCCAACTGTACAAATCTCTTATTCAATGAAACCCTTCCTGAAAATTAATGATAATTTGTGTGAATAATCAACAATAAATATGATATGACTGTCATTAAAAAGTTCATTACCTTCAGGTTCTTCATTTGGGTCCTCATCAAATACTTCTCTTCCATCATCATAATAACCAGAGCCATCTGAAAAAATAATCTCAATCTATTAGTTGCTTTGTATGCATCAAATCAATGAAACATACATTTTACAAACTTTATTAAAAGGTAAAAAACTTTTAACTTTCACATAACAAATGTTGCATACATTTTATTCAGTAACACAGTGTTTCTTGCAAAAATTGACCGGTGATTAAATCAATAAAAAGTCCCATTTAACACTTCTTTAATTATCAGATTGTATGAATTAGAAGGAGTGGAACTTGAATAGAACTCTATGATATTAACATGTGTATTTTCTTAACTTGTGATACTAATCAAATATTCTAAGGACTTAAGGCAAATTTTGAGAGTCAATACCATCATCAACGATCCAGTTTTCTTCTTGCCTCTGTCTAACAATATTGGCATATTCTTTTTCATCCACCTCTTCATACAAGCTATCTTTTTCACCGACCTGAAATTAATATTATGGGCAATGTACCACTTAAACACAAGGTGTAAGTATTTATATCAAATTGGAAAGTAATCTAAATGGCAAGAGTAACTTTTAACAAAGTCTTCTAGACAGCTTTTCAAAATGAAACAATGTTTTTTTACAAATTTGATTTCAAGAACAATATTAATTTTGCTTCAATGTAAAATAAATGACTTTTAAAGACTGAATTTCAAATGGATAAACAAGTCACCTCATAAGAACTCCTCTCACCAGTCTCATTATATTTTCTGAAATTGATAGGAATAGAAAAAGTAGATTCAAACTATTTGATTTGCAAATTGGCAGAGAAGATAGTAGACATTGTGTACAAAAATTTGTATTACATATTAAGAAATGATGTAATACACATTCTTGAAAGCATTCAAAAAGGCATTTAGATCCTTAAGTAAAAAGTTCCAAGGATGGTTCAGTGGCTAGGGTCGCTGAGTACAGATAGGAGAATCATCAGCTCTCTGTTAGAAGAGTCATCAGCTCTCTGTAACATGGGCAGACACTTGATTAAATATTTGGGGGGTAAGCCTATTGTTTTGCTCTGAAATATTGAGGGCGACCACCCCTCACCCCCCACCCCCCCCCCAGATGTCTGCCACTGCTCTGTAATTCCAGGTGTAGGAATCATGAGGTGTGGTCACATCAAGAGGAAGGATCAGGACACTGATCCATAAGTGTAGCTTTCCAGTGTCCTTAAACTACCTTTGGAAGCTAGGTAGCAAGCAATACAATACAATACATCCTTCTGCATAGATATATAATACCTCTATTTACTCTAAATTAAAAACTATAACAAATAATAATTAGAGCATCACTTTCTGGCAGAGTTCATTTAAAATACTATAAAAGCCAACCAATCCATGACAAATGCTATGCTTCCCTATGCTCTTGTTCATCATGACTGTGTGCAAACAAAATAAAAAACTTCATATCTATGTTGTTGGCGGTTTACATATCAAAAAAAGAAAATCTAATAAAAAAGTTCCATTATATAAAGAACAAATTTTTTGATTTAACGTAATATTCAGAAGAAAAAGTTTTTACTTGATTTGATCTAGTGCCTTTCTAAATCCGGAAGACTCTTTTTTATTTCTTCTTGATCTTCTTCCTAAAATTTAAAATAATTTTTGCTATGCCAACAAAATTGTAATTTTCAAGGATTTGTACAGATGACTTGTATATCCTTGTAAAATGTTTATAATCAGATACAAAGCCATCAGATTGAAATGTACATTGAATGATGGAAAACATTCAAGCAGAGCAATGGTTTAATATTAAATGAAATATTACAGTATTTTGGGCAACTTGTGGGAAGTCATTTTCCAAGATAAGCTCTTCAAAAGTTGCATTCTGAACATACATGGACAAGGCAGCATTGCTTAAATGTTGTTTTTAAATTACTGGACACCCCCTCCCCCCTCCCCCCTCAAAAAAAAGAAAAGCAGCTGAACATCCAAAGAAAACTCGGGGGGCTGGCAAAAAAATTAACCTGAAAAAATTCTAGCAGCATCGCCATGGCCCAGTCCCATAATGTGCTTGTGAGGCAGTATACTTTTATATGATCAAAGGATGCCACAGAAAAAATGCAATGAGATAAATTTAAGTTTCTTGACGTTCGTTCAAAAAACTGTCGGTATACCTTGTTACTTCACGGCAGTTTTCATAGGTTACAGTTTTGGTATTAATTTTTTATAGAAAAGCATTTCATAAGAGAAAGACCTTGTTAACTGTACTGTCCCTAAATAATTGCTTCGACTAAAGCACAATCCTTCGCAAAAAAATAAAATTCAAATTCTTTAAAGGTCTAAGTTCTCTTTTAACGAGGAAACGCACGCTAAAAGCGTGATTGGACAAAAGCACAATAATGCCTATACTTAGGCTAGACTAAAACGACAACATTCAAGGACTATTGTTGACAAAAAATGCGATCAGATTGTCATTGCTCATCAGATTATGCAAATTATTAATTTCACTCGCTGTTTAAGTAATTTTAATTCAAAAATATTCAGGCAGAACAAATATCAGTCAAATACCCGTGCTGGATTGCTCCTCTGGAGGTGCCATCTTGGATACTTCCAGCATATGGATTTTGGCGGCAAAACTTAATTCTGCGACGGGGGTAAGACGTCTCGGGATGCTCAACATGACGTCATTGTCTTAACGTATCCAGTCAGCCGAAAATCCTTTGCCGTTGCATCAGTCATCACATCAGTCAAAATAAACATTTTGCTGTTGCCCATTAAAACAATTTACAGTGCTGAATAATATGATTCTATAAACTTCATGAAGATATTTCTCCGAATTACTGAGAATTTGACATTTTTGACTTAATGTTGATAATTCATGATATTTAGTCAGATGTTTATGACTTTAAATTTCTCGTAACGCAGAGAAGTGTCTGATTGTGGCTTTAAATTCTTATTTCAAAGTTTTCTGTTTAATTTGATGTGATGGGTTTATTATTTGACTGAAAATGCAAAGAGGCTTCTAATGATCTCTGCGGAGCATCTTCTGCGAAGGAAATGCATACTTTGAAACCTCTCCCCCGTATTTTGCATCATAATTTTGGCGGGAAATCAAACTTTCTGCATTTAGCGACTAGTGTAGACGGTGCATGTCGTATATTGCAACAACTGTCATGGAAATTGATTTAGAAGTTATGGATACTGATTGCAGTGACGACCGAACCAACCATCAGAGTTTGCACTGGTCAAAGTTTCGTACAGCCGTCGATCATTGTATTGAAAAGTGTTTGAAAGTCGATATGAAGGTTTTCGCTCGACACTACAACCCGGTGTGGAAAAACAACAAGGAGGCCCTTCAAAATTTAGTTGAAAGAGTTTTAGGCGAAGCAAAAGACGAACTTAAGAAGAAACTTGAAAGGGCGTTTATCGATGAGGATATACCAAATTTGTTGTGTCTCATGGACGAAGTTCTCGAAGAATCGAATAAAGCAGATAGCAACAAGGTTGCATGGAGGCCAACTGGAGATCCTGAGGCGGACTCTCGGGCATATTTTATGGCCCTTAAAAAAAGGAAACTACATGAGCTCGAGGTGGAACTGCAAAAGATTAAGCAAGAAGAGCGATCTTTACAAGAGAAAGTCGACGAAAAACGAAATAAGCTAACAGCTACCGAGGAAGAGATCAAGATGGCCTATAGAAGGAGTCAGACGACGGTTGATAAATTGACTGAATTCCAGTTGAATAATGACTCGTTTTTAACGGCGCTTAGTATGAAGGCAAACAAAGATGAAAACTTTGTCTCTGATAACATCCAAGCAATGGATAGCCGGTAGCAAGATAAATTATTTTATAGTGTGAGAGGGTACAATTAAATGCATTGTTTAATAATTTTCAGCGTGATGTCACCATTTATGCTAACAGCAGCATCAAAACAGAAATTGGTTTTTTAGTCTTAAAAGAAAGTATTGTAAATATTTAAAAATGTTTTGAAATCTGGGTGTGACCAACAGAAGTAAACTGCAGAGGCTGGCTTACCCAGACTGGACGAATCAAGTTTTTGATACCCTTGATCAAGCTAACAAAGACCGGGGAGCTCCATTGAACCAAATTTGGATCAGTTTCCAACTCTGTTTTCTAAAATGAATGTCACTCATCCCTGAATGTTCCTTCCCTGAGTATAAGTACAATGGGGTTCCCTGCCAATGTCATTAACAATGACAACAGTAAGCAGAGCTTTTTTGATGAGTTCACAACAGTGCAGTTGGCCAGTGCTGCTCCTCAGGTGTACTTCTCAATGGAAGTAAAGATTGTTGTTTAGTTGTTTAAATATTATCAAGAAAATACCCCATAATAAGGATGACTTTTAATTCTTGAGAAATTATTGTGTCCACCAGATGCCAGACTCTGCAGAAAAGTTAGAGAATTGTTGTCTGTTATTTGCTATAATGTTTCTGCAAATTAATTCCTTGGAGTCTCTAAAAGTTGTTTTTTGTTAATGTTTTTAAGCTTGAAATGAAACTCTACAACCTATCTTTTCTCTTGTTTTCAATCCTTTCCAATAAGGGGCACAAGAAAGCTTCTGAGAACATCCATATGAGCATCAAAATTATCAATGCTTGGATGAGGTGGTGCCACATCAACACAGCATAGAATAAATCAAGATCAGTCCAGGAAAAAGTTTAAGGGTGAACAAATCTAACATATTTTACACTTCCAAACATGCAAAAATAAGCAATTTTTTACTGTGGTCTCGACTAAAACGCAAAACGGATCACTGGACTACTTATACAATTCCTCAAAGATACAACAATATTGTACCCATATCAGGCATGTTTTGTTTTTGTTTGGTTTTAAAATAAATATTAGAGTTCTAGTGTCAGCAGAACACTCTCAACATTCAATTTCTATTTTCATTTTTAAAGAAGAGAACAAATTAGATTAAAAGCCCCTTAAATGCCTTTAAGGATTGCTTATTGTAAGTGCTAATTACTTAGAAACTACAAAATCTTACTTAATTGCGATTTTGATATTTCCTTAATGGTTGCCTTCATCTGTATAGGATTACAAATCTTAGAAAAGAGTAACTGCATGTCCTTCATAAACTAGAACCCAGCACAAAGTAGATAAATAAATGAATAAAGGTTAAAGAACATTCCATTTTCCAGTCCTTCTGTAAGAATTGAGCATCTTTCTGGCTTTTTTCTTCACTCTAGGATCTTTGTCGTTGTACTTCTGCTGCACGATCTCTACAATTCTTTCTTCAAGGTGTCTTGGGGATCCATCTCCAAGTGCATGCAAAGCTTGATCTCTTACCAAGGGATCAAGGTCATCAGTGCATTCTAGAATCCTTTCCCAAATCTGATCAAAGTCTGCTCGTACATGACAAGGACACAGCTCTTTCAGAGCCCGTTTTCTTACCAGTGGGTTTGAATGATGCGTTAAATTTAAATATTCTTCAACAGTTGATAAGCCCATGCGTAATTCATCCTCTTTTTGCATATCTCTTCAATCGATAGCAACTCCCAAACTGTTGCGTTACACTGCATATGCGTAAGTTAGTTTTTACCTTTCCGGTATTAATCATTTTCGAACGACGTTGCATATTGTGAGGCAATCACTTTTGCAACGCTGTGGTGCAACAATCTTAGGGCAACAACAATCAAATCATCATATGCAGAACTGCGGAGGAGAAACTGTTCATGACTTCAGTTTCACAACTGATACTGTACTTGGCATAGTATATAAGAATTAAAAAACCTTTTTTAGTTTCTTAATTCCATTCTACTGGATGTCAAGCACTGGTAGTATTGCCTTAAAAATCCATGGTGTAGCTCCTTGTCTATGAATTCAAATTATGCCCAGTCCAACTGAAAGTCTTAAGATCAAGATTTTTTCCTGCCTGCCTCGAGATTTTTTCCATGTGACCATCAGCTAATTCAGTAAAAATGTATGTTGCTTATCTTTCTTTATCACAACTGTCTTGTATCTTATAACGCAATTTTTTAATTATTGCAATTAAACAACGTTTGCTTGATATACTGGAAAAAAATTTTGAGTTCAGTTTGAGCTCGAGTTACCTCGCAAGCCGCAACAACCACTTGCATAGAGATAACAAGGTTCCTACACATCAAAGGCACTACGCCCCGGCGCATTTTGATGGCCATTTAAAATTCCCATTGGTCGAACTGAAATATTAACATATTGCTCCGTATCCAATCGATAACGTAAGGCTAATTTTCAAAGTTTTCAAAAATCATAGGCGCGCTGGAGAACGTATTGTTAACTCTGTTGACTGACAGGACATGGTGATCTTTTGACAACGAAGGTTGTCAGTGCTAGCGTTCTCTTTGTACCAGGAACCTTGACAAACCAAAGCTACTCCAATTTTCCATTGATTTTATTCTTTTCGAATGCTATCCTTTCAATTGAATTGTACAAGCCCGGCTAGCTAGCTACAAACTACCTGTCTGTACTGAAAAAGAAATATGCCAAATACAACAATTGACATCAAAATTCTAAGACAAAGAGACAGAAAAATATTCGTGTGTTATCTATCGGCTATACCCCCTAGAATACTGGTTCTGTTGCATAAATATATACGACACTTGGACCAAAACAACACGGTTATAGCATATCGAGTAAAAATACGTGATTAAGCTGAACAGTGGCGAATCAAGACAAGAACATTACAAATATAAGCCAATCAAATTAAAACATAATATCTAAATCTAATAACAACCTTTGTATTCAAAATCTATCTCTTGAAGAGAAGGATAAAAACAGGTGCTCGATCAGAGGTTCCTCTTCTGTATTACGCAACCCGCATTTGAAGATCATCAATCGTCATTCGCGTTATATCTATGATCATTGAGTGTGATTTGTCAACCTATCTAGGCCTTTAAAAAGTGGCATCACCAGAATCTAGGTTATTGATCATTTTCATATTAGATTCAAAGGAATTTCCGCGATTAATTTCACTCCTCGCGATATCATTGCTTCTACGATAGAAACTCCTTTCAAATAGATTATGTAACATTATATAGTAGATGGACAAGAAAACATGTCCAAGTGACAGCTACCTAAAATATACTAAGGTTTTATTCCAGCTAAGATGAAAGTTACTCTAGACTAGCTAGAATGCCTACAAACCACGAGGCTACAGGAACAAATATGAAATTAATATACGATAAAGAAGAACTTAAGGGTTATCATCAGTTGTTCATTTGTCTTCTATGTTCGTGTAAAACGACTGAAATTTTTCACAATTTTTCATTGCTTCCGTATTTATCTTGCATAGTGGAATAAAAAAAAATTAAAAAAAACTGTGATTCGGCAATGTATCACAGTTTATGACGCCGCTTTAACGGTGGGATAAAAACAAAATGCAAATAAAATTTCGATAAGATTATAAAAGGAACTCAACCAATTTTTTCGTTCTTCAATGAAAAGCCTTCGATGAACGTATACCTTGTTACTTGAAGTGCTATGCTAAAATAAACCCGAGCTCATAAAGGTACTGCAACTCCATGCAGACTTATTGCAAGACCTGGCTACAGGGGTCGCCTTCGAAAGGGCAGTTAATTGTAAAAGCGACTTCAAAACGAGGCCTTACTGTAAGCAAAGAAGAAAACAAAGATTTATTGGCTTATCTGCACAGGGCAAACAAACCTCAGTTTAATATCTGCAAGGTAACTTTATACCTCGATACACCTAGTGCAATGAACGTTAAACCAATATTTTTGACGATTACCCGCAATTTTCTATTATGCAGTTCTTTTACACTTTGCACTATTATGCAGTTTTAGTCACAGTATAGTTGGGACAGGGGGCAATCGTTGTAATGGCAAAAAAGATCAAGAAATAACTGCAAATCACCTTTGCGAAATTCTTCAGCCCTAAAAATCAAAGCTACAACCCCTTGTCAACTATGAAGTATTCAAATATTGCCAGCTAACATATAACCTTATACAAAACAAGGTCACCATATAAGGATTCGGATACTCATATGAGGGTGTTCAGAAGTTCTTATCTGTCCAACCAGTCAGGTGTATATATAATCTGTAGCGCCTCCACACCATGTAGTGATGACGAGGCTACGTTGTTTTGTGGCTGTAAAAGGCCGTTTAGTTGTGCCATTCGTAACGAAGTCCACCATTATCAATAAGCCACAATTATCAATCTTACATTTAGCATATATTAAGGGAAATTTATCCGATCTTGCCTGAACTGCTCTTCCACGGACTGATCAGCAACTTCCAAATTCGAGTTGGCAAGAAGTTGGTAATCTTCGAAATTCAATGGATCAAGACCAACGCGGATGGTGTTCAAAATGTCGTCTGGCAAATCGTCTCTTTGCTCCGGGTTTCCAGTGACACTCATACGAAACTGGTTGGCAAAATCGTCGTTCACCTGGTTCACATTCATAGGTCGGTTTTGCATCATTTTTTGTTGCATATTACCCTGCATCATGTTCATGTGTTGTTGATGTTGTTGTTGTTGTTGTTGTTGCTGTTGTTGTTGCTGCTGTTGTTGTTGTCGTTGCTGTTGTGCTTCATCGTAACGCGGTACGTGCTTATTGATCTGGTCGTACATCATGTCATTCATTCGGAGGAGATTTAAGTACTGTTCTTGCTCGAAAGCACTCGTATTGGTGACAGAAGATAGCCCCGAATTAGGTGAAAAAACAGCCTCATAAGCCAGTGGCGATATGGAACCAAAAGGAGGCGGCATTGATGAAGCAGGTGACGTTGGTGAATGTAAATTGTTTCCTTGCATTTCCTGAGCAAGCTGGTTGATCAAATATCGTTGTTGTTGCTCCTTTGACAAGGTATCTTTGCTTTCTGAATTAGAGAACTGTCTTGGAAAGACCTGTTTCCCAGTATTAAGGTTTCGTCTCACTGGAATGGAAGTGGGTACGGTGAATTTAATATTATTGTTCGCTTGTGGACTCTTCATTAACCCGTCATCTTCTGGGACGCTTCTCGGAATTTCCAAAGACAAGCTTGCGACATCAGGCAGAGAGCCAGTGTTATTTAGAATCTTCATGTGGTGTGTTTGTCGTTCTTGTGAAATTGAATTTCTAAGACGAAGGAACATGGACAAATCAACATAGGTCAATAAGTGAAGTGTTTTGTCATAAAATGTCGTGGACCAATACAATGACCAAATATAATAATACGCTGTCAATGCAACGTGTTCTTAATCTATCGAGGTGAGAAAACACAGATATATTGCTCCAAGAAATGCCTTTAAAAAATAAATCGGAGTGTCTCTATTTTCAGTACTTTGCAAGAGATTTGTCTTTCGGGCAGATCCACATGAAGGGACTGTCTGGAAACAAGTAAAACAGTTTCTGTAAAACTGAAGAACTTTTTTCGAGGATAAAACACGATCCTTAAAGCAAGAGCTTTTAAAAAACCTTTAATTTCTCGTTTGAGAAATAACCCTTAACAACTTGAAATTTGGGGATGAAAAGAGAAACGCGTGAAGGGCTTTTAACAAAAAGGTTGATTGAAGCGTGGATAATAAACGTTTCAACGTCACAAGTGGCGGCTTTCAACGGTACTAGCAATAACAGTCTAGTACCACTTAATTTGGAAACTTCAATCTTTCTGCATTGTACGATTTTCCTTTTTTTCCCCAAAGATACAAACATACTGAATTTATTGTAAAAGCAAATGGAAGGAAGTACGGCAGAATACACCACGCCAAATTTCAATTGTTGAACGATAAGCATTGAATAAGTCCTTTAGTACCAGATCTTTAGTACCATACTTTTAGTACTAGACCTTCAGTACCAGACCTAAGTACCAGACCTTAAGTACCTAACCTTTAGTACCAGAGCAGAGACCTTATTCAACCAGTACTAGAGAGGCCTGTCTGATTCTCATTTGTGACTCATTATTACGTAAAATTATTTGCTTTCGATTATCTAGCAATTGAAATTTCATTTACGGTACTAAATTCCCCTTTCCTTATGATGCTGCATGGCCATTTAGCCATTGCAGCCTTTTCAGCAGTGACGTGAAAACTGAGTTATTCGAAAGTATGTTGGGAAGCTTCTGGTCTGGGATTAAAAGTCAGTTTGACCATATGGCTTCAAGGGGCCACACCCCCAGGCCCTATATACTCCCAGCTGGTTCGCTTTACTCACAAATTTTTGCTTTACTAATATCATCTTATTTGCGTGCCAGCCGCCACTGATCTTCACAGAAAATTTACATATCATTGTGTAAAACGAAATTATCATCCTCTAAGTATACAGTTAAGGAACATAGGTAGCAAGATAAGCTGGGAAAGATTCTAAAGTAATGGGATTTACATGTGAGCTAAGAGTTAAGTACGAAAGATGATAGCAATGCGACCCAGAATCACATAGAAAATGGTAGCATACCCATAAACCTGACTTGTATCCTGTTGGGTTGACATGCCTTGGGGTGATCTTGGTTCCTAAAAAGAGCGTCAACACGTCATGAATTCTGATATTCAGGGCATCATAACAATTGATTCTATGTACATCTTCCATTTTGCATTTCTGAAACGACTGCTTTGAACCTAACATAGCATTGGTTTGATTAAGACCAATCGGTACCAGAAATTTTACAAAAATTGGGAAGTTCTGGACAAAAAAATGAGTTCGTCATTTGTACTTTAGTAACATCAAGCTCATTGGGCATATCCAGTTCACGGTGAGCAATTTTGGGCCTCAAACTATAAATAACCTCTCTCAAGCTTTCCGACCACATCTGCCATACAAATGCAAATATCGTGAGTAGGAAGCAGTTTCTAAGACATGCAGTTGTCAGACACAGCAAGAGTCTATTCATTGGTTTAGATATTTTAGGTTTGCAGCCAAATCTCTGATTCGCCTTCAATAACCATTAATAATGCATTAATGGATGTGACAATAGGACCACCTTGGGCTAAGAATAGTACCTTTGCAACAAAAACATAACATGCTGAGTATGTCTCTGAAACGCTTAAGATGCTAATATCGCTGGAAAGTGCCGACAGTTTTAAGTAATGAGCTTCACAGGTACAGAGCTTGTAGTTCTTCACTGTTGGAAGATTCATAATTCATACACGACAATAGACTTCATTTCACAAATCTAACCATGCACATCGTCGTTTCTACTCAGGGAACAGAATACAGCTGGATAATGGAAAACATACCTTTGGACTGGGACTCACTTTTGGACTTGTACTTCCTAAGAGATGATGAAAATGTGATCAAGATAAACGTTAACAGCTTTTTCGTATCGTCTATGAAAGATCTTTCACCAACAATAAAGAATTACAACAAATTAAGCTAGTTCATGAGTTTAATTACAACAAATATCCTTTTACAAATAGCTAGATCAAAACAACAGACTATGATATTTGGCACTTTGTATTGCTGATAGTTTATAGATCTGGAAAGAGCAATATCAAAGAGGTGACAGTTCTGGCAATGCATCGGGGACAAATCATACAAATATACAACCATCATCTAAAAACGAAGCAGAGTACCAATCACTAGTTGTTCTTCAGAACACCAAAAACACAACTGCAGTTCGAGGACAACAGGATAAAGCCACAACTGAAAAATCAGATCAGCCCTTGATCTATTCTGGTCTCCTGGTAGACCATCCCATTAATTAAATGCATAAAAAACAGTGGCCTAATCTTTTCGAAATCCTTGACTAGTCCCCACAGCATTTCGTTTAGAATAATCTATATGATAGTTGCTGAGCTTCGGTGATGCCGGAGTTCAAAATTCGTGCAGAATGAGCGTCAACTGTACATGTACACGTCATTTGTTGCGCATGTCTGAGGTAAGGTCTCGTGGCTTAATGAGCTTTAGCCAGATTTCGTGAGAGACGTGCATCGACCACCACTGATACGAGACACATACCGTAGCTTTAAAAGCGTACAGAAAGCCCAAATAAAAGTGCTATTGAAGCCATTGCCTTGTAGAATAGATAAAAAAGGGGACTTACCTCTTGGTCCAGCAGCAATGGCAGGGTCCGAAAAGGTTCTAAAATCAGAAAGCAAAGGTATTTACACTGTGTGTATAAAATCGTAGTTGATAATTCTCAGTTTTGAGAATAACATGAGATAGCATGAACATTTTTTGGAACAGGGTAATTAAAAAATATTGGAAAAGACAAACAGAGGGCTAATTCTTGAAGAATATCGATCAGTTTTTTTCCAGTCAAAGTGTGGAAGATTCAAGGAGCACTGACTGAAAATGATATTTGTGTAATGCTTAAAAATCGAATATTTTAATGCATAACAAAGTGATAAAGCAGAACACTTGTTGGCACTAACCATGTGATGGAAATCTTTAAGCTTGAAAAGAAAGGAGCAATGTACCAGGGGTGAATACTTACCGTCTCCAAGAACCACTTTCTCTCAGCGACTGATATTGGGGTAGATGATATGGTGAACTATCTAATAACGAGAGATATGATCATCATGTTACAATTTTGTCATGGAATATTTTCCTGATAAAACTTTCTATGTAAGACTTTAAGATGCATTTGTCACACGATACTGGATTTGCAACTTAAAAGTCAACCGATCAGTGATGAAAATCATCTTGCGTGGAATAGGCTAAATTTCGTTAGTTTTGTTAATTGTGCTATCATTTATCCTAGCCTAAAGAAAACGATTTCAACTACCCAAATATTACTGGCAGTGTTAATTGGTTTCATAACCTTAAGCAAATTCAGGATTCTCATTAATACAAAAAATTGAACAGTTAAAGATTTAGCTTAGGCCAAGACAGTTCAAAGACTAATACCTGTTCTTTGCCTCTGTTTATGCAGCACTCTTCCGGGGTGTACACGAGGCCGATATGCCTGGTCATCGTAAACAGCTCTGCCAGGAAACGTTGCTGAAAGATCTTGCACCATGTCACTTACAGGGCTCTGTAGATATAAAGCAATTTAGCAGGTAAAAGAAGATAATATGTAGTTTTAGATTAGAAAAGAGCAAATGCTTCCGAACATTTTTATCAAAATCTGCAATGACCACTGGCATGGTTTTGCCAACCAAATAGCCAGTCACTAAAGGATTTTAGGCCGTTGGACAGGAATATACTTGGACCAAAATAGTAAAAGTTGGGATGTTTTCAGAACAGTTATTTCTACAAAGCCCAGGCACTATGTGAGACATTTTCAAAAAACACAATTTTTAAAAACTCTTTATACTGGACTCTGGAGGAAGCAGTAAATGGAAGAGAGAACATAAAAGCTTTAGTGTGTCTTTCTTTACACTGGTAAAATTTCTTCATGAATAATCAATCTGCAATGGATGAAAATCAAATCCTACTGTAATAATAGATACAATACGTGTTGACCAAAACATACAACCGTATTGCGATAATGTCGATAAAAGTTTGCATAACAAGGCAATACGGTTTGTGTATACATGAACATCATGATTTACGGACCAAGAACTGTAAAATGATTAAATTTGAGCTGTTTATTGCTTAACAATCTTATTTAGTGCAATAGATAGCAGTCTACAGGTGCATAATGATTATCTCTTTCATGTTATATTCAAACTCATTATCGATTCATTTCAGTGGCAATGAAACTAAAAAAAGACAAATGGGGCTTGATAACAACACGGGTATCTTTATTGATAAATACAGACAGCATTCAGTTAAAGAGCATTCAAACAATTTATATCTGTACATTGCGTAATGTGTTATCGTATCAAACAGCATTAACGTGTTTAGATGCACTAATCACATGAAACTACCGTTAAGCTTCGAATTATTAATTTAAGGGTTTCTTATGGGGGCTTATTTGTGCAACGAGGGGGGCTAGCACGAAGAGACCATTTCCAGGATTTACAGTGCACGTGTCTGTAACAGATATTGTGGTAGCGCACACATTTGTACTTAATATAATCGATGTCAAAACCATGCTCTGAAACCAAAACAGTTTAACCATTTCTACTAAGCGTTTACTGTAAAGCCGAGTTAGCACATCATCTCTCCCTAATTCAATTTAGATTTACAGGTTGCGGAGATTTTGATTTAGAGTTTGCAATAACAACTGTATGATAGGAATCAACTAGAAAGTAACAGCTTTGATCATTCAATTTTCAAAAGATCTGTTTGGGTATCAAGATGTCTGGCAGGCATCAAAGGATTGCCTAATTCGTTCATTCTTCTCATAAACCTATGAGAGGCTAAAAACACGAAAAATGCACACTTAGTACGACAGTCCTTCCTAATCGAGTAGATACTATTACTCGTGGCTGCGACACAAACATTTCCATCCACGTTCAACAAAATGTGATACTACACATTGAACATTCAAGGTCGGTCGCACTACACAAGGGCTCTCTGAGGTTCTATGAAGCAGACATAAGTTATTTAAAGGTGAATATGCAAGCTGTTTATGTTTATGATCACATGATTGAATATGATAAACTAGAAAAATAGCTATACTGATTAACTATAGAGGCCTTTAGTTATTCATAAAGCTTTTGATACAAAACTAAAGTTCTTCAACCCAACAGAAAGTGAATATAAATCCACTTTCTTAACGAGGATGACCAGAATTGCCATAACACTTCCAATAAAAGGATCATTTGATGTCTAACGTACCAAAATTATGAGGCAAATGAGACAAAGAAAACAGACTTTCTTTTATCGAAGTTATAAAACAACAAGTAAACGAAGAAAATTTTGAACATTCGTCACAAAGTGCAAACAGACCAATAAAGGCCCTTACGAAATTTCTGATCGAAGCTTTCGAAACAAAAAGCATATTTTTGGTACAAGAAATTTAAGTGCGTTCATGAGCTAGGTATTTATACAGTATGAAATCCGGTTTGAAGCTTGCAACGCTCAAGACATAACCTGCAGCTCAAGATTCATAATCCTTAGATAAGCGCTTCACGGTGAAATCACAAAGAAAATTTGAGAAGATTACGGCATGTGTAATAAAGGCGCTCAAAGAAAGAGCTGCATCCAACTTAAGGCGTTAAATAGAGAGACAAATGGTCCATACTAAATCGAATTTCCAGTGCTCTCGACATCATGCTAAAAACCAAGTTTAGAACTACAGACCATTTTAAAAAAGAAAAAAAAGTCCAGCAAATCTTTTCAAGAAACTGAAGTGAGAAAATTTCAAAATCAAAGACATATGTTGCCTCTAGGTTTATCCGCTTTCACGATCTAGCCCAGAAACGACGACCGAAAAGAACAAGAAAATCTTTCAATAACAAAAGAAATCATCATGGAACTACATATATAATTGATCACTAACCATTCAAGATGTGTTATGAAACATTGAATTGCGGTCGTAAACTGGTTTGCATTCTGGCTTTTTCAAATTCCTTGCTAAAACTATGCATTGCTTGTTGCACCAAATATGCCTTCAAGAACAGCGACTTAAATCTAACATCACATAGCTATACTTTTAGTCAAAATACATTTCGTCACCAGCGATAACCTAGCACGTCACTCTTGCTCGACAAGCCACTTCGGTCATAAACCAGTTCTACTGAACACTGGCTAATTAGCTACAATAACTGGCTACGCAGAACTATTTCTACATTCGAAAAAAGCAATAAAAACGAAAATGGTCCAGAAAATAGAATGATGCTTGAGATCATGGTCTCAGTATAAACGAAAACGGACTGATCTTTGGTTGAAGCAATTCAAGTTTGTTAGGGGGGAGAAAGGGAGATAATAAACGTCACTGAAGCAACCTAGCGTTAGTTTCTAGTGGTTTATGGTAGTTACCACGTGTTGAAGGGAAAATGTACTTGTTTACTACAGTAAAATCAGCATTAGGATACAAAGTCACTACCTGCTAAACTTCGAAAACCCATGACATCATGCATATGATGTTCTTTGACAAAAAACATCGAGAAAATTAGACAATGAAGAATTCATATGTTGCTGCTATGGATTCAAACTAATTGAACTCCTACGCCCAGTCTCTCTCTATTCATTAAAATAAAGTTCTTGATTTATGCGTCGCTGTATTGTTATCATCGTAGAAGAAATTGTTTCCAACACACGTGGAGTGATCATCTGAGAAGCTGAACACTGACTCCACGTGCTTTACGTTATAAATTTTTCTGAACTTAATGACCAGCTGTTTATGTCTAGTATAAACTTAAATTTCTACGCTCAGTACTCAGTTACATACAAACACAGAATGTGTTTGTACAAAAAAGTTTTTCTGCCCACTTAAAACACGTGTTAAACTGCTGAATGTGTTTTTGAATCTTTTGAATCTGGCCTCAAAAAGTTTGAAAGAACACCAAAGATAACTAGAGATAGGCCATAACTGCTAAATTTGTTACAAATTAGCTGAGATAAAGCAAGTGAAATATATATGAAGTTTACTAAAAAGGGCATAACTTGGCTTCATTTGTAAATTTCAAAATGGCAGCGATTTCGTAGAAAGAGGGCCTGTGTTTCTATATCTCAGCCATTTAGGCCAAACAGCTTCCAAGGTATTGCTTGTTACAAGCATGTTTCAGTTTATGGCAAAAATAAGGAGCAGCATCGGACAAAAACTGTCATACATTCAAACGCTTGTAAATAATGTCAAGATCAAGCATTCACAACCAAATTAATTATGTACTTAAATTATGTCAAAACATGCTCGTATTTTACTGCATATTTAAACCGTTGTTTCTAGAAATACGCCCATATTTCTTCAGTAATTTCACAGAACAAGAGAAAACAAATGAGCATGCGACCTGACACCAGCCAATACTTGTTTATAAGTAATACAGTGTTTACAAGTTGCAATCAACCTCGCAGTTGATAACAAGGGTCCTTGGACAAAACCTATCTCTACAAAAAACCTGACAAAAACATTAACAGATCAACCTGAATTGGTTTTTTTATGACGTCAATTTGTTTTTGTCTGTGATATCTAGCATTAAAGTTTTTTTCTTTCTATTTTCTAATGCATATTGAAAGGATAAGGGGACTGTGAAGAAGGCCATGTTTGTAATTAAGAAAATTGACAGATATTTTACAGGCACTGGAACAAAGCTGTGTGTAAGAGGACAAATTCTATCTGAATCAATCATGCTTGCAATAACAAAAAATGCTACTCATATGGAAATAGGCTTAAAGGAATTGCTTGCAGCTTCAATTAAGCAGGATATTGAGCTTCTTTGCAACATTATTGTAAAGGCATACTATTTAACTTGAATAGTAATACATCACATATAACTGAGATAATCAGTTTTGTTCATTAATTACCTGTAAAAACTTTAGAACTAATGCCTAAACACAGGCTTAAAAGCAATGCCTTAAATGGCAGCTTCAACATAAGCCAAATTATTATCACATCATCAAATTATTACCTACCATACATCAAAGACATAATGTTACTTACACATTGGTATCGCAGTTACATGGGAATACAAGTTTTAAAGTTAGAAACATGATTCTCTAGATGCATAGCGCATGGTCAAGAAAATATCATCTCATTAATATTTGGACTTTGAACGGCAACTGAAGGGCTGAGTTGTTTATATGCAATATGAGAATGCATCCTTTCAACACATCTACCCCTTAACATATGACCTGACTTGGGATATTGCACATCTCAACTGCTAAACAACTGCTAAGGCACTCTTATGACTTTGCTTTTATTCATAGCTTATAACCAGAGTTATTGTCAATTCCCTAGCAAACCAGCATCTCACTGTCAGCCAACAACTTTAAATATATCCTATCCAAGTTTTTCTTTTCAATACAGTTCCTAATATAATTATTTCTTTGATATAATTAAAGAACTGAAAAGGGTTAAGCTTTTGTTTAGCAGTCTGTTCAGAAAGCCAAAAGAAGTTCAATTGTTTTCTTAGAAATTATTTCATGTAAAAGTCATTCATGCGGAGCACTGGAATTTAGGGGGATAGCTACACTTTCCATGCTATATGACAGGGGTGTCTAAGATTTTCTTAGTGAGGGCCTAATGCAGAAAAATTAACAAAAGGTCAGTGCCACACACTAAAATCAACACATCTGCACAAGAATATGATGTGTATTCTAAACTCAAAAGGCATTGCTTGTAAAATTTGAAAAAAACTCATTTCTGTAGTTTCAAGAAATTAGTTAATAGTGGAAACAGCAATGCTGTGCTTTAAACTGAAGGCTAGCAGAAAGGTCAGCAGAATTTTGTTGGTTTAGACACAAAGGACTTCACAGACATGGCTATCCATCGTCTGGTTCATAGTCTGCTTTAGATTTTAGAGAGAAAATGTTGAACTAAAAAGGCTCATCACTCTATTTGCATGGTGTTTTGTGAGAGGCATATTCTCATTATCCAAACTCTGATAGAAGTTAGGTAGGGTGAGAAGCTGATTTTAACTCTCCAGAGAATCATTGGACTGCATTTTAATGAGCCATAACTGTAGACCCTCTTCCACTTCCCCTGCATTCACCAGGAAGTGGTGCAACAACAGCTTAATCTCTTTCCAAAGTATTTTTAATCATTATCTCATCCTGAACTAAGTTATCTGAAACATCCCTTAAAACATGTTGCCATGATCCAGTTCTAAATTAACAATGCAGCATGTACAAACTATGCCATTTTATTTGGGCCAAGTTCAGATGCTTATAGCACTAAAAAAGAAACATTAAAAAAACTTTGCCTCGCAGATGTTTGTGGAAGCCCTTCTTTTCTACAATTTTTGATGGGGCAGCTTGCTTTGCATTGTTATGCTCTGTTAGGATACATTGTGCTCTGTTCTGCAAGATAGGCTGTGTTATGTAATGCTTGGTTATGTCATGTCTGTTCAATCATAATGATCATGTATGGGCCAAGATCATGGATAAAGTTTAAGGGAACAATCAAAAGAGTAACCTGACATACAGACAGTGGCAAGAAAAAAAACTGGCTTCTTCTGGACATTAAGTTAGCAAAGAAAAGATGACAAAAACATCAGACAGGATACTTGTTAAGTTAGGAGAACTCTAGGAAGGCTGACATGAACATGCCACTGAACTAACCATATAATGATGTCAAATCTTTGGTGCACTGATGGTCTTACTGGCTGAAGTCCTGATGATGATAATGATAATGATGATGATGATAATGATATGTTGCATGTTATATATAACATGACATATGTTCTATGTTATGTAATGCATGATATCTCACTTTTTGTTATAGTCATGTGGTCTGTACATCTATTTTTGTTGTGTTTGTTATGTTATGTTATGTTTTATACTTATGTTCATGTTTAAATCATTTCAAGCTGTGTTTCTTTTTTCTGCTTTATGGTCGGTTAAGGTACCTTTTATGTTCTGTTATATGCTGTTTTATCTTAGTTTGTTAATGTTATGCTTTTGTTACCTCGTGTATTCTAACATGAATTTTCATTATGATATGTTGTCTGTCAAGTAATAGAATGTTGTATGTCAAAAATATGAGGTATCTGTTATATATAGTATTATATACTGATTAGTATCCACTGTTAGGATATTTTGGATTCTTAAATTCTAAAATACTTGGCCAGAAACTCAAGGTTGACTATCACTATTGTTGAGATAAAACAGTATATATTGTTACAATCGCAAATATAAAGGCCACATCAAGATTCAAAGCAAGATTTAACTGAATTTACTCAAACCAACTTGTAGTTAGCCTCACCAACCTAACCCTTAAGACCTTTGAAACATTTGAACTCTCCAGCTGTTTAAGAAGGATTTAATGACTTACAGAAACCACATTGCAACCTTGATTAGATTATGAAACATAGCAGCTTACCACAACAGTCATGTTCTGAAACGTTAGACAAAACACAACCTCACAACTTGTGACCACAGCAAGCATATCATGTAGGAGCAACTCTAAGGAATCTTTCTACTAGATACATATAAAATGCTATGCAGCTAACAGTATGTTGAAATATCAATTGGAAAATTAGCAATGACACTGAGAGATGTATAAATACCTGCACTTCTTGATGTGGTGTTGGAAAAGCAGGTAAAGAGCCACCTTTATACATCATATTAGATGGTAGACTGCTCATGCCATGTCGAGGATTGACATTCTGTACAGAAAAACGACAAATAAAAATATAGTAATAGACAAAAATTGGCTAAAACCTTCTTAAGAACTAATGGCTGATACCAACAACTTTTTTACTTATATATACTTATACAATTTTTGCATAGGCTCATAGCCTGTAGCAAAATCATACAGGGACCACATGGGTAAAAGGGAGGGCTGAAGGACAATTTTTTGAAACAATGACATTGTCAAACCCCTTTGTAAAATAAAATATCCAAAGCATTTAAGGTAATTTAACTCATTTGAAATATTTTCATCAAAATTCTATATAGCTTTTCTTTGCATAAAATGTTATATTATTTTCACCAACTGCCTGTTGAGCCAGTGAAACACAGCAATGCATAATTTAACATTCTATAAGATCATTTAGCATTTTATTTATATATGTGCAGGTTATAAAGTTTTATTCATATATATCTTTTAATTATATTATCATACTTTTCAAACAAAGATTAAACAAACAATGCTGTATATGGTAACTATTAACATTCCTTACTATAAGGGTTATTTATTTGAACAAGCTCAAGTATATATCCCATGAAAAAATTTAGTTCTCAATTTTTTCCAATATAAGATAGTAAGATAAAACAGTAGGCTTTTAAGAATAAGGGGTGTTCTCTCCTTGATTAGTTTAGCTATTGAGAGAGCTCCTTCTTTAAGAAATTCCTTAATACATACAATAATTTCCCCCGGTTTGTTGTTCTTTATCTTCTTTTTTTGTATTCTAGTCATAATTGTAATCAATCTTTGAATTTATTGTATGTAGTGGAATTTTTAATTGAAATGGACTGAAATGAACTGAAATGAACTGAGTTCGCCCAATACATAGAGAAATTTCAACCTTATCAAACATATTTTTAAACATTTATCGAGTATTTAACATACACTTGATTCCAGCCAAATATTATTAGATACAGCAGATGATTCCTACAATATTTACGATTCAATATCTTTTTATTTTAATCGATACACGTGATGAATATTCTCTTGCAACTCTACACCAACCCATTTCAATTCGTAGACCGGCCAGACTGCGTGGAATCTTAAGAATATTTACAAATCGGCTATTTACAAACTGGTTGACAACTCGTGTCACCAAACTCAGAGAAATCTTGGACATTAAATTGGTCAAGCTTTAAAGACAATGCTTGCCTTGAAAGTAATATTTACAGACTAAGTAAATAGTTTGGAAAATTTTAAGGTAAAGATCAATTATTTAGCTTGCCATTGAAAGACTATAGTGCGACCCAGGAGCCTAGTACCCTCTTATCCACAAACAATCGTCGTTAACGGTTTTCCCTACGCGCACAAAGCCATTGAGTTTACAATTTAAAGGCAAATATTGTCACTTTCGTCATCAATAGAAGAAATGCTATCCGTACATCGTGTTAGTCCTCTCAAATTTGTCACTACTATCTGGGATGACAGTTAACAAAACCCCTTCGGTCTATTATATTGTGGTGGAAGACTTAGGGCCTAAATCCCCTTTTTGGCAGCGAAAGAATTCCATTTAGGACAATTGTTAAGACATAATGCAAACGATCGATTCACTTCCTATGCATTACTACCGGATGTTCAACCTAGATCTGCTGTCTAGTTTCTGGCTATATAAGAGCAGTTATGGTCAACAAACCGAGTGTCTTGCGCTTGCGACCTCTCGCATTATTGAAGCGAAGGCCTCTTCTTGCTCGGCAGCCTTCTGTTTCTGAATAGCAATCTTCTCAGAAAACTTTCTAGGCACCGACATATTTGGCGTTGAATGCATCCCGGGAAGGTTCTTGATTCACACGCGATTCAGTTGTACATAATGATGAGGACGGAATGTATGTAGAAATCACCAAACTCTTGCATCTGTATTCGAAACCAGTTCAAACTAAACATGAACGAGACTGCCGCGACAACGCACAAATGGCTATGCTGGAATAAAACACGGAACGCTGCAGAAATGGGCGGAGCAGTCATAAATAGCCTCAAAATAATTCATCTTTTGGATAGAGACTTCACTTGCATACAAATCAATAAAAAAGGACGTTCTTTAGGCTTGCTACCTGCCAGGACACTTCACTTGCATTACAGTTTTATCTGTCTCTGTGCGCTGTTTGTTACATAGATTCTATATAAGTTCCATGTTTAGCAAGGGATGGGCGGTTTGAATTACCTAAGGCAAAAGGGGTCTATGTTTGGACCGGTACCGTGGAATATCTAAAGTAGCGATTGATACGAGTCGAATAGACATGATAAATAAAATGTTTTATTTGAATCCTGGGTAGCATGTTAATTATTATAAAGGGCGCTTGAAGTTTGGAGTGACTATGGCCGCAGGGTTGACCTCTCCATACTGGTCAAATGTGCATATTGTAGACTCGTCTTTGTTGTAAGAAACTTTCTATAACAAACGGAGTCCTAAGATGACATGAAATAAAGAAACAATAATACTGGTCTCCCTCAACCTCAAGAAACTGCTCGAAAATCCTTCTCTTAAAGATGTGGTGGAAATTATTCTTTCGACGATAAGGCACCAATTCTCCTGTTAAATTGACGAATAACATTGATCATTGTTAAGTTGATAATAAGAGAAATAAACAATGCATCAACCCTTCTTAAATTATTAAAAAATTAAATGAAAAAATGAAAATGAAATAGCAGTGAGTGTTTTTTAAAACAATCCTTGACTGGAATACGTTCAATATATCATGTGAACCTGTCAAGAACACGGCTGAAGTTTTCCCTCTTTGGACCTTAAATCTATTCATAAAATAAGAAAGGGTTTCCAACAGATGGACACATAATTTTGTATCAACAGCATGGCTTTTACAAGTTCTGACTAAGCTGTTAGGGCTCTGGAGCACAGGGCACATCAGTAGCTGTGATGTGTGTAAATTAGTCGAATGTGTTCTATGAAGGGCTAGTAGCATTCACCACAATAGACAAGTGATTGCTGATAGCCTCATTGACTAACTTCTTTCTCAATGAGTAGGATTTATTCAGCTGTGTAGGAGAAATGTGTAGGACTGGAATAAGAAAGAGATTCTTATTTCGAAGTAACATTTTTTATATTTGCTCACATGGCATTAACAAAATCTGCAGCAAAACTGCCTATGATACTTTGTTGGTGAACATGTCTTCGCCACTTCTGTTAAAACTTGTCAGTACTGATATGAAAATGCATAGTTCGTCCACCAATACAGTCCAACAAAGCATTTCAAAATAAAGGGATTAAAAAAGACTAAACGCAATTATTCGTTTTCTTTCACAATAAAACAGTATTGCGAATTATGTGGTAAGATATCTGCAAATTAATTCATGTATGCGTTGTTCCTCTCTCATCAATATATCACTATATTCCACTATGATAAAAATATATAGTTTTGAAAGCTGGGTAATACTACATATCTTGTTGTCTTAATATAATTCCATAATTGCGATATCTAAAACAAATGTCTATGGAAGTATTAACCATTTTCTGTTGATTGAATGGTAATTAGCGTTCACAAGGTACACAGACTGGTATCTGACAAAGAATCCAATCTTCAAAGTTATATATCCAGCTGCCTTTTTCGGGTGGTTAAGTTATCTGAAAGAAGAAATCTTTCAAATACTTAAGCTAAATTGTTGAACAATACTTCAGCTCAGATGAGTTTATTAAAAGGGTATAACCAGTCTAATAAGTGGCAACTTTCTAGAATCACAGATACTATTTAGAAAATGTAAGAGTGTTATAAAAAGTATTTCTCATTTTGTATCGACCTGCCGTTTGCACTCGAATGCATGAGAGTAAAGCCGTTAAATGGCCTTCCTCTCATGAGGTCGAGTGACTTTAAGAGTGACTTGTGGAGTAACTGTATACAGTGGTGTCTCCAGCCTGGGATAAGTGGAGGGGACAAAAGGTGTGTCAGGGACCACGCCCTTTTGGACTACGCCCTTTTTTCCCTGATTGAAACTTTTTCTTCCGGAGGATACTATTATTGTGTCCCAAGAAGTGCCATTTAAATGTGACGATCTAAATAACGTACATTCCCCCTCCCCCTCCCAAAGTTTTCTCATCAGGTTTGCAAGAATCTCAAGGACCAACTTCCTGAAAAAGTGGGGGGGGGGGGGAATAGTCCCTCATTCCCCCCCCCCCCCCCCGTGGCTTCGCCACAATCTGTATAGAAGTCAAGAGTGTGTGGATTTTGAATATCATTCAGTGCCTGAAGAAGTGGTGGGTGAGGAAAAACCCCTATTAGATCTTGCCATAATTATTTGAACCTGGGTAATGGTATAACTGTCAGAAATTTGAGGAAAAATTTCATTCAGGAAAATTGGGTTTTTACGCAACATTTTCCTTCTCTTTGATACCTAAAATTTTGCCCCGAAATTACTCCATTATTATCCACTTCTCTATTGACAAAATCTAAAAAGAGCTAACAATTCTCACTTTCATGAAAGTCTTAATGTTCTTTGCAAGAAAATAAAATTTCCTATCAATAAAAATAAAACTTCGTTCATTTCCAAAGAAAAGATAAAGTGCAGTTACACTGACTATTAAACAGAGAAGATGATCGCCCGTGATCCCATTCAAAAGGCCCGTGATCCAATCAAAAAGGCTTAAAGGAGAAAAGTCAGATTTAATTTTGACAATTTTTAACAGTCGTGCCCAAAGACAAATTGGATACAGCGAAATGCATTTGTTATAATACCACAGATACCTCAAAACACCAAATAGTATTTGGAAATATTGGAAAAAATTAGGGTATAGTACGACTATGCCGTTTCAGGGTTTCTGACGAGGGGGGGGAAGCAAATTAATATCAAACATTTTTGGAAACAATAGGGCTTCTAGGGGTATTAAACTATCCTTTGCTCCCCCCCCCACTTTCAAACCTGTGTGGGAGCTCATGTAATAATCGTATAATTAATGAAAGTTCGCTAATGTGCTAGTCAATCCTGTCTTCAGGTTAGTTGCAGTCAACCCTCAACCTTGATCTGGTTGACGGAAATCAGCTCTTATGCAACTCTGTTTCAACATTGTAATTAATTTTATCTGGTCCATCTTCTATTATCACAACTGTTGCTGGTTCCTCTTTGCGTTCTGGAAATGAAACACAAGGTTCCCGAAAATGGATTACCAAATTATTTCCGGTAATCCTAAAAAATTGGAACTGACCGGTAAAATTATTTCCGGTCAGTTCCAATTTTTAACAGACATCATCGACTCCTTTGCTAACCTTAAATGGGTTAGGTAGATATCAATATTTATTATGAATCAATATTTTTCTCAGGGAAATGAATTATAGATAGTTTTAATAGATTTTGATGATACCTTCTAGCCCTGCAGTCTTAACCGGGGTCAACCATAACCCTATACTGCAGATAACTAATTTAGCAAATTGTACATAATGAACGATTTCCCACATGGTTCATAAAAGCTCATTATTGACTTGATGCCCACTGTATGCAGGTATAAATTTTAGCAATAGAGTCTTCCGGATACCTCGGTTAATGACTTTACTCGTAGACAAGCAAGTCAGTGTTCCATGGGCTGTCCTCAATCTGTTTCCATTTTTTAGTACCAGTTTAACATGCCACAAACATAATTCTAAGATAGTACTTTACCTATATAGTCTGAACACGTTAGCTTAGAATGGGAATCGTGTTTGCTAGCTGCTGGGATTTTGGGCATTCAGTAGAACCTGTGCAAATTCATCTATCTCTAAGAAACACAAACTTATACACAACGCACAAAGACACATTAAACAGGGGCGCCGAAGCACGTTTTGGAATGGGGGGGGGGGGGGGGGGGGGACTCTACACTAGTTTGCTATTATGGTAGTTTACCACAATTATTTTGATAGCACAGTCTTAATAGCATACTTCAGCAAAAACTGAGGGGACAACAGCCCCCTTGAGCCCCCCAGCTCCGGCATGCTCAAGATTTACCAAATTTTATATGAATTTTTTTTCAAATAATTGGGTTTTACTAAAAGGCTACTGCTTAAGTATGCAGTTGGAGATGCCTGACCCTGTCGTCATAATAAGATGGGATTGGTAGTGGCCAAAATCAATGAGCTGACCACTTAAACCTGGCCACAAAATGTGGCTTCCGCAGAAAAAATTGAGCAGAAAGATAAAATGTAATGTTAGAGGTTTTTTAAAGCAATCGAAGACATATCGAGCTGTTGTTGATAAATCTTTGATCCAAATGATGAAATATAGGTAGAAATTATTCATCCACTTTCATACCAAAAATCTCTAGCACACATTCTTCGTGTACTACTAGACCAAATTTAATTTAAAATTCAAGTTTAAAAAGCAGAAACTTGCTAAAAGCAGCAGCTTAGTTCCTATATTTGTTTGTGCATTTACTTTAATAGTAATTTTTTTGTAAACAAATAATTATAACGAAATTTGTTTACAAGTCGTCAAAGTATGAGTACTTGCAAAGTGTCAAAAATAGCATAACGTTTAACTATCTATATCAAAACTTTATACTTAACACATTACCGCAGATATCATTGCAGGATCCACACATGGCTTTTAAAACGTTGGAAACAGATTGCTCAAAATTTACAGGAACCTATTTTTATTTCATCACCCCTCGTCGCCCAAAAACAGAAAATTAGATGAAAAACTGGTCACACCTGCTCAACAATTCTCACTTTTCTTTATTTCCCTTCGCTCCATATGCAATCTGTGATGTTTACATTTCTTATTACGTGCAAGTGTAAATTGCAATAACTAGGATTTAATAAATAGCACTGTAAGATAATGGAAAGTAAAGCGGAAATATTCCATCAGAATTTAAAGTTAGCAGCGCTATTTAGCTTTCTATCGGGGCAGTTGGAACAAAATGGAGGCAAAAGCAGGAGAACTACAGTTTCCCATTCAAGAGTCCCTTTTGAAAATTCTACCAACCCTTTAACTTCCTAACAACCCTTTAACATCCCCGTTACTCACAGCCCTGCCAAAAAATATATAAAAATCTCATCATAAAAATTTTTTACAAAAGTGATGCTTAATCGTGGCACATCCTGCAAAATCAACCCTGGCTCAATGTTCGTTTTTTTTAATTTTCGCTATAAAATTGTAATAGTGGTGGAAATTATGAAAGTTTTGCAATACAACAATACACTACAACAAATGTTTTCCATTGCATTGCATTGCATTGCATTGCATTGCATTGCATTGCATTGCATTGCATTGCATTGCATTGCATTGCATTGCATTGCATTGCATACTTGACCTTTTGATGTACACAGCCATTTTCTAGTGATATATTTTGGCATGGCCCTCTAAAAGCCGAGAAAACTTCGTTCTGCGTTTTACAGTCAAGGCAAGTACCACCTTGCATTTCGACCAGTAAAATTGGACTGACTCCAATCAGCAACACGTTTTTCCTGTCAACCCAGCCTATCAAGGACTATGTCCTATAAATTTCGATTTGGTGCCTATAGACAATGCTTTAACGTCCCACGCCCCTTGGAACAAGGGATTGTCGGGAAATCGTTGCTGTTTTTTCGCATAACTGGCAGATCTTTGATATCCAACAATGAAGGTGAACGATTGGTAAAATTTCTACTTTTAGAAATGAAAGGTTATGTCAGCACTGTGGTTCTGTTAGCTTCGTTTCATTTGTCCATTAGACCCAGACAGGCATAAATAAATTGCTCAACTACATAATAAGATATAGAAAAATTCATTTGTGTCGGGGTTGTTTAAAGAGAGTTATGTCATATGCCAGTTATTATTAGGGAGTAGTTACTAGCTGTACAACTGAGGTAAATATATTTCAATGGGTAATTGTAGCTTTTAAAATTTCATTTAATGAAAGATAAAGTAATCTCGACCTGAATATCATAATTAAATAAACAAATTGATAAACTCCATTCAAACGCCAAAGTACTTTTACTCAGAAGAAGAAGCTACTCAATTCGTTGCTCAATCCCGCCTTCATAAAATTTCTCACAAAAAATGGATTTCCATGCTGATACTAAAAAGCACGGATGCAATTTCAAGCCAACAAAAGAGCAGTTCCTTCGATTTTCATACGTGAGATTCTCAACCTCTTCATAGGTTTTATAGAAACACCGTCCGCAGTCTTCAGTTAAAAAAAATACTTTTTTTCCAAGATTTTATTAACGCTTTTTTTACAAAAACAACCCCCTATTAGAAAAATCAGGTTGAGATTTGCCCAAAAAATGAGAACGACATAAAAAACAAAGCAGGCTGAAACTCACAAAACTAAAGACATAAAATGCACACAAAAATTGGAAAATGAAAGAATAGCAACATAAAAACTGAAAGCCGTAGGCAAAGTTAGACCAGACGGAAAATGAGGTAGGGGTAACATGGAGCTGAACTTTATTAGGTAATGTTTTTCCAATTAGGTAAACTTACAATACCCGCTGCGTTTACCATATATGGGCATTTTTCGAACCGGGTGTATGGTAATCAATTTTTCGCAAAAGCATGTTAAAGTTATATGAGGAATTTGTAAATGAACGCATCCATGAAGCAATCAAGCATCAACAGAAACAAAGATCCATGAAGCAATCAAGCGGCAAAAGTTGGCACTTTTCAAAAATGCCGGAAAGAAAAATGTGCTCAAAGTTCAAAACAAGCAGCAAATGATTGAAGCCAATAGGAATGTTCTAGGAAAACTCCTAGCCCTCTCGGCAAAGAGTTATAAAGCAATCGACTTTTAGGAGGCATTGAAATTTCCCCAGCATTCTTTGCCGTTATGCCTAGCATTTCCAGACGGTTCCCGAATGACAACAGCAAAGAGTCAATTCATGGAAGTTATTCTTTTTTCTTGCAGCGATTCTACTGACCCCAAAGATGTTGATTTACCTGAAGGAGCCTTGTTCCAACATATCTTGTGGATCTCATGGCTTTGGTACGTACAATGCCTAGTTCCTTTGATACCTACCACGACCTGGCAATGAGCTTTTTTGATAAGGCTCCCAGTTGGTTTCAATCGTATTGACATTGTGGCAGATACATACAGGGAAATATCTCCAAAAGATCCAGAGCGTGAAAATCGTGGTATTGCTGACAGAGTCATTGTAAAATCACCCCAATCAAAACTTCTTCAAGACTTTGCCAATTTCCTAAAAAGCGGAGAAAATAAGACACGGCTGATAGAAATCGTGAAGGAAGAGGTTACTGCAAATGAAGAGACATTGCTTCAGAAATTATGCTACCAGATCACAACCTCGGATGTTTTTGTTGTTGAGCAATTAAGCAGCAATCAAGAAGAAGCAGACACCAAATTGTTACTGCAGGCTGTATACTCGCTTTCCAAGAATGCCGATGCATCTGTGGTTGTTCGTTCTTCACTGTCAGGGGATGATGATATCAATATATTGTTTCGTAGTGTGTTCTTAGAGAGTCCCGAGAAGGTAATAAGTGATTATGGCAGAGGAAATTTTAGGAAGATTCTGCAGCTAAGTTCTACTGATATGAGCGATGAACACAAAAAGGCTCTGATTGGCTTCCACTCCTCCACAGGTAATGACTATGTCTCTTTATTCTTTAGCAAGTCAAAGAGTCACTGTTGGCAAGTCCTTTAAAAGAATAACAGACTTGTTCATGTTTTTTCGCGGATAGGAGCTGAGTGGAATATTGTTGACGATCTGCTTTCAAAATTGGAGGAGGATATCTGTAACATTTTTGGAAAGGAGAAGAAAGACGTAAATGCAGTTCGTTACGAGATTTTTAAGAATGTTAATGAAAAGAAAGGAAAGATTCAAGATTTGTCTTTGCTGCCTCCATGTCGACAATTATTGCATTTGCATTGCCAGCGATCAAACTACATCGCAGAAGTGTGGAGGTCCTACAAGCAAACATTGACTTTTCAGATATTGGGCAAAATGGATGGTCTGCGGACGCAAAAAATAGTCTGGATAGATGCTGCTTTCCCTGAAGAGGTAGAGCAAATATAACATGAAAACGACAATTTGAACATAACAAGGGTTAACAGTGGACTCCCGCCCGCCCCCGCCATTCACTAAAACAGTTTATCAATGTTGCATTGATAGGTTACTTGAGATTCTGATAACTGGTTCCGTACTGATTTTGGGTCTTCCAAAAATTTTGTATTACTTATTAATTAAAAAACAGAACGATCACAGGATAGGACACTGTATAGTTTTTTTGCTGTCACAATTATGACGTACACGTCAGACCAAAGAAAAAATAGCATTTCTTTGCACTTGATCATCAAATGTATCCCAATTTTATGTTGGTTTGGGACTGCTAGTCAAAAGTTAATAGCTGAGACAGGCAGATTGTCTTATATGAAATCTTTACTTCGATGTGCTGTACAAATGTAGATTTTCTTTTTGTAGTAGCCTCATGAAGAAGTAGTAGTGTAGTAGCCTTATGAAGTAGTGAACTAGTATGTGTATGTGTATTTGTGAACTGGTTTAGTAGTCTTATGAAGTAGTGTAAAGAAGTAGCAGTTTAGGAATAACTGGACACATGGAGTGGTTACTTCAGTGCACTGTAAATATTTTGATTTTCTTTTCGAAACATCCTCACGATTGTTAAGAAGACCAAGTTTTATCACATGATGGATAGAATAAGGAGAAGCATCTGATTTTTTTTCTGACAAATCTAAACAGCAGTTTGAAATTTTTGCAGACTGTGTTTTAAACGTCATTAAAGAATGACAAATATTAAACATACGTGACACGTGACGGAAACAAAGGAACTTAACATATATTGCTGTTCGTTTGACAGAGACGTGAGATCATTTGACCTTGAGATTAGGTGTCCTTAATATCAACGAATGAATTATTGATAAAGTTTAACCTGCACTTTAAAAGAATTGCCATTTATGAAACAGCTGGCCTTTTAGATGTATACAGTAAAGAAGAAATGAGCAGATGACGCAGGTAGACGCTGAAGAAGACAGGTTTTAGGAAATTTGCACAGTCTAGATGACAAAATGTGATAAGAAATAACCTTATCACCTGTTTTTCTCAGTACCAGGACTCAAATAAGATTCTGTAAACAGTTCAACGCAAGGATCTTTAGTTTCTTCACACCGCTGAAGCATACTGCACAGTTGCAAGCTCGGTAAAAGTTTTAAAAACAAAAGTTCTTTCAATCTATCAACAAATTGCACACACCAAACATCATTGGAAGAAAACAGCAAAAGCCAAAATAGAACACAGTAGGCCCTGACTAACGTAACACAAAGTTAATAATGCCCTAAATTATTTTATAGATTGGTCCTGTACCAGTTTCATCCACCTAACGCGTATGCCCGACGTACAGTTAGATGGTTCTAGTGTTGGGCGTCGTCGTGCAAACGTTGCTTGTGATCTGTATGCTATACATAAATATGAAAACATCTTAAATCCAGATTCAACAAGTCCTTCACACAAGAAACCTTCCATATCAGAGAATTTATCCTATGATCACGATAGTTTGCTGTACAATTTCAATGTAATGATACCGGTCTAATGAGCACTGAGTTTAAGAATTCCTGAGATAACAAACTGCTTTTTGCTTCCCTTCAAAGATCGTTATATTGGGGTTCCATTTGACACTATTGGGGACCAAAAGCGAGTGATAAATTACCCTCATCCTATTCAATTTTCTTCCATGTCTTTTCCATTGAATCTGCACTACACAAGTCCGGACCCACTGTCATTCAAAAACCAAGTTGTCATCCAAATAACCGAAAAAGAAAGGGGGTAGACGCTTCCCCACACAAGCCCGGACCCCTTGTCATCCAAAAGCCAAGTTGTCATCCAAATAACCCTTTATGTTACAGCTAGTATACCAAATAACCCTAGTATACAGCTGTATTTATTTTATAGCAGACATGACAAAAATGTGAAACAAAGATCAAATACACAGCAAAGATATAATTCAAATGGTGGAGTTTTATTGCAGATGAGCGGAGAATACACTGAATAATAACAAAGTTTTGAGTATCACAAAACACTGAAAGTATTTCCGGTGTTATTGGGAGATTGCAGACATGTGCCACAGGCGATCTTACATCCGAAGCAAATGAAGAAAAGAATGAATTGAATTGCGACAAGACAGCTCAGACAGATACTTACAAAAGAAAATCGAACACGATGTAGCTGCCGTAACAACATCAAGATTACTGCTAGAAATAGGTTTTTTAAATGTCTGGTTGTGCATAGAAAGGTGATTAGTTTCTGGACCAAGAATTTAATGTCCGATACAGATGCAACGAAAAAAATCACAATGGTGCAAGCGCACTTTACAATTTACGGTCAAATTTTCCGAAAAGTTTAAAACCAACGGAACACGGTAAGATTCTATAATAGGAACAAAAGGATAGATTAATTGATGACATGAATTTTAATGCTATCTAACAGATATGTAAGTAAAGGTGGATGGCTGGGAGAAAGGCAAGTGCCCAAACGATTGAGGAGTATGGCAACAGAAGAGGAAATGAACTTGAATCTGGAAATTTTTTTAAAAAAAATCCCATACACAGATACTAATACACAGCTTTAGGTCTAAGTATCCTTGTATTTATGGCTATATACTTAATACGAAGGAGTGTCAGGAGTGCTGGATGAATAGATACACACTTGGGTAAAGGAACTCATACCAAAACTGACAGGAAGTGTTCCAGATTGAGCTCTTTGTAGCTCAGTTGATGCAAGCAATAATTTAGCCATCACTGATTTGTGTGTTTGTTGTTGATTATTCTCGTCGCGTTGCGGTGTTCCTTATATATTACTATATTAAGCAATAATTTCCTTTATATGGAAAAAGTACAATGAAAAGAATCATATTTAAAATTCCCATGATTTGAGATTCCACCAAGTGGATAGTTACTGACAATTCTACATACATATTTATCGATATAAAAAGATACAAGCCTGTATAAGGCCTGCAAGATCCATCAACTACGAAAAAATCAAGCCGTGACACTCTTCTTTGCAGCTAACCTAGCCCTAGCAGCCTCAAGAGGAACCAATGGTTCTTTTGTAACAGTTCCTTTGTATTTCTTACCAACAAGTTCAACTTCGACCTCAGTGCCAATATCTTGAAAGATGGTCGGAAGATAAGCGTATGCTATACTCTTTCCAACTTGATAACCAAACGCACCAGATGTTGTATTGCCAACGACCTTTAAAAAGTAATGTCATCTTCAGACATCTTCAGGTAACTTTTCTTTATACTTAATTGTACTTAATTTTTACAGGTAACTTAATTGTTTGCATGTAAACCAAATAATAAATCAAAGGCAAAGCATCTGGCAAAATAGTAGTTTACTCACAACGATCATGTTAAATGTGAGAAAACATTTCTAAATTCGCACGTTGATACAAATATGTTGCATGAATTCAACAAAAAATCATCGGCCTATCAGATAATTCAAAAACTTTTGCTTATAAAATGAGTTAGGCTAGTGAAATGTTTATAAATTTATAAATAGGAAGGAACGTTATACGGAGAGCCGTTATCGTAGTTAATGAAGCCACGATACTGCATTTACAAGTAGAGAATTAATTACCCTAGTACGGTCTGGTAAACAATCCCTGGAGATAGCAGATTAATTGTCACTTTGCTTATATCTTATCAGAGTGCTCCACTCGGGCGAGAGATTTTCAAGAAAACTATCCGGTACGTTTTCATACAACACTGAGAGCAAAGGGGGTGCAACATACACGGTTGATGCCATGTGAACAGAGTACCAAGATTTCTAAGCATAGAGAAACCCAGAAATTTCAAATAGCATCTTTTCCACGAGACTCTTACACGAATACACAAAAGGATAGAACAACGATTATTTCATTTCGCGATTATTTCAGGTGACCAATGTACACTAATACATTGGTCCGCGGTACCCCAGCAATACCAGAAAAATGCTGCAAGTAACCAGCGAAAATATGTCAACAAGAACCCCCAAGTTCCTGACCCTTCCCTGTCACAAGAACCCCCAAGTTCCTGACCCTTTATCGCAGCAAAATATGGATGCCATACGCCAGGCGGAATAAACACCAGTCTTTATCAAAGTATATTGAGGAACGAACGTAAATATTTGGAGAGTAAAAGTTGCCAGGTCATTAAGCATTGGGGCCGTCCTGTTCTTTAAACCAAAGCGTGTACATCTCTGCATACACGGCATCAAGCACCCAATGACGGACTGGTAAACAGTAATTTCATTACAAATTTATAACTACATTCATACACTTATTAATGGTCTCTTTAGCACCTTCATTTTCTATTGTAAATTCTTAGCTCTTACCACCAGCATGTAAATAGGCATTCTGTCAGCTTTCAATTTCAGATGTATCACGAATTTAAAAATGCAAAGAAAGGATTATAATAGAAAGAAGCCGAGATTACCCTTCCTTGATACCAGATTGTTTCGTTTCCTTCTGCGTCAATATTATCAGTGTCAAGTGTTAGACAAACCAGTTTCTTCGTCAACAACGTGGATTTCTGTTTGAGCAGCGCATCTCTTCCAATAAAATTGACTCCCTAGTGCAAAAATATTCAATTTACGCTAAAGGCAATGGAGTATAAAATCTATAGTTACGTCTGCACAATAACTATGCTTATACTATCTTTAAAATGTTAGGTTTATTCCAAACTGAGAATAATGTAATGATAACTACAGTTCTAGTATTGTAAACCGAGATTAATGTAGTGATCAACAGCCCTAGTTTTATATACCGAGATTAATATAATGACCACTACATTTCTAGTGTTATAAACTGAGATTAATGTATTAACCATTTGATTTGTAGCGTTATAAACTGGGATTAATGAAATTACCACTACATTTCTAGTGTTATAAACTAAGATCAATATAATGACCACTAAATTTCTAGTGTTAAAAAACTGAGATTAATGTAATGACCATTATATGAACTGTGATTAATTCAATGTTCACTACAGATAATCAACACAGGTTGCACGATCAATGGAAGAACTGAAGTTTCCAACATTTTGGCGATTTCAATATAAGACAGCATTGATGCCAATTGGAAGGTGGAATCAAGAGTTGTCATTACCTTATCAAGTTTAATAAAGAAATCCAAGCCAGCCTCATACGGACCAACGTCAAGATTCATCTGTGATAGAAAGATAGTGTTACTGTCTAAAAACAATTAATGAATCTAATTAGAATACTAGCTGGAAGGCAAGTAAAAGAGAAAAATATAATACGTAGAAAAACGGGTGGCTTTGGAAACTTAAGTGGTTTTAGCTATCTGCCAATCAAAATTGGCCAATCAGTAAGGGAAACACCACTCCCACGTGAGCGTAACTTATTAATTGGCCAATAGTTTATTGTCAGAAGGCTGAAGCCATTTTTGCATCTGCCGATAGCCTTCTAAATTGGCACTTAGTCCTCAAATGCTAACAATGCAAACGGGGAACAAGAAAAGATTAATGAGCTGATGCAAATTTGCAAAAACAAAATTGAAATATCAACCAGTTTAAGCACAAAATACGAGATTAAATCACAAAAAATCTTCAATACAACTGCAAGGGGCTTCACTTCAAAGGCCATTCGAATTGTATGAACGTGTTTAACAGTAAAATCTGTCATTTGTAGAAAGACAGGACTTTATGGTGTTATGGTGTTAATTTCTGAGATGTTGAAACCAAAGATTTTTCGAGTTGTATATAACACATACATGACTGATCGCACTGTTGTCACATGATAAGAAAGTTTCTAAAAACAACGAAGGCGGAAGATAAATAACATATGATATCGGCGTTAGCACCTGGCAACTGAAAAAGTGCCATATGAATGCTTGCAATACGGAATATAGTTAAAAATGCAATAATGTGTCAAAATAGAGTGGCAATATGCGAGTATTGGATAAATTCAGGATTGCTTTTTATTTAAATAGGAGGGCATCATTTAAATAGCTAGTGGCATGAGTTTGCTGGTGCATTGGTTGCATCATCTGCTATAATTCTTGAGATCTTTCAAGGCACGTAGGCCACTACTAACCATCTCAGGCTTGCAACTGCAGACATATTGGCATGACAAAATTAAATTCGTTCGTAAAATGTTAATTAAACATTAATTTTTAACGTAGAGGTACACATATATCAAAGATATCTTGATTTCTGGAGAATTTTTGTTGCTTAATGTATCTTTCTTACATTGGCGGTTTAATAATGTAACAATACATTTCCTTGATTGCTTTCTCCAAAAAATCTTCTCTCACTCAAAATCCTACAAGATGTGAAAATATCCGAGGAGACTCATGACCCTAAGCCTGAAAGTACTTTCTCCTTTCGCTCCAACCAGTTAGTCTGCAAATATCGATATAAACAAACATTATACTTAATATATTTCATACTTAACCAATGGGTTCTAGGAGGATTTTCCTAAAGAGCACCACAAAACTTACCCTCTAACCAATAAGAAAGATGGGTAAACAGTGTTGAAGCCCAACAAAAGATGGCCCAACAAAAATAAAATGAAAATATTCTTACTTCAGCCCCCCATAGCCTGAACCCTTTCTCAAGTCTCATTGAATTAACTGCATACGATCCAAAATGACCAATACCAAACTCTTTTCCAGCATCAACAATAGCCTCATATAGCTTGGCGGTTTCTTCATTCTTAACGTAGAATTCCCAGCCTAGTTCCCCTGAAAAAAAAGTTGATACTTGCTTGATATAAAATTAAAATGAACTTAAAACTGAAAAGTCAAGAAGTGTTTATCAATGGCTTTGCAGTTGTCATTCAATGACGGTCAGCTCCAACAGTGATAGGTAATAGTTCATTGATTGTTAATTTCGAGTGAAGGCACAATACACTTTCTGGCTTTTTCTTCAACTTATAATGTAAGGTTTGAAAAATATTGGTGAAAAATGTAGAAACTGACCAAATCATCCTACTAATAAACAGGCAACAGAGTAAGCTGGATGCAAATGAAAATGGAGAATTAAAAAATAAAATATTTTGAAGGGGTTTCACAAATTTGCTCAAAATTACATTTAACAGTACATCAGCATGTTCTTAATTTGTTCTTAAATTCTGCCCAGTTTTGAAGCTCCTGTTCTTATAAATTTGTTCTTATTAAAAGGAGTGTACATCTGCGTTTGTTGATATTTAAGGAAAAAACTAGATTTTTCTAACTGAAGCAACTTTTTCTCAGAGCCAGTTTTTTTAAAACATTTTCTTCTGACCTATCACAACATATACACTTTTCACAAATAAAAAAGTAGCTGATGTACTTTCTTTGACTTTCACACAGGGAAAGACAAATTCGCTGATATTTTCTTCACAGCAACAAAATTCTATCAACAAGGTACTGTTGAACAAACTCCTAAACCTTACTCCATTCTAAAAGATTTTCTTGTCCTCTTACAAATGAAATTACCTATTTTCTACTGCCGTAAGACAATATCAAATAGGGATTATGCAACTGACGTAAGTCCGTAATAAACATATTGGTGGTACAAAGCCTTGATGCAACTACATACTGGCGTTACACACTTAACCAAAGACCCTCTTTCCCTGCCTCCCTGCCTCACTCCTTCTCTGCCTCCCTGCCTCCCTGCCTCTCTCCCTTCCTGCCTCTCTCCCTTCCTGCCTCTCTCCCTTCCTGCCTCTCTCCCTTCCTGCCTCTTCCCCTTCTTGCCTCCCTACCTTCCTATGCTTAAAAATGTCGCTTCTGAGGAAAGAACACGAAATACTTTGCACTTACCAGTGTACGACACTCTCAATGCTAACACAGGAACTCCAGCTACTTCCATATTTTTACACTTCATAAACCTAAATGATTTATTTGAAACATCTTCCGGTGTCAATTTAGACAACAAATCTCTAGACAAAGGTCCAGCAATTGATATGCAAGCCATTTCATCAGTTTTATTCACTATCTGAACATCTTCAAAATCTCTTGCATTTTCCAATAACCATCTAAAAAGAATCAGAACAATAAATATATCAATAAATATCCCAGAATTATGACTTAAAGAATAATTGACTGATTTTCGAGAGTACGTGGTTTTGATGGGTAAAATAAAATGCGTCATTTTAATTTCAGTTTCATAAATTCCTGATATCTTATCATTGACGTTTGTTTAAAAATAAACGTTTAATTATACATATTAGCTTGATCTTTTCATTTTTTTGCTCTACAAATTTCTTCTTTATCTACCAGTTTTCAATGTACAAATGTCACTATATCGATTGACATTCCAAACTACTTCATATTGCAAAAGTTTCTAACAAATTTATGTTTACAAGAATCAATACATCCATATGCTATTGGGTGTCTTAAAATCTACTGTTGAGAACGGCGGTGAATGACTTTATTGGTGAAAAATATATTTTAGTATGAAAAACTACTACGAAATGGGGAAGTACCATTTCATTTAGCTTCAAATTGAAATCTTCGCATCACAGGAATGCTTTTGAAAAATGGAAACAAGCTAATTGGCTAATTGGAAAAAAGGAATTTAGAAAAATTACTGAAAATATACAACTTTCCCTCCATAAGTTTAAGAAAGATATTTTAAAAGTAAGAAGATTAAATAACTAGACTTCATAAATTTGAACAGACAGCAATTTAATACAAAACTGGATATATACCGAATGAAGTAGTAGAAATGTTGTATGTATAACGCTGATATAACTACCTTAAATCGTGATATTCGGAGCCACTTCCTGTTATGATGAAATAGTGGTTAGGCCCAAGTGTCGACACAGTGATTTCAGCGTACACCTTGCCTTTTGGCGTCAACACATGACTGACATTAACACCACCAACCTGAAATCAAACAATTTTTAAATTTCAAAGCATTTTGAATAAGGTAAATCGAACGAAATTCTTTTGAATTTATAAAACAGTCAAATTTGTTATCATTGACAGCAAGACAGCAAGCAAGACAGCTGAAGTTTGCCAGCTGATAAATGCTGGTTCGGCATGGGTCATAATTTTAGAACCATGAACAAATTAAAATGACTTGATTGGCAAAGAGTCTGTGAAATCAATTACGGAATCGTTTATATCTACTTCATGGTATCATTTTAGATCATATGTCCAAATCCAAATACTCCAAAAAATTATTTTCATCACATCGTAACAGTGTCAAAATACTTTCTTTACATTGATCACATGGATAGCAAGATTTCTCAGTAATGATTCGCAAAAAATCGCAAATTAGCTGCAGATTTCTAACAATTACGGCTATGAACACTTGAATACATGGTTTTCGAAACAGAGACATGGTTTTAAGTTCTAAGAACGTAAATCACCAAAAATGAGTATTTTGAAAGAAATTTTAAACAATTTTTTTCAGTCAATTAGTGGATTTAATTTCTTGGGTATTTTGTGAAGTCAGAAAAAGGTTAATGGATTAGAACAGTTGTTACCTAAAGCGGAGCGATGTTGTACAGGATATTTGCGAGAAGCAAAGTAAACGAAAAAACTGAGGGACATTGTAGCAGAATGCATAATTAACCGATAAAATTTATAAGGATAAAGGATAATTTTCAAATGAAAATTGTGATCTCTTATATAGGGATGAAGGGGTGAAGGTAGTGGCGTAACAGAGGCACATGGGGCCCTAAGGAAAAAACTGAGACAAGGCGCCTATTAACGGACACTAAGAAAGTTCCTTCTAATGCTATAGAACATGCCAAACACAATAAGAAGATATAAGAATGAAATTTTTTTCTAATTAGCTAGGGAGAGCTGAGTTATAGAAGCTTCATTTGAAGAACTTGAAAGTTTTTGAAAAAGGTAAACTTGGGCAAAACCTTAAATACAAGGATATAAGAATAATTTGGGGGTCATTTAGTCGGGAGCCCTTAGTTATCGAGCTAAGGTGCCCTGAACTTTGTTACGCCATGGTGAATGGCTCTAAAAAGGGGTTTTTTATAGGGGAATCCTCAACAACGATATCAAAATGCAAAATCAAGTCAATATTCCTTAAAACTCAAGTAATTTCTTTTGTTAGAAGACAGAGCCTCATAACTTTGAACACTTCACTACAACATAAGGCCAACACATGAAGCCAGCAAAAACGTTACAAGAACGCAGAGGAAATAGCTGGTCCGTTAAATACACTGAAGATTGAAGAAGTATCACAGCAAGCCATCGGTTTCGAAACGCATTCGATTGAGAAGGATGTTCAATGATCAACCTATTGCGTGAAGTTGAAATTTCTCGCCTAAAATCTTGCAGCCTCAGAAGATTAATCCTTGGGCAAACACTAGCTGAGCTAGAAGTTCTAAAGCCTGCAACAATGAATCATGATAAAAAAATTCAATAACAGTATCTTACCGGGGGGAGTTTGTTCGCGACGATGTAATCTAAGAACTTTGAGGCATCTTTGCCCTTGATTTCGATCTTTGCAAAGGCAGACAAATCTCCTACGCCAACACTTTTTAAAATCATCTCACATTCCCTGCGAACAGGTTCAAACCAGTTCGTACGAAAATAGCTTGGTTTGTATCCCATTTCATCTCCAGGCTGCTGGTACCAATGTGGAACTTCCCAACCATTGTGAAAACCCATTTCAGCCCCTTCTTTTAAGGTGTGCTGCAAGAAAACAAGCAAAAACTTTTAAAAGATGTAATATCAGATGAAAAGGGTGTGAACAAGGAAGAAGGGAGAATTTTATCGAAAGAAACTAGAGGACAATATATTGAGCATGCTCAATTAAAATAGACATTGCCTAAGGACTTTTGCTAGAAACTGATCCTTTGAATGTCAGACAGGTCAGCGATATAACGAAATAGTGTTTTAAAAATGAACTTTGAAACGCACTTAATGGAAGTGGTATGCAAATTGGGAGCATATTTCCCCATTCTACTTGGTTCCTAAGGCTTCGAGATATGAGCCGAAAAATTCGAACTATTTTCAAAAGGGAAAATGCAAACTCAGCACATCTCCATCAGAAACATATTCTTCTTTCTAGAATTTCGTTTGGGGAGCAAACCCTCGCACATGGCTGGGAATATCGCATTTAACTGGAATGTTCCTTCACTAATATGCAACTTATATGTAACACATGAATTCAATGTGATAACAAAACGTTTTATGCGTTTTACTAGAGAAGGATTCTCTTCAGCGTCTTACCTTTTAGACGGATCAGAAAAAACTTATCTGTTTCTTGAATCTGATGGTAAAATAAGTTCTTAGAAAGTCAAGTATTTTTTTAGCTTAAAACGATAATCACTTCGTGACAAGCTTTAAAACAGAGAACATAAGTTGGTTTGAAAACTTTGGTACCAAAAATGAGTTTTTAGGGTTCTTTTTGATTTACCAATACTTTATTCAAAACGCAAAGTGAAATAAAATAAACGATGATTGTTTAAAGCTGATATTCTAAATAAAACAATAACATTATATGTAATATATAATAGGCTATTTTACCAAGAAAGCTATTAGATAAAAACTACATCAGATAGCAACAGAGCTATTTTACCACGCATAAGAGCTTACGTACATACACTTCTATGCAGCAAAGAATCCTTTGAAAATATTACCTCATATACTGGACTTGTTCGTTGTGGTCTAGCTGCAAATCTCTCCTCCTTGGGATACGCTTGAAGGTTGTTAAAACCATAAGACTCACGACATTTTTCTAAAACGAATTTCTTGTTGGTCCATTTACCATAACGCCCAGGGTCAAGCTCATTGAGGTCATAAGAAGGTTCACCGTCAATGATCCAGTCTGCCAGGTATTTACCAACACCGCCTCAAAGAAATCATAACTTCGATGAATTACAGTCAAAAGATTCCTCAGCCTTAAAACCGAGAGGAAGGGGTTAATAGGGGGCAACAGGCACTATGTTTACGTCATACGGTTTGATCGCCAAATGATAATCTTGGGTGGTTGTCTTTAAAATGCCATGACCATTCAAAATAGCATGAAAAGAGCTGATACTCTGATAAGCGTCTGATGCAAAGTGTTACGTGTATTATAGGCTATGTCGAGGCTGTTTTGGGCTACTGTTTTGCATTACAAAATATTGCACTACAAGAGACTTATTTGATTTTTATTTTTACTCCCGCCCCACAAAGGTAGCAAATTCTGTAAAAATATAGCAGAGGGCACACCTTGCCCCTCCTTCCCTTACACGTGCAGAATCAAGGTATCCTTAACGTAAACCATAAACGATTTTGACTGGCTCGACGTTTTCCGTCAAAAAAAGTGAAAACCATTTACAAGAGCAATTTAAGTTTCATTCTGTCTTTTCAGCATGGTTTGATTGACGTGCAACTTTCGAAAAAAATTTACTTGTCTTTTCCTGTTTTCAGGAGAATTACTACAAAGGAAAGAAAAAATAAAAAAAATAAAATAAAAAGGATGTTACCTGCATGGGCTATCCCGTAGCCAAAACCAAGTGCCAGCCAGTAGTTATGTATTTCTGGGAATGGGCCAACCATTGGAAGGATGTCTGGTGTATAGGTAATTGGACCGGCTACAACACTTCCAATGTCTGCAGTTTGCAAGCAAGGAAATCTATCCATTGCACTGTTTACATTGTCCATTATTCGATCAAGGTCGCTTTCAAATAGTTCTTTTCCAAAACCATCAGGAACACCATCCCACCTGAAGAAGTAAATTTGTTAGGATTATTCTTCAGCGTACAGACAGGCATGGTGGCTATCGAATATATCTTGGTTGAATTATCGCACTCTAGCTTTCAACATGACACCAAAACAAAATATGCTGGGCTTAGTAGTCGGAAAATTCCCAGAGTTTTGTTGGTTCTTATTTTCAATGAGCATATGATCTTTTTAGTGTTTTCCTTGTATTTGGGGGAGAAAAGAACCAAAATATTAGAATAATTGTTTCCTCTGAGAGAAAAGTTCTTTGGAAATAGACGATCAAAGTTCTAGGTGAGTTTGTAGTTCAAAATCACCAACACATTCGAAATAATACAACGTTAAAGGAAATGAGGTACAATATCAGAGTTATATTTCATAAAACTCAAGGATGGTCTCTGTGAGTGGTCCTTTGAATTAATAAAAGTAAACTCCATGTAATTTGGACGTATATAAAAAGAATGAAAACGCACTGACTACGATGAATGAGAAATGAACTACAAAATTGTCCTTTTCATTTCTCGAGATAAACAATGTGATGGCGAAGAAGTGCTCCTGACCGTCACATTATTGAAGATAATGACTTAAATGTTAACTCTATATCTTTTTCACACCAAATGAAGCATCAAATTCCATGATTTTTCTCTGATAATCTGAATTCAAACATTTTAATTCTTCAACTTGCCAAACTCAGTTCCTTGGCGTGTCGAACTTGCTTCTCTACTTGTATATTTCTTGAATCGATTCAATATGACGAAAAATACAATGCCTGTGCGTTTAGTAATCCTCTAAACACCTCGCATGTGCAATTTTAATCTTCTATTTTAAATAGATATTGTGAAAAATGGACAAGCTTTTCAAGAATGATGTTATTTGCAATCAGAACAGAAAACTCACCATTCTCCTTGAAGCCTCATTTTTTGTCCCTCTTCGTACGGTCCAAAAAGCAAACCATCCCTCTCCATTCGTAGATAATAGGACCCTTCCAAATCTCTTACAACTGGAATTTCACGTTTCAGCTCTTTTACCTCTGGTATTGTAGTTGTGACAACATATTGATGATGAATTGGTGTTATGGGATGTTCCACTCCGACCAATCTTCCTAGTTCTTGTCCCCAGAAACCTACAATTAAGAATCACTGACTTCAACTTAAATCAGTTATCATTTAAAAGATGTAGATAGCTGCCATAGCATGTTAAAAGAATCTTCCTTGTCGCAATCTCTTAATGTCATAGACAAATCATTTAATTCAATGAAAGTAGGAATTTAACTTTACATCCAAAAGTGTATGATGATAAGTATGGAGAAATGCTAAGTATGTTGGCAGGCAGACTGGCAAGCAGACTGGTAAGAAAAAATCTGTTCACCTCTTATCCTACCGAACAAAAAAGGATCTTAATAGCTAGGCCTCTTCTATATTACTAACTTTAAAGATTGAATTAAAGAAAGGAAGTAGCAGTTTGCAATATATCAACAAACATAGTATTTCATCATTGTCAAATCTATTTCATTCTTCACTTACTTTAAGATATCATTATTATGGTCATTTTATAATATCATGTCAGCTTGTTTTTATTTTTTAAATTATATCTATTTTCCAACCCAATAATACCAAAATAAATGTTTACGGGATGACTAGCCTAATTGGAAGGTGTGCATAACTCAATGGGAGGATTTGTACTCTTGGAGGGATTTAAAGAATGATGTAATTTTCAGAACTGAGTAAAATTTCCAGTAAGATATTGCCTGGGCTGTTGCTAGCTATTGTGCTCAAGAGTCTCATTTGTTGATAAGCCTTGAGGTTTCTTGACAAAGCACCCTAGATTGCAAAAATATCCACATGAAAAATGGATTTGTGAGTCTTTGTGAGTTGGTTAAAAAACACACCACTGACCTGCTGCATTCACAATACGGTTGGCTTTTATTGTGCCATGTGGGGTTTCAACCTCCCATTTGCCATTCTCTAACTGGTTCAGTTTTGTGACTGGAGCAGGCATGTATATCTCAGCACCATGCATCCTTGCACCTATTGCAAGCGCTTGCGTCAAGGAATATGGGTCAATATGTCCATCATCTGAAATGGATTAAATTCAAACTTGACTGGTGAATATTCTCTATAAATGCCAAGACATATTAATAAAAATTTCTGATTTTTAGTAACAATTCCCTATGAATTTCTGAAATGGCATTCCTACCTAGGAATGTGCAAACATTGATTCAGAACTAAAAAGCAAACAGATTTTCAAACTGCACTTTTCCTTATTGGGAACATGAACTATGTGTCTAATCAAATTTGTAGCATGCACTGTATCCATATTGTAACAAATTACATACATTATGCTTTATGACAATTTCTCTGGAATAGCTTAACACTATTAATATTACTCATAAGTAGGCTACGAATCATACACACCAGGTGTAAAAAGCCCTCCAAGAACATCACTGCAGTTCATAATGGGCATCAGTTCTTGAACTTCTGTTGGAGACAACAGAGTCATTGGAGACTGATGCCATCCTTGCCTTTGCAGTTGATATTTTGCTTCATCAACCCTACCAGGTGTAGTCAACAGCCTCAGGCTGCCTGGCCGATGGAAACCAACTTGCTGTGTAGTAGATAAGATATGTGTAAGTTCCCATGAGCAAAAGCATCCCATAAGATTATGATAAAAATGCAAAATAAATAATTGAATGGGAAAATACCTTACTGTTCTTTACTTTCTATCAAGGATTTGTAAAAATTGGTGCACACAGTCAAACTTGCATAAGATGGACATGCAAAAGTTAGATATATTTCATAGCTCTCACAAAAATGCTTCGTCCAAGATGTTTTGGTAGAAGAGCTACAGTGGAATTCCCAATATAATGAGCTCTGAAGAGAACCGGAAAACTGTTTGTTAACTGTGTCTTAAAACCCTTCCGTGGTCATTAAAAATCCTTCTGTGGGCCTATAAACCCTTCGGATGAAAAACTGCATAAGCATAATTGGTTCATTGCACAAGATAGATTTTACAAGTCAGATATTTCTATAAAGTCAGACTATTTTTGAAGTCCAATCTAAAATTAGTATCACACAAGTCAGATATATGCAGCAAAACCAAAATATCTAGATGGTTCCCATGAGAAACATTCTTGAAGGGAAAAACATCTGTAATAAAAATAGAGGTGATTGTTGAAAGGGGCAATACTCTAAAATTCCGGGACCACCTTTGCAGGCAAAGGAGCTGCAGTTACACCATAGCCATCCATGCATCTGCATCTGCATCTGCAGAAGATATGATGGCTTTGGTCTTTTTAAGCATTGGCTAGCTGAATGCAATATCTAATAATAAGATAAATGCCAAAGAGTTTGTATAAAAAAATATTGGTGATTTTTTTTGGATGCTGAATAGACATTTGATTAGTATTATACATGTGATGACGTATTCATTCTATACTTCATACTTCAGCTAAAATGCCTCATATGGTTTATCTACTTCAGATTTTCCAAACTTTGCTTAAGTTGAAAATATCTGACCTAGGTGTGAGTCAGACTTTGCATGAGTTGCTCTGTTTTGTACGGTCTGAAAAGAACTGACTTATGCTAGTTAGACTGTATTGGCAGCTTTTAAAGCAGCTGTATTGCAGTATTAGATTTTGAGAAAAACATTTGAATTAGCTTACTATTGGTAGCAGAGGGTATCTATTTGCCTATACCATGACTACACTACTGAACATATGGCCATTTCATCTGCAAATCACTGCCATCATGTCACAAAATATTTTAACTATTGTGTGCAGGTGAAAACAACAATTCTCATAAATACATAAAGTTGTTACATGTTCACTTTTCATAAACAGAAGGGCATTTTTAATGCTTCAAATAAACATTGAATCAGTCTAATCTCATACAATTAAATATTAATCAGAATTCTTACCACCCTTATAAAACCTGGACTTGAAGATTGAGTTTACAACCACAGTAACATATCAGAAAACTAGCTGAGGGAAGCAGGCAATTGTGCCTGGGTACTCAAGACTAACATTTATGCATTACATCAGACACAAATTTTATTCTTAAAATATTGTTTTGGAATGAACAATTGATAGTAATAAATGTTTTAACACAGGTAGCTGTGGTGTTGCCAGCCCAAAAGACTGGGTTGGACTAAAACAAACTTTCTCGACCATGCCTTTCAGATTCTTGGAAAATCCTTTTTTTAGTATTTTTTATCTATTTTGAAACTTTTTGGACAAGCAATTTTCTCTAGCAGCACTTTTCGTACCGGTGGCATTTTTGCCAGTGCGAAAATCAAAATCGATCTGACAGCCCAACTCCCCTCCCCCTCCCAAGGGATTTCGAGAAATTAGAAAATCGACTTCTGGAAAAACATGGTCCACCCAGTCTACCCCCTTGGGCACACCACTGACAGGTAGTTGTTTGGGTGGAATGTTTGTTTTCATGAAAAGTATTCTTTTGATGGTAACCATTGGGTAAAGCAGGTCAGGAAAATTTATTCAAAATAAAATGACAACTGTGCAAAAGGCTTGGCAAAGCAACAAAAAGGTATTCATATTTTTTTGTGAAATTTATTTACCTGTCCAGTTTCTGCTTCAATTTGAGCATACAGATTGATGCTGTAGTAATGAATTCTTTTCAGGTTGATACCTGGGTGGTAAAGTGTCACAAGACCAGCCTGATAGGGAGAACAAGTTACTTAACTCAGGCAGATAAAAGGAAAATAATTTAGCATATACCAACATAAAATATTCAAAATCTGTAATAATAAAAACTTAGAACAGAAAAGAAAAATTGAGAGAAAATAAATTAGTAAGGGTAAGAATTAATGGTTGTCTTCTGTTCAAAACATTGTATGCAATTGATTATGGAAGACAAAAACAATTGAAAAAACATGGTTAGAGTTTTTTCATAATATTAACAATATGAACCTTTGTTTCTTAAAGGCATTCGACACAGATAAAGTGGCTTACAGCCACTTGACCCTCAAGTGTTGACCAATTGAATTACGCCCAGAGAAAAGCATGTGAACAATTTTCGCCTTTCAGCCAATCGGCGAGACGCTAGAGTGGTTTCACGCGAGTAGTTTCAAATTTCTTTCAAACGCGTGTGCTCTGATTGAGTTATTTTTGGATTCGCTGTACTCATGCATGTCAAATGCCTTTAATTAATTATGAAATGCCTGCAGTTGAAATAGGTGAGTTATGACAACACACTCACAGCATGCCATGTTGATCCTGCTGTCAGCTCTGACTTTTCAAGCAAAACCACGTCTTTTTGTCCTTGCTTGGCAAGATGATATGCTATACTTGCACCAACACAGCCTCCACCAATAATTACAGTGTCTGCTTCATCTTTAAGCTTCTTATTAAGTCTTGCCTTCCCACTAAAATAGTAGCATGTTGGGTTTTTTTGGATGAAATCCAGATAAGGTTTCAACAACAGAGCACTACAGCTTTACTTGGTAAATTTCTTGTAAACACACATCAATTATTAGGTAAATCATTAAATTTTGAGAGTTATTTGGGGGGGGGGGAGTGAGAAAAGAAAAGATAAACCAAATGAGGACATATTAAATATTGTTGACTTTGATAGCCCCTAGCGAAACCTAGAATAGAAGCCCTGACAGATGGTTTACATACATCAGTAGCAAAAATCATAGGGATAGAGAGACAACTGCCCTTTCTCTTTTAGCTGATTGGTTTACTTCAGGAATCTCATATTTTGTACAGTAGACTCTGGTTATAATAACACCAAGTTTTACTTGAAATACTGTGACAGTAAGTGGAGTGTGACTGTAAACAGAGCTAAACCGAGTAGTTTTGCAAATTTGTGCCCTCATTTTATGTGACAGTAAATGGTAGGGTGACTTTTACTAGTGTGACTATAATTGAAGTCAACTGTATAGGAAAAGGAAGAGAAAGGTTATTTAAACAATAGAAATGTAACTGCAATTGTCCTCCCACTCAAAAACTCAATCTCTCCATTAGTATAGATCCTCTGAGCCTCAAGGACAGTGACGCAGGAACCATGGGCAGAGAAGGCACTGTACTCCCCCCCCCCCCCCCCTCTAAAAGTTTTTGCAAGTGGCATTTCAGGAGAAGTAAGTGCCTCATTTTTCAGGTGTAATTTTTTTAAAGTGCCCAATTTGCCAGAACTTGTTGGTGACTGGGGCACTAGAGTAAATACTTCCTTCCTCCTTCTTTAGGATAATTGGTACGGATTCTGTAATATGTGCGAGAAAAGAGAAACAATAACGATGTTCTTGGCTGTATTTTGCGATTATTCTGTTTAACTTGGCCTAAAAATGTTGATAAATCATCAGTTTCATTATCAAAGGGGTAGGTGTGTGTAGGAGCAGAATGGTGGTATAATCGGTTTGAGAGAGCCAGTTGCCATAATCACCAGTTGCCAATGAATAATATTTTTGTTTTTGCACATGTTCCGAAAGGTTTTTAATTTGAAAAGTGATTGACATGTGAACAATAGGTTCGATTGTTAATTTTCAACGCCAAAAATCACCATCAATGATGCAATTTCAGTTCCGGTTGTACGGTGCTTTTATGCCTATCTTCTGGTTGTTTTTCCCAAACCTTTTACAAGTGATACCACTGTCTATGTATAGAATTCGTCTGTTTAATTCAAAAACTAACATGCAGTGTTGTAAAAATGTACAATGTAGCTAAAATAATAGCCAAGAACTTTCACCGAAATTGAAGTCCCTTCCTTTTATTATTATTCTTGGTGAACCGAGGCTAGGGGTTCCACAGGTCCTACTTGGACCTGTTCAAAGCAGAAAGGGGGCCGCAGATTGGCGTTGTAGTTAGTGAATTTACGTAGCGTCGCTTCTTTCGAAGGGGGAGGTTGACTTAATGCACAATATCGGGTAGATCCAGTGTACCACATACCTAGAATCCGCTCTATCCACAGTGCTTGAAGAGAGTGACTTTACGGCATTTTGTAAAATTCTTGATCTGAACTTCGTTAACTTGGTAAGCTCCTTGGAGCTTCGCGCAAATGCCGCCATCACTCTGAAATCTGCTGGGTCTGTTTTGTTTATCGGACCTCTGCAAGGAACAGATCCCGCACCAATGATTGGCCATTGGCTAATTTCGAGAGCTAGACCACGTGGAAGAATCACACCTACTCACTATGCAAGACGTCCACGGCAGATCAGCTCGAAAAACTCGAAAAACCAGTTTTTTTCGGACTATCCGGTGCCTATAGAGTTGTCAAGTGATGATGCCTATTGACGGACCCACATCCCTAAAGCTGAGTCTCCAATAGAAAAACCTTTTCGTGTATCGTATTAAAATCCGCGTATATAAATATGTTTGAATTTCGGTGCAATTTCCATTACAATATTTTAGACACGTGAATGATGGACAGCGGCTGTATTTAGTGGAAAAAATATTTTTTTTATTGTAAAAAGGAATCGTTTTACCAGGAAGAGAAGGTTCTGGGTAAGAAAACTATTATCAGATCGAAAATCTAAAAGAGAGCTTTATCTTCTTGTGCAAGATATGCCTTTGTACGACCAAGAGTACTTCTCTAGATTCTTCAGGATGACCCCACATCAGTTTTAAGTTCTACTTGCAAAGGGAATTGTTCTCGTGGAATACTTTGTGTTACTGTGAGATATCTGGCAACACGTTTCTTAGACAGAACTTTAGCAGCCATCTTGATTTCATTATCAATGCCCAGAAGTACAAAAGTGAATTGGCTGTTTTATGGCTTGATACGGCGTAGTACGTAAAAAAGTAGGACCCAATTCAACTTTGTTTGTGTGCATATGCACGTTCTTGAGATAGGCGTATTTCAAAAATTCACTAGAAACACGCATGCGCGGCTGTACGATCCGTGTCGATACGGGTAGAACTTTGCTCATTGGAAATCCGGCTTAACGCTGATACGACCATAACCAAACGATCCTTTCAAAACAATATTGGAAGTCAAAATATCTGCATTTAGAACGGGCCTAGCCCCCCAAACAAAAAATTGTATCTCGGTCTTTGCTATATTCTACCTTTCTGTTTATCTGAAATTTGAATATTGTATTTTTGAAGATTTAATAACAAAGTATCATTATTTACTGGTTCAAGTGTGAAAATACTGTAGACCTGAAAAACGAAGTTTAATTTGATGAAGTATCTATCTAAGATAGAGCCAGATGAATCGATTACTCCTGATTGGAGAATTGAGTAAGGCCGCTGTCAGGGTTGCCAGGCGTATGCGTAAGTTTTAAGCCAAATCGTTGTCAGAATAAAACCAAAATAAACCAAATTTGTTCTGCTCCGAAAAAGCCCATAAAAAGCCAAAAAGCCAATTAAATATCTAAGAAGCCAAATTCATTTAATTTGGTGGATTGCCTCGAGGGCCGTATCGTGTCAATTCAATCAGAAAAAATTTAGCCAGGGCGCAGACTGCATTGTATTGTTTCAAAATATTATTGTTACAAAAAAAGTTGATTGAACGACGCTTTTGAAATGATGTCTTGTTGCTATTAAAAATATTCAGGTGGAGGGGGGCAGGTTTCCTACCTCTTGAAAGCCGTTTCCCCAAGTTATGGAAATAGGAAAATTGAGAATATAAATTGTTTTCTTGGACATGTAAAAAGGCAAAATTAAGCTAAAAAGCCAAACTATTTTTCCAAATCCAAACAGCATTTAGAAAAGCCAAAATTGACATATTTGGCTTAAAAAAGGCCGAGTTGGCAACCCTCCATGTGGACCTTGGACTAAGCTGGCAACAAAAGCTCACGAATTGAATTGTTTACATGTCTAGACCAACGTGCTCTTTTCAGAAACAGGTTTACTTTTCTGTAGCAAATAAGAAACACCGCAATGCGACGAGAATGAACAACAATAAATACGCGTAAATTAATGAAGACTAATATGTTTATACACATAATACACTTTTCATTGCTTTCTCTTTCTCTATAGTGTTGCCGCACGGCCTGCCAATATGCATTTCATTGATTTCACATTGTTTATTTCGTCTACTTTAGGAAAAATAGTACAAAAATCATTTCATTTGATCGCGTAGTGCAAAGTGTAATCGAAGTCAGTGTGAATATTGAACCACAAATATAGAGTTTCTTAAAGACAAAAGTTTTTTCACAACCCCCGTACAGTAAAGTCTTGCCTAGAGCGGTCTAGACCACGTACAAGTTCAGCTACAAAACCGGTTTTGCCGCTGGCCGTCAGACCAGTCAATCAGGACCAACGAGTCTACAAGTCATGTGCTGGACTTAGGCGTTCCCATAATCTGAAAACAACAATTGCACGACACACCGGCATCAAGACCATCACGGCAACAGTCACCCAGATCGCTAGAACTTTTCAGACCCAGCAAAGGCATTAATCATGAGTAACAAGGTACTGATTTTTAATTTTCTTAACTATTAGATACTAACTATGAAACTGTGCAGAGATTAATTTCATCAATTGGACTGTGTAGATTTCGATGCTACCAAATGTAGTCCACTGTTTACAACATCGCGACTTGCTTCACTTTAGTTAGATTTAGAATATTAGTTTTAGAATGCAACAATTATTTTTTCTGACTGCTAAGCTTTGTTTATATTTATTGTCAATCTGACATGCCTATATTTGATCTACACCAAATTAACTCGGACAGGAAACGTAAAGATGTAAATGAAATTGACAACTAGCGCCAGACCTTGTTAAGTTTTGAAAATTCGAGTGTGTCAGATTTGAGTGATGTTAAGTGGCGCTTAACCTTCCGAAACTGATCACAGGAGATGAATAATTCATCAGCGATTATGTTTTTCGTTAACTATTCATAAACCACCTGAACTTTTATCAACTCCAGGCACAGCCTTCCAAAGTTAAAAGTAGAATGCAATCAGCCAGCCAGCCGACCTAAACCAAGAAGCTTTTTCAAGGGTTGTTTGCACTAAATGCGATGGGCAAATCGCTCTATGAAAATCTCGTATACCTTCGGTAGAAAGCCTATTATTTTATCTAGAAATCCTTTAAAATCTTTTTGTTTTTTATTAAATTCTCTTAAGCACTGTGCAAAAGTGAGAAGCAGCATTGGTCCCACCTTTAACTTAAAATGAACAAGCTATCTGCTCTCTGGGATACGCATACACTCTTTTTTTATAAGAAACAAAGGTCGATGTTGAGTACTCCAGTTGCCGTTCTTGATGCTGTATTTGGACGTGTGGAGTATATTTTTATCCCTTGTGTTATAAATTCTAGGCCAACAGGGCAATCATGTTTTGGGGTTTTACAAAATTTCGTTGTTCCCAGTTTTATCACAATTTTATAGTTTCTTATTTTTTTGCTTCGAGTACTGAAGTTTCTTAACTTTTCTGACTGTCCAGTACGAGGGGCGATTCACTCTTGCAAATAGCGTACGAGATTTGCCTAAAACAAAAGGATTTCTGGGGATTTTCAGATAAAACAATAGGATTTTCACAAAAGGTGTACGAGATTTGGTTAGAGTGATTTGCCCCTCGGTCTAGTACTCGTTTCTTATAGCCAGTTTCTTATAAAAAAATGAGTGTATTGGCGTGGACCCTCTGTTGTGGCTTAGAGATTTTCTTATTGTATGGGGTACGCATATTGGGATGGACCCTCTGTTGGTGGCTTAGAGGTTTTTATTGTATATGTCTTAAAAAATTTGTATCACAATCATACAAACTAACTTGACACTCACAGGCATTCATTCTCCTGTATCGAGTTAGTTTCTTCTAAATGTAAACATACGCAAACTGGACCAAACTAAAAGAAGAAAGCATTTTAGAATTATCTCACGATAAGCAGATGTGTAGAAGAAATTTTCTTTCAGCTGCTGATTTTAACGTAACGGTAAGTTAGGTTTTGTCAGCAAAGGGAACGTCACATAAAGCAGTTGAAAACGAGACGGTTGAAATCAGATCTGACTTGAGTACCCGCAGAGACAATACCACCTCTCCAAGGACGTGAAATGGACGTTTAAGGTGTGCCGAGGTACGACCCTAACTAAGTACGGTTTGAGTTACCTCGCTGACGTTACGTATGGCATCAGCTCCAATTGCGGACACACTTCTAGGGAGAGAAAACAAAACATTATGTCAAAAACGTTTACCGTAACCTTAAGTGACCTGTCTCTATAATAAGCCCTTACTCTCTATAATTTCCAAGTTAAAGGGTTCTCAGTATGGTTGACATTTTGAAACTTCAAATTTTCATTTAGTAAGAACAATTTTGGCCTGGCTTTTCTATTTTTTCGCATAATTTCAGCTTCGCCTGTTTCATATTTTGTTACTTTTTTTGTAATTGAATTTCCTTAGCATAGTAGTCTCCAGACATATCATGTGCTCGATAAAGTAATGAAAGTCTCTGTCATGGATGTTGCACTTGTACCTGCAGTTCCTTTTGAGCAAATGAACAATATTTGTTATAAACAACATCAATTTTAATGTTGTTAAATTGTAACTGTTGTTTCAGTTCTATGTTGTTATTGCTTTTTGTTGTTCTATTACTATTCTTTTATTTTTCAATTTTACTGGTATTTTATTTCTTCAGTTTTGTTTAACTTCAGTCTGCCGTGTTTCTTATGTTGTTTTTATTTTTGGGGCAAATCTCAGCCTGATATTTTTTTAAGAGTTGTTCTTATGAAAAAAGTTTGTATATGTAATGTATAACTCTATATAAGTGAAAGGAGCATTGGTTTTTAAAGCAGCACAAACTGGAGCAGGCCTGTCACTGGCTATTGTTTTCAAGGGGGTTTCCAAGTTCCATTTGCTGTCAGAGCGAATGAGACATCCTTAATTTGCCCACAAGTTTGGAAATTTACTGACTAAGCACTCCTTGATGGCAAAACAAATTTTGAATTAAAAAATATGCAAATGATTTTAAATTTTGTTTGATTGTTTTTCAGCTATAGAATGATGCCTAACGTCACAAAAATCTAATTTTAGAATTTATTAATTTTGATCCCATAACCTAAAAGAGTATCATGAAACACCTCTAAATTTGCAAAATCAGGCAAGTGTATTACAAAATGGCAGAGATATGGCCACATGTTTATTGGTTCTCTCCCCATCAAACCTCTGTATTTTGGTCTCTGTTCATAGCTCTATGAACAGAGCCAAAATAACAGTGATTTATTAGCAAGCTTCAAATCTTTAATTAGCCATATCTCAACCGATTTTAGACATATTTGGCCAATTTTGCGTATTTGAAAGTATTACATGGTGATCTTTTACGCTATGTGATTAAAGTTCAAAAATTCTGAAAATAGGTTTTTGATGATGTCACACTTTAGAACTCTATTGCTTTAAATTTAGATGGTCGTGTTGTTTAACACTATCATCGATTCTTATTTGTTGAACCTGTGTGTTACTTTTGCTCACTAATGTTTATAAAAATCAACTATTTAAAACAGTACTTCCTGTTGGTCCAAGTATAACCCAAATGTCCCCATTTTTTAATTACATAGTAGTGATTGAGCAAATTTAAGAAAACAAATTTCATTCACAGCGTGGATTGCTTGAGCGTCTAGATGCTGGAGAGGTAGTCATAGGAGATGGAGGATTTGTGTTTGCCCTTGAGAAGCGTGGTTATGTTAAAGCTGGGCCTTGGACACCAGAAGCATGTGTAGAACATCCAGAGGCAGTTAAACAACTTCATAGAGAGTTTTTGCGGGCTGGTTCAGATGTTATGCAAGCATTTACTTTCTATGCCTCTGATGACAAGTTGAGCAACCGAGGAAACAAGGCTGGTAGTTATGGGGTATGTTTTTTATCCTGATCCTTTCTTGGTAAATTTCTTATTTTTTAGCTTTAAATTCTAGATCCAGGGTGATTTAAGTGTCATATGTAATATTTTTTATTTTGCTTAAATTGGCTTATCTAATTTAGTGAAATACTGACAGTTGTAAATGCTTTATAACATTACAGTGTGCAGAAATCAACAAGGCTGCATGTCGAATTGCAAGAGAAGTTGCCAGTGAAGGTGGTGCTCTTGTGCTTGGTGGGGTATGTCAGACTCCTTCATATCTTAGTGGACTAGGAAAAGCAGTTGTGCAAGCAGAATTCAAGAAACAGTCAGATGCATTTGTGGAACTTGGTGTAGACTTTTTGCTTGCAGAATATTTTGAGCACATTGAAGAAATGGAATGGGCTATTGAGGTGTTAAAAGCAACAGGACTTCCTGTAGCATCATCAATGTGCATAGGGCCAGAGGGTGACCTTCATGGTGTGTCCACTGCAACTTGTGGAGTAAGGATGGCACAAGCTGGTTCTGATGTTGTGGGAATCAATTGTCATTTTGACCCTGATGTAGCACTTGCTGCTGTTGCAGAAATTAAGAAGGGGCTTGATGCTGCAGGCATCAAGAAGCATTTAATTGTCCAACCTTTAGGGTTTAAGACACCAGATGTTAATACACAAGGATTCATTGATTTGCCAGAATTTCCTTTCGGTGAGCATATAAAGTTTTTTCTACCTTGCCTTCTTAATGTTTCTATACCACTCATACTTAATCTATTTGCTTGGTTAGGGTTGAATGCGCAAAGAACAGCGAGGGGGAATTTGAACATGTTCTCTTGTTCTTGAATGCATATTTACAATTTAGCTACTTTGGCACATGTTCAATGTTAATCTTAATAATAAACTTTTTCCTAAAGCACTTGAACCAAGGATTTGCACAAGATGGGATATGCACAAATATGCTAGAGATGCTTATGAATTAGGAGTCAGGTACATTGGAGGATGCTGTGGCTTTGAACCTTACCACATCAGGGCATTATCTGAAGAGGTAAGAAGTTGAAAAAATCAGTTATTGTTTTTCCTTAGCTCTCAGTTGGTAACACTAATTACATTTTCAATACCTTGTGAAATACAATGTAAACCACAAACTATTTGAAGCAACAACAAAATGTATTGATTATTACCATGTTAATTAATGTATTAGCCTCGTATAAAGAATTGAGAATATGGATATTTTCCAGTTTTGTCTTCTGTTTTAACTGTTGGTTTTATTAATGCTATAATTTTAAAATATCTTCATGTAAATCACCCACATCTCTTGGCTGTTTTAGCTTTCTAAGGAAAGAGGTAAGCTCCCAGAAGGAACAGAAAAGCATGCCATGTGGGGTGGTGGACTTCTCATGCACACTAAACCGTGGGTCAGACAGAGGTGAGTCTTCAAATGTATTTGCTCTTGTTTATAGCTAACATTTACACGAGTTATTCTTCTAAATTATACATTCCAATATTTCTAACAAAGGGTCATGTCTGTCATGTCGGGTATGATCTGGTTTTTGAAAATAGAGGATTTTAAGCTTCATAAACATGGAATGTATAAAAATGATTCAAGAAGATGCCCTTTAGTTTTTGTAAGACGATCACCATGTAGCTTACAGCAAATTACTTTTGAAGTCAGAATGGTATACTAAGCATGTTTGCCAATAGAGCATTCTCTATGTAATAGTTTTAAAGACACTGAAAGGCCACAAGCCATCTTTCACCCATTATATTTTTGGAATAAAATCTTCTAGACATTCATCACAAAATACATATAACTGAATAGCCTTTCAGACTAAATAAAATTACCTCTTGTTCTTATAGCCTTTAGTCATTGGGGCTTCAAATTTGGAATGCATTGGGGCCTCAAATTTTGGAAGGCAAGAACAAAATGCAAATGCAATGCTGCAAACTTTCATCCTAGTTTAAGTAAATATTTAGATCATAAAAACAATTTCAAGAAGTTATATAATTTTATGGAAGAAAACCAAAAACATGAGCCAACTATTGTACAAATACTTCACTTTACACTGTTGGTCTGTATATTTCTAATAGAAAATATTTGCATCTGCATGGCTAAGGCTCATGATATTTATTTTCATTTTATTTTCAGAGCTAAGAAGGAGTACTGGCAGAACATAAAGCCTGCAAGTGGTAGACCGTTTTGCCCTTCTATGTCAAAGCCAGATGCTTGGGGTGTGACAGCTGGTCATAAACATTTGGCACAGAAGAAGGAAGAAACCACTGAAAATGAATTGAAGGCTGAAAGCAAAGAACTTGTTGGTCACTGAAAACTAAGCATTTTATCACAAAGATAGTTTTTTAATAACTGAAATCAATGAAACCACTGTAGATTTATTTTGACTTAAAGAAACAAGCAAACTTGTGGTTTTTTATCATATCATCTATATCTATTTAAAATATGTTGGAAATGATATGCAACAATCTCATGGGGGGATAGTAACTACCACATCCCTGCTACATGACAAGGCTTGAAAAAAGTTCATTTATTTTTAGAACCTTGTTTGTTTTGCTTAGTGCTGACTTGATCATAGCAAAAAGTTATCAAAACTTGTTTTGTTTGACAAGGATGGGAATTTTTGGTGAACCACTGAATAGTAATCTTTTTGAACAAAGAATAGTTAGCATCAAATGAAGATGCAAGTAGTTTCATAGGCCTAAGTAACTTAAACCTTGCAATACTTTGCACAAAAATATTGTTCATAGTTATATACAAATGTACAGAGTGCTTAAATTTAATTTAACAGCTATTTCAAAATGGTATGATATACAAATATGATTTGGTTCCTACATCAGGTACACAGTCATTTTCTATTTAAGAAAGTTTATTTTTTCATGTCTGAATTCCAAGTTGCTCCTGCATTCTAAGTTTCCAATGTTTTCCAAGAAGTTCAAGTAGTAATTTTAGGAGTCTTTTTGAGAACCTCTCCTGAAAATTAATGGTATGCATTTTGTGAGTTTCAGGAATAGTTAATAATGAAGTTCCTTATAAAAGGGTGGCATTTTAACTTTCATCATAAGCTCTTTGTCTCTTCGTGAAGACAGTTCAAATACGCTAAAAAATTTTGGAGAGATAAATTTGTACAAACAAAGTCACATTGTCCCAATAATAACGACAATGGTATAATATGATCTGTTTATTGGCACTTGGATCTTAATGAAGGCAAAATATTGAATTGAATTTATTTACTCACAATGGATATGAAGTATGTTTTGAGAATATCCCTGACGTCATCGCCAGTAGTGTCGTCCAGTTGCTCCTGATGTAAAGGTAATAAAATTAACCTTGTTTGAGTTACTTAAGAAAAGAGACTAAACTCGCGGAAAGGACATGTACCAAGCATATAGCGAACTGGGCAATTATGAACTACAACAAATCACTTATTGTACCCTACACCCCATGTATTCTTGTCAGTGTAACCACTCGTGCAGAATGCAAGAGGCCAATATCGCTACATAACGACTACAGTACAAGTCTGTTAATTTTGAATGTGAAATTCCTTTAGGCATTAAGAAGGAAATAATTACAAAAATCGCATATAGCAAGTGTCGTAGTTACATGGAATTTTGTTTCCTTGCTAACGACAATATTTATGGTTTATGGTTTTGTGGTTAGTTAAAAGCTGGATATCTATGGTTGGATAACGATCAAGGCAAAAAAAGCTGCTAGACAGAATGACGAAAAGATTACAAAATGAAGTTTCTCTAATGAACACGAATCACTCGAAATTTATCAAGTTGTTTTTCAGTTGGCATATGTACACAAAGCCTTTGCCAATGTTGAAGGCAACGTTTTGTCAAGGACCCGAAAACTATTGCTAGTTGTTGGCGATAACGATATCTCCTGTTTGAAGACAAACTATGCTTCCCTTTTCTGCGATATTACATTGAAATTTTCACCAAGACTAACCTAGTGAACGGAACTCTACATTGCTACTCTTCTAGTCCAAAATTGTTTATAAGATCTTTTCAATCAGATTCAAATTCAAAGAAGTGATGAGAATCATGTAATCAGTTACAGTGCTTTACAGAAAACTTGTTAGACAAACTCTATTTGTTAAAACATTTTTATTTTTACACATTAGACAGGCTTTAACTGTTTTATGCAACAATATCAAAATATCCGAACTTCAGCGCCTACTTTAAATTCTTTGAATATTAAAAGGACCGGATGTTTATGGAATTTCCTTGTCTCAATAAAATAGGTTGGATGTTATTAGGGTTCATGGCAGAGAAAGTGCGAAGGTAGGATGCGCATGCGCTTTACTTGTGTTCTTCTCTTTCAACAGTTATAGATAGTTTTTTTTTGACAAAAATGAACTTTTAAAATTTGATCACCCTAGGCTCTTCATCCAGTAACAATTCGATTTCTTCTGACGTCATGTCCAATATGCTGCATGCAATATCTCTGGCTTCTTTCATTGATTCTTGGCTCTTTTGCTTTTTTATCTCTTCGTCCCGTTTTAGCCTTCTCCTTTTCACGATAACAAGTTGAAGATGATGGGTATCTTTCAGTACAACCTCGACTAAATTCTAGGGGAAGAAATCGCATAAGGATTTCTTATTGTGTGAAGAACAACGATAGCTTGGGAATATTGATTAGGCTTGGCTAGGAAACCAGGCTTTGAACGCGGAGATACTGACAAACACGTGTAAACTTTGTAAATTAAAAGGTTTCCTAGGTCTATGCAACCGAAATAGGCAAATCTAACATCGATTTAACAATCATACGACAATGTTGTGGAAGAATAACTAATTATAATACTTGGATTAGGTGAGGATAAAATATTTACGAAAGCTGGTGCATCAAAACTGGTTTACGTATTGTACCAACAACTCGTGTTTTTCAAAGAAGAGAACCTGAATTTGAAAGATATGATATAAAAAAGATATGCAAATGTTCAGAATAATGAGTATAAGCGGGTGAGCCTGGTTGTTCCATTCAGTCTTCCATTTAGGGGTCCCTTGTGATGAACAGCTTCCAAGATAAACTGCAGGGATCGCATTCGTTTTTCTACTGGAACGCTTTTGGTATTTGTATTAAACACTAGTGTCATTTAATCTACTGTGTATAAGCAGCAGGCAGTACATGCTGAGATGTACGCAAGAACTATCGAACAATACAATTAGCTTTTTATCAAACAAAACGTTTTTAGCAACCTGACTGAAAGGAAACAAATAACAATGAACAAATTTAAATTATTCACTTCAATGATACCGAGTTTTGAAAATTGAGCCAGCTGAGAAAACAGTTTTGAAAATGGCAGCTATTCCTGCAGGAATGGGCGTCAAAAATTTTGAATTCTTATTTCTGGTTAATTCTAAGGATTCTATTCAATTAAAGCCAAAATCTTTCTGGTTAAGCATCATACTATATCATATCTGAACACTTTTTGCACGTATAAACGCACGGGATGGTTACTGTTTCGTTTGAAGGAAGGGGAAGTTTGAAAATGAGCCCGAGCAATCAAACAAGGGAAATTGGCACTTCGTGACTTTAGCTATCAGGTTAAAAAGTCACATTTTTTACTTTGAATATTTTATTATAATAACGAAAAACATTAATCCACACGTTTTAATTATTGATGCTCTAAAGTCTATGGTAGGCTGTTGCTCTTTAGATGAAAACAGCTTAACTTCTTGCGGTTAATAACCGACAGATCTTACAGACATGCAAATTTGACACTTTTTTTGTATTTTCTATTCTGTGACGAAGCTTTCTGACACGTTAGAAATATGCATTGTTTATAAAACGCTAAATGGCTAGTGCCAATCTGCAGTGATATTTGCTAATATTTGTTGTTGAAATCATCATGTAAGTTTACTTTCACATTGCAATGTAAATAGGGTTAGGTAAAATGATTGTGAGAGAGAAATATAAGTCAGAAAAGCTCTTTTTCGAGACCCTCTCTTTCATATCCACGAATGTTGCCCCGTTACTGTGAGAAGATGGCTACGATACTTCTGAATCCGAGGTGTTTGAATGTGGTAGTCACCGTTACTTTGATCGTGTTCATTATTGTTTGTTCTCGACGCGTTGCGGTGTTTCTTGTTCTCCATATTTTTATCGATTTTTCGCTGCAATCATTCAATTGGAGTCAGTCAAGCAGCCTGTTACCGTGACCTTTTCTTTATTTACATAATTATATGGTGGCATGGTCTCTTTTGATGTACCGACAACCCTTACCCCCGAAAGCAATAGCCAGTCTGTGATTCTTCCCTGGTCAAGGTTAACGTTATAGAGATAAAATACTAGGTTCCCAATTAGCTCACTTCCAGAAGAAATGGACTTCAAATGAAAGGTGAGCTGCCCAAGGGTGGATCCTTCTTATATAAAACAAATCACCATAGAGCTTATTATCAGTCAGTGCAAACCTAGCATGCCTTCGATGCATAAAAAATGTGGATCATCTTTACGAAAAAATAAAAAGTGCAGATAATACCTTGATGACCCATTGATATTCCACGACTTTCCCGCGTTCTGTACTCAAATCCTGCTTAAGGTTTGCATATAACTTTTCTTGCTCAGTTGCCTGCTCATGAAGCTGGTCAAATGCAGCCTTTTCCATTTCGCTGACTGCTTTTTCTGCATGGCTACATAAATCTTGGCTCTGTTGCAGTAAGCGAGACTGAAAAAGACGTTTGATGAAGTACAATTAGATTGCTATGGCTCATCTTCAGAAATGGTCTTGCTATCAAATTTTTTTTATTCTACGTTCAATTATGACTGTATCTTTCTGTACACTAAAGGGAGTCGCAAAAAATGTCTACTTTACAGATGATAACCTTATTGCTTGTCCTAGCTCAAGAGGATATGGTATATATTAGAGTAGCCAAGTCTCGAGTAATTAAAATTAGAGACAAAATTTGTCTGGAACTTTATTTGGCCGAAATGAGACGGCGGACATCCTTCAAAACTTTGACATAATATGCACAGTTATCTTCGTGCATGGAATTTAAATCATCTATTTGCAATGATACAAAGACAAAATTATTAAAAGGACATATGCGATAGCCATTTGTTGGAAACATCTGCGTGCATTGAATATGATGCTAGGCAGCAATCTAAATTGAGCTAAGCCTAAAAGATTCAAGTCAATTTTGTTTGGCAAGCGATTGTGAACAAAAGGGTACAAGTAATCTTATCCATGTAATACGGAAGACAGGCCAGATACATAAACAAACGTTTACGCAGTTGTATAATCCTTGAAATTAAGAAATTTTTTTGATCAGGGGGCTGGCTGCTATTGCCAATAGGAAAGAGTGGCGCTGGCTATCGCTGTAAACGCAATGCTGTTAACGACTTGTCTTACTTTTCGCTTCAATTCTTCTTTGCATTCCTGCAACTGCTTTTTAAGTTCAATTTTTTCTAATGATAACTGGTTTATCTTGTTGCGTAAATCGTCGATCTAGATAAAGAAAACGATGTCACAATTGCAGGCAAATTTGTCAAAGAAGAGGCTTTTAATAATACGAGTTTAAAGGAAACCGTTTTAACAAATAACATTATTTCTAGTTTAAGTCTGAACAGTGTTATCTTTGCTTAGAATCAAGTCAGGTGCTCAAGTCTGTCTGAAACCCTGATCATTCACTGGAAAGTAAAGCTTTGGGGTACTTAAAAGCTTAATATCCTTGGATTTATCAAGTCTAAACTCAGCATAAATCATTGCTGGCACTCAAGGAATAACTTATACAGACGAAAACAGCACAGGCAAATAATTGTGGCTTCAGTAAAAGCACCGCTCAAGCAAAAGGTTACTTGGCATCTTGCCCAACTTATCATCTGTCTTTGTTTACCATTCAGGCTTGTGGCCAGCAATAAAAGTTTCATAGCTAAGTTCAACAACACGGCGGCCAAGGGGCCTTTCATTTGCGATACTCACATATTTTTTCTTTTGATCGTCGTTCAGTAAAAGGGATTTATTCTTCTTTTTCATTTCCTCCTAGGCAAAACATAATTTCATTATCAATTTTCTAAATATACAGCAAAAGCAATTACGAATCTTTGATAGATCCACAAGAGCTTTGCTACTGCACTTTTGTTTGCAAAGAAACTGGTCGATCTTTACTTGCTCAGTTCTTGAGAAATGTCCTCTTCAGTATTCGAAACATTTTCAAACTATTCATATTCATTTTCAGACGAAACAAGTGATTGATGCATGTGCATCTATAACCTATTTTGATTTGGTCATAGAACCATGTGCATTGATAGCTAAACAGTTCTGAGGAACAAACCGAGGATAGAGTCCAAACTTTTGAGATACCTGGACACAAAAGTACGTGAACATAAAGCCTGAACACGAAGGGGAGGTGAAAAATCGCTAATTTCCCGTACGATCTCCTCTGTAGAATACTTTCTGTGTATTTCTCATACTAAAGACACAAAGAATTCATCATAATTATTTCATCCAAGGACTCCTTTAAAAACTATGGTGGTAAAGAACAATACGATTCAACAAAAAGGCTGAGAATATCAGATTGGTTCCAAACATAGATTTGCAAATATAGAATCTATGATTAAGCTTTAAGATTATAAGACAGATCACAAAAGAGAAAAGAGTAAAGAATAAACCCACAAACCAGACTTTCTTTTTCTTTCGCAGTCATTTGATTTGTTTCCTTAAGCTTCTCTTTCATGTCTTCAAGTAACTGCTTCTTCTGATTCAACTGCCTCTCTAGCCACACAATCCTGCGAAGGGTTGAACAAGTTTTGGTCTGTGAGATTGTAGTTGATTTAATACAGGCTGGCCTTGAATGTGCAACATTTCGAGCAAATGTGCACTTTAGGCCAAGGTACATGGCAATGAAAGTTCCCCTACGGACGCCTAGCTCAAAAACCATTTATTGGAGAAACAGCAGTCAGGCCAGTAGCTAACATTTGCTTTATATTCAGGTAGTACAAAGGGACAGTTTTTACAACACCTAAATTTCATCAGAATTAAAATTATCAATTGTATTGTATTTGAAAATTTTCTCTTTGAAACTCATTTTGTGACGTGATTTAGATAGATACTCTTTTCCAACAATACACTTTGATCAAGCAACTTCACAATCTTTCTATGAGGTCATCTTTGCTTCCAAAGTTTTATAGGACTGCAAAGGTTTTTGAACTGTAAACAGTAGACGATCGGACGCTTTTTAAGTTCTTGTTTTCTCCAGTAACTGGATAACGAAACAACAGAAATTTTATTTAAGAAAACTAATTGGCACTGCAAAGCAACATTTGTAAGATGACAGAAAAACGATTGTTTACCTTTCCTGAAACTCTCTCTGTTTTGCAGACATCATTTCATTCTCTCCACGTAATGTTTTTACTTGAAAAGATAGCTTTGAGCATTCTGTCGTCGCTAATTTCCATCTATTTTCCATTTCTTTATAACCAATTTCAGGCGGTTTTGTCTTGTTCCTTTCGTTTTCCAATTCTTTTTCTAAATTTTCTCGATCACTGCAACACCGCTGAACTTCATCGGATAACCTCTAGAGAAGATGGCCCATTAACTCAAATGGACAACTTTCTAGCATCAATAATCTTAACCTTTGTAAAATCTCAAACAAGTATTCAAAAAAGATACCAAGGCAAACCGATTTAAAAGTTTATACTAGACAAAGTTTTCAAACATCCTTTTCTTTCTGGGTTGTATAATATCAACAGTACTGGAAACGGGACCAAGACACAAAAAGGTAAAATTAAACAAAAATTAAAGATGCGTGTTATAAAGAAAATCCAAAACTCTCTGCAAAGAAATTTACAAAGAAGAAATCAGGGACAGATTACTACAGCAAAGTGTTTTTGTCTTAGTTTTGAAAAAGAAATCTAAATCTTTAAAACAGTTATTGAGATAAATGACTAGAATTATGTCGGGCAGCATGCATTTATAGAAAAAATTATTACCCATCCCCCTTCTTACTTGGCGTATGCATAAAAACAAAGAAATGTCGAAATTGAACTGGGGGAGGGGGCCCTCTGTCTGTCCAGGATTTCAGCATTGAAATGACGTTGCAAGGGCCTGCACACTTCAATAATAATGCTTACAGACGTGTGCAAACCTGAATGGTGACTTTGCTCATTTCAAGCTTCTTTACTGCAACATCTAGCTCTCCCTTGGCTGTTTCGTTATATTCTTTTTGCTCCTGTAGCTCGGCACTTAGCCTTGATTTGCCACTTCGCAGAACATCTACCTGTCATGAAATAAATTCGAGCTTTTTTGTTAGGATTGGTGGGGGTCATGATGCTTATTATGCAGGAGAAGAATTCGATCTTGATGAGCAGAACACACTTTGCTGATTTTATGGCTGTGGACCGTTACAGGGGTTGGTAAAAATCAAACCTTGTCTCAAAGTTTTGTAAACTTTGGGGTCTTTGCTTAGAAATGGGTAATTCGTGTGGAGGCCAGTCACGAGCTAAAAAATTCCATAAAACAGTGCCAATTAGGCTGTCGTGTCGTAACGGTGTGATACAGTTTGGAGACGCTGAACCTAGCAAATGGGTCACGAGAGATCAATAACCACTTCTCAAACTTGACTCAAGGCAACACGATATCTAAGACACAATTTGACTCAAGACAAAGTGTTTAATGCATGTTACTAAGCCTATAAATGCAGGGGCGAAGCATGAAAGTTTTGACCTGGTTGGAGCAAAGTCCTTTTGGACAAAGTAGTCCTAGAACTAATAACCATCAAACACTTACAGACATACTTAAAATACGGTATGGGTAATGAAAGTAATATTTGTTCTTAACCAAGGGGGTGCTCTCTCCTTAATTAGTTTACCTACTGGGAGAGTCCCTCTTTTCAAGAAATTTCATCCATACAAATCCCCTTATAAACTTGTTCGTTTGCTTTTTTTCTATTGCAACTTGTTACTTTGATGTACTATGTAACTATTTTACTGGCATCTGTATGTAGTGGAATTTTAAAATGAAATTAAGTGAACTGAACTAAACTGCAATGAACGGAACCGAACTAGACTGAAATGAACTGGAGGATCGTGACATAGCTACTGACCCCATTAAATGAAATTGGCACACGGTCCCTAGATGCTACACCTCTGACACAAGAGAAAAGATAAGATAACATAAATTATCTTTCTTTACCTGTTGCTGTAGACTCAGAATCCTAACTTTCAGACTTGTTTGCTCTCTTACAGCAGGGCTGCTTTTCGGTGGCATTTTCTTTCTTTTGTAGATTTTGCCATTGAGAACAGGGGACAAGCTGTTAGTAACTTTTCTAATATTTCTATTTGGAGTTTGCAGGTCTTCTGCAAACAATTTATCGCATTCTTTCAGGACATCTCTTTCAGGGCCCTGTCGTTTTGGTTTATGGCGAATATGATTAGGTATTCTAGATAAAGGAAACTCGTGTTCTGAACTTGACTCTGAGTCTATCGTCTGTGTACTTTGGGTTGACTGGCTGATTGGCCTTTTGGGTGACAGCCTTCGTATTGGTGATATAGGGCTTGTTTGAATGTACTGCTCAATCTAAAAGAAACATGAAAAAGTGAACTCGTACTATTGAAAACATTTGACGAGTTACCAAATAGTACAGAAGTTGGGAGGTTGGGAGGTTGGGAGGTTGGGAGGTTGAGTGGTTGCTGGTTGCGAAATACCCGTGGGCTCGGAAAAGAAAAGAGCAGTCAATAAACGATTATCCGAGAGTAAATGACATTTACCGTTACAAGTAATTATGATGAAGAATCACCAGGACCCGCACGACAGTCAAAGCATTCTAATCTCTTCTAAAGAATAAAGATAGGATCAGAAGTATTACAGTTCAACAGATTAATAAAACCAGACAAATTAATCAGTTAATGCGTTTGAAATTGACGTGAGAAGCAAACATAGTCTTGGAAACACGCAAATGTGAAAGAACATAAAACAATTTTTTCACTTTTCTTTTTAGGATTTAATTTCGCGTGAGTGACTAGAATGGTCAGATATCTTCAACTCTCATACAATTTTTCTTTTTTTCTAAAGTAAGTTAACAATTAATTTGATTTCCCCATGCAAAAAGGCTTCCAGCATCTTCGTGGTTCATTTCAAATTATATTGGATTCGCTGTTTCTTTAGAATATTCTTCTCATATACAGAATATATTTAACAGGCAATAGGCAGCAGGCAATAGTTTCGTGCAAAAGATCCTTATAATCTAACAGCTCAAAGGCAGATGTTGCGCTGTAGCAAATGTATTTTCGTGTGAAAATGCTAATAAAACTAACGATAGGAACTTCAGAGATGACAAAAACTATGCTGGATACCAAACACAATTTTTGAGAATAATCTTAAGAAATACTTATTTAAATTCTTAACACATCACAAACGGCCTCTTCGCGTTGAAAATCATACGCAAAAAGGACTGAGAAAGTAATAAGATATCTAGATGAATGAAGCGGTAACGCTTTCAAGAGTTGCTACAATGATACTTGCTCGCAGCTTTTACTATCGCCATCTTTTGCAACTGTGGAGGCGCAAGTAAGTGATGACGATTTGTCCTTAGTCACAATTCCTTTCATTTCCATTTTGCATTAAAGGCTGGAACGGCCTAAAAATTGTAGTTTCTTTGAAAGATGCATTAAAAGGAAAGAAATAGAAAGGCTCTCACCAGATGTCGTTTTCTGTCGTTAACTGAGGTAGCAATCCTGTCCAAAGATTTGTTAGCTTGTTGCTCCAAAGCTTCGATGGCCTCAGATGCTTGAACCTCTGCATCAATTTTATCCCTAATATTCTTGTGAATATGGTCGATTTCATCTGTGAGGCCGACAATCTCTTTTTTATAATATCTACAAGATTGAAACCAATCGATTCTGAACCTCTTTTGATAATCTCTACAAAAGTACTCATGGTCAGATATAAAAAAGTTAAGTTAATAATCAGGAACCTAATTTTTAAAACTAAAAGTAATTGCAGAATTAAAATAATTATCAGTTATAAAAAACGAAAACAGCACCATCGTTGGAAACATAAACCCGCTTAAAGACCTCTCATAATCTAGAAATGTATTAGACTATATACATTGTTTAACTATTTGAAAACATTCGCAATTCGGGTGCTTCTTCGTATTTCCAAAACAATATGATTGTAACATTGTATGGTGAAAGTCACTTCATCATCACCATTCACAATCTTCTTAACGTTACCATGCAAGAAAATCACGCTACTGTTGCCATTAGGTTACCTCTACGTGCATCAACTTTCGAAACTAATTTTTGAAACTAGATTAAATTTTTGGCTTTTTTTTCTTATAAAATCAACGAATAGTAAGTCTTGTCCATGATAGGGAACAGAAGACCTTGTTTTGCCCTGAATGGAACATGTAAATAGTATCTTTTTATTTCGAGTTCGGATTTGTTTTTGTGTATATAAAAAATTAAATGAAAAGAAATCTTTGGACTGCCACTTAGTATTTTTATTTAAACTCCAGGGCGTTCAAACCCTAAAATTTATGCGAAAAGAGTTTTAAAATTGATCATACTTTTCACGTTGGGTTAAAGCCTCCTTTTCAGCATTCAGCGCCTCATTTTGCAGTTCCAGTTGTTTAGACTTGAAAAAGAAATGGAAAAGCTGCTTTAACTTTCAGGACAAAGCCAAGCCACAAATTAGATAGGAATGTTCTAGTCTAGTCACAAATATTAGGGACACCTGGCTACCTAGGCACCGATCTCAAATTGGTGGATGCACTGACAATATAAATTGCTTGGTGAACTAAAGAAATGAAGTTAGAGATAAGCAGCGCAAAAATTAAATAGAAACGCTCTTTCGTTGCAAAAGGTGAATGTTGGCAGCCCCTTGAGATTTAGAATTTTAAGCTACTTGGGTACAAACCAGTAGGAACAACAATTATTCATAAGAAAAACTGAAGGTTTATGGAACAAAAAACATGAAAAGGATCTGATACCTCTCATTTATAATCGACCAGGTTTTTAAAAAACAAAAATATAAAAGCATCTAGAATGTACGCCTTTAAAAACTCTGCAGTCAGTACAGGGGACATGCTCAGAAATGTTTTCTTAGATGGCATTAAATCATTTTAAGAATATAATGTATAAAGTGCAGAAATACATAAACTACCTTCTTTCGCCATATTTCTACCTGAGTTTCCATGGAGTACATCTTTGAAGGACTTACAAACTTCGCCTTTGATTGCATTTCACTTCGAAGCTTGAGGCATTCTTAAAAAAAATACAACAGTACGTAAGGAAAAACGATAACAAAACAAACCTATTACTGAAGTAGCAGCATACCATAGAACGACACCGACAGGTAGATGATATTTTATGGCAAAACCACGTGTCCTACTTCAATTTGTTATAATTTTACAAATGTCGCAAGAAATAACACGGTGAGTGAATGAAGGATACTAACCTCTAGCTTTCGTTCACTCAAGGCACTAAAGGCTTTAAGCAGCAGATATTACAGGATTTCCATTATATATTTTAGGTGTACGAAATTGTAAAAATCTTACAAAAACTTCAGAAGGGCTAAGATAGCGCAAAAAATCAAATCAGCCATGGTAAACGAAATTAAATTGCGAAACGTTAATGAATTCGGGGATACCAAACTGTAAACAAAATTAAAGAAGGAAACAAATATTTACCACCATGCTCATGATCAAGTTCAATTTCCAATTCCTTTATCTTGGCATTGGAAGCCATCGTTTTTACTCGAAGGTTGTCAAACTCCTCTTCCAAATCCTCTCTGGAAGAAAACGATAAATTGCCTTAGCGAAAATTAATGAATGAATTCCAGACATGAGTTTTAGGACGTTTAACGTACTTCAAGGAAACAGGAACTTATGGCTCTGAGTTGATATTTGAGATTTTGCTTAAATCGTATGCTTTCAAACAAGCTTTTCAAAAATTTACAACGACTCCAGTGAAATATGCAGCTATTAAATGGTCAGTACATATTCAAATATCTTATTTTTCTTGAAAGGATATTTCTTAGCTTCAGCATCGTGCCAATTCTCCTGCAGAGTTTAAAACAAGACATCAAAATTCCAACATTCTTTACTTTTCCCAATTTATAAGCCCAGTATAGCTTTACTTGTCTCATATCATACCTTTCGTTTTTGAGCAAATTGTATTGCTTTCTGTAGAATGCTAGTTCATTCCAAACAGCTTCGCTATCCTCCCGCTGGAGAGATTTGGGGTCAGCACGTATGTTTACATCATTGATTGCCTTACTGCAGAAAAGAAAAATCATACATCGTTTGAGAAATTCTTATTCAGAATTCGGTAAGATAAGATTAATCACTGCAATACTAATCATATGAAGTGACAGATTTTGACAAGAAAACAAATAAAAGTAGAAGAAATATTCAACATCATACTTAGAAAAGGACCAAATTGAATAGAAGCTTTGATAAATTATCGGCATCATATGAACAATGTTGGTTTACTTACAGTGGTGCATCCTGCTGAAATGTGCGTAGTTGTTTGTTAATCATTGAATAATTCTCTTTCAGAGATTTGTATCGTTGGAGTCTGCGAGAATGAGCCCTTCTAGTTTCTTGAACTTCGATGTCCTAGCAAATGCAGATAAGAAATAATGTAAACTAGTCTTATTTTCAACAAAAAGGACGTCATAAATGTAAACGAGTTATTTTTAGTCATTCAAAGGACCTTATTTACTAGCTTAACATGAAACCAAAAAAAAATGGAATTAAAAAATGGCTTCACATTCCAAGTCTGTTCTTAATAAACATTCCCTTTGCATGAGCTATTGTATATCTAAATTCGTTTCTTTTAGCACTTGGGCTAGTTTTGAAGTATGATGGGATAATTCAAAACAGCGTTCATTTAAAAACATTGATAAGAGCAAAACAGCTTAAAACATGATGACTTCAGACGAAACACGTTCACATATTGATATCATATATTGCTGACAATCAGAACACAACGAACCTGGGAATAAACTATGAGAAAACACTCTTGGAGGAAATTGGCTAAAATCATTTGTCAATTATTTGATGTCTAAATGTCTCACTCGATTATTTAATTAGGTTTCTCAAAGCCCAATAAACGTTACCTTCAAAGTCAAAAGAGTGCTTAAATCTTCAATCTCCTTTTCCAGACTTCTAATCCTTGATTTGAAATTTGAATTGGATTCGGCAAACTAAAAGCGTAGTTAATTGTTTTTAGTGGTTAACCAAAAAGTTTAATTGTTATGAAGCATTTATTTATCACCAAAATATTATCTCAGGAAGGCTGTCTGATAAGACTGTTTAAATCTTCATTCAAAGAAAACGCTGAACTGTATGAAGTAAAAGTCGAGAGAACTGTTGTCATGTAGGGGGGGAGGGGGAGACCTCCATTTTTCAAGCAAAATGACGTAATATAGTGCATAATATCATAGGAAACACCTGATCATCATCTTGGGTTTGAAAACCAAGATCTACTATATATAGGCAAAAGAAGATAACCTCGCTGTCATTATCTTCTTTCGAAACCATATTCCGCCTCCTCTGTTCGCTTAATACTTTTTCCAACGAAGAAATTCGCCTGAGGAAAATAAGCAAAATAAAAACTTTACTTTGACCTGCTGAAAAGGTATGTTCTCAAAATACATTTATCAAAACCAACCAAAAGGTGGCTAAAATCTTATCCTTAAGAGTAAAAACGTCTCAAATGAAACTATTCAACTCTTGAAATCGTAACCTAAGTTACAAACTTGCTACTGGAACGCATCGGCTGGAAAAGAAAAGTTTAGCAACAAGAAGTAGTTTCCAAAAATATTAAATAAGAGATACCTTTCAAATCGATTCAAAAAGATAAATCCATAGATTTTCAAACGAATTTATTTTCGATCTTAGATTTAAATCCAAGTGATTAGTTCTATTCGTAATGATTACATTTTGATCTGAAGCTAGCTGTATGATTGTGCATATAATAGCCTTTTTGAATCTTTGGCTGTTTCGCTTTGAATTAAAAACAGACAAAATAGTATGTTAACGGATACAATCTCAAACGTTTAATTCACGTGTGTGTGATCCACCTTCCTTTTTCCTGCACAATGTCCTTTAAGCTATCGAATTCGTCCTTCACATCGTCTAGCTGCTCCTCTAGTTCTCGGCAACGGCTACAGTTCTGCAAGATGTTAAGACTGTTACATCTCTGCTATTGGCTGTAGGGAGTTCTATTTCTTAATATTACTTTACACTCCCCAATTTAGTCCCCACGTTAAAACATAAAGTAACTTTAGTAATTTCCAGTGATGTAGAAATACGGACAATAGTGTTAGGCAAAATATTGTTGAAACAGTTGAAAAAACTAAACAGAAACTTAATATGAAAGCATGACAAGGAATGTTAATAAACACTCGTTGCTGCTTGTTGCAGACCTTTATAGTTTAAGTTGAGTTTATCATAGAAACAAGCTCTTAACCCTCAAGCAAGGTTTGCTGACTTGGAAATGAGGACATTTTGCCTTTAAAAGAGGACTATTGCCATTAAGCAATTACCAGCAATATTGCCATTAAGCAATTACCTCTGTCCAAAAATCTAATAAGTTTTTTCCATTTGCAGCTATTGGTCTGCCATGCATCACATAACACATATCCCTTGCCTCTGTTATTAAACAATTTGTACCTTGGTGACAGGGGATTCAGCAAAGAGAAAGAAAATTGTGCCAAAAGTGGTTGATAAGAGAAAACTGATAAAGGAAAGCGACAGCTGTAGTTTTGATAAGCTCTGTAATTCTATATTAAGTGAAACAAAAAACAAAGAGCAGTGGAATTCTCACCAAGTCAACAGTTTGAGTTTCCGAGTCAAAACCCTCGTGTTTTGTCTTTAAACTTTCCTTTAGATCAGCAATCACCATATCTTTATCTATATTTTCTCTTTGTCGTACACTCAGACTCTAGAGATAAGATTGTATCTATGAAACATCTTTATCAAAGTAGGTTTTTTTAAGTGTCACATAGGTAACGAATGGCTGAGTTATTCACCCATTCCTCATCTTTGAAAACTTAAGGTTTTTGAAAAGATTGAGTGAAAGACAGGACTTGAAAAAATATACTGCGAGACAATTTGAGCGAGTGACACCATCAAAACAGTGTCTAGGCCATGAACAAAGTCGCTGTACGTCGTTGCTCTACCAACTAACGTACCTGGCCATAGATCCTTTACGCTAATCCTAATCCTAAAGAATTCTAAGGAATCCTAAGGAATTTTTCGAAATTCTAATCTTAAGTCAGTTCTATTTAAAAGTGCTTTGCTACCAAGGTCTAATTGTTGCCACAATTCTTTTTTAACTAACTTTAAAAAGTGTGTTCTTTAAAACAACTGTAAATGGTATAACAACAAGATACACAGCATTTTAGATAGTAAAAACGTAAAATACTTTTTATGTAGAGAATATCAACCTTTCTTAATGCATCTGTATCGCCATGAAGTTTTTCGCTTGCTGATTGCAGTGAAAGGCATTTCATTCTTAGCTCGTTCAACGTCTGTGGGAAAAATTGTGAAAAGTTGCTGAAAGGTTGCTAAAAAGCTTCAAAGATTTGGTCTTATAAACAAGGCATTTGCTTATTATAAAAAAGGAATATCCAAATCATTGGTGTCACACATGTCAGAATGGTGTTTATTTACATGAAACAACAGACAACAACTCAATATCTGGCTACTGTAGCTGAGAACGACATGATGTCATCGGCACTAACCTATTAATTACAATGGAAAATACATATTAAACTGGGAAAAGAGCACTAATCTGACAAGCTTAAGTGTTGCTTGCTAAACAAAAGCCATATAAAAAATCAATTGAGCGCTTGCCAATGAATATTCTAGGATGGATCGGCAGTAGAAATTGCAATAGTTGCTGCGTAAGATGATTTAAGTACAAAACAATAATGTCAGTACATCGAGAACAAAGCATTGTCAAAATAAGTTTCGAATTTTTCAAGTGTACAGATAAAAGGTATAACATACATTTTTGTACGACTTAACCTCAGATTTATGGCTTTCCTGTTGGTTCTTTAATACTAAAACAAAGATATTGTTCTTCAAGCTCGAAGAAGCAATGTTGGTAAGAGAATTTTAGAGCAGCCAATATCATCATAAGATAAAATATTCGTTTTCACTGCATCAGAGTTGGTGGCGATTTTGAAGGGGTACCAAGAACAGCTTGTTAATAAGATAGTATGATAAATAATATGATAAAACAATACTGCATAGCTGAATAATACGACTAATGGGTCAGACATAAACAAATTCTTTCATAAAGTCTGTCACTTAGCACAATAAAATAGGGATGTTGTAAGCATTTCAACTTAAAATTAGACGATTTAACACTTTAAAGCGTTTTATATTTGTTCTATGCTTACTTAGTTGCGTCTCATCCTGTAAAAGCTGCAAATTCTTGATAATAGCATTCTGTTCTTCAATATGATTCAGGCACTCTTCATGGTCGTATCTCATCTTTCTAAGTTCAGAGCTAAAACAAATGACTGGCTGTCAGTTGAAAATCAGGAAACATAATAAAATTAAAATAGTTTGAAAAAATTAACATGCGTACCTCAAGGCTGCGATCTCGGCGTCTTTCTGCTCAACTTGCTCAAGCTGCTCATTTACAGCTATGGTCTCTTCCAGAAGTTGTCCTTCTCGTAACTTCAACTTTGAAATCTTTTCATCGTGCTGACAACATAATAAAAGACAACTTTGATACGTATTACAATTATGCTTGATATATTTTAATTTTTAATAGATACGAATCACGAAGCAGGGAAGATCCTGCAAAGAGCTGTAGTACTGAAAATGTTGAAACTATCAAAAACAGAACTACAGCGTCCGATGGTGTTCACAAAAACAAATGGTATGCGAGATTTCATCATATTTGAAAAATTTAGCTATCTCTTCTGAAGGCATTTGAATGAATAACTACAGAACTAAATATACGACAAATCGTCATAAGATGAAAAAAAAAACTTGATTGGGTTTACCTCGCGTTTTGTGAGTTCTAAATCTTTCTCAAGCACCTTGGAAAATAAGCAAAAACTATTGTATTAAATTGTACCGTGGTAAAGTTAGAGCATTGTGTTATGGCGATATAAAATAACGAAGACGATTAAAATTTGGATTTACAAAAAAGTGAAGTTAACATCATCAAGTTAGATCCAACACCAATTAATGCCCCGGAAATCAGGTAAGCTGGGACTCAGAAAAGTTTTTAATCGTTTTCCTTAATAACTATACAGATGTTCGTAATATAATTAGTTGCAAGAAATGGGTTAAAGGCCTATTCTTTCGAAACAATTATTTTTGAAAGGCCTATTCTTTCGAAATAATTCACTGGAATAATGTCTAAAGACAACGTCAATTTAAACCTAAAATGATGTCTTTTGGCTTCTAGAAGATTCCGATCTGTCTTTACTCCATCCACTTTGAAAAAGGTTTATTCATTCTATTGATTCGTCATCTCCTTTACGAATTAAGCATAAAACTTTATTAAAGTGCTTTAATTAAATTCGAAAGAAAATTCAAAGTCCACCTTAATTTTGTCTCGAAGAACAGTATTTGTCTCCATTAATGTTGCAGCACTTGATTTTTCTTTGCTCAGTTTATCAACTTCAAGCTCAAGATCTTTGATGCGCTCACTGCATTCTAGTAGAAATACAAAGGATGCTAGTAATAGTTGTCTACAAATACTGCTATCAATTAAAATTGATGATAAAGACAGCATTTGTTAAAAATAATACAAAACAAGATAAGACATGCCTTTGTTTGAATTTGCCAGAGCTTCATTTTCAGCTAGATAGTTTTTCCGTTCGTTTTCGTTCTGGTTTTCTCTAGCTTTCATCTAAAAGCAAAAAAGAGGTAAACTGTTTTTATCAAAGATACATGAACAAAATTTTATAAAATCTTGTTTGGTCTTTGAAAGAAGGCATAGTCTCAGAAAAAAGGACACAAACCTTTTCTTTTTGAAAAAACTTTCTTTATAAACATTTCTTACGCCTTTTCAAGCTGTTCAAAAGTGTCTTCAGAAAAAATTGCACAATTGCTGGGCATGGAACAAAAGTAGCCCGATCAAGATCTTTCATGCTAAGGACATGTCGGACAAACAGCAAAAGAATCCATCAAAAGAATAGCAAAAATTGAATCTGCGAGAACAGATCTGTATCTCAATATCCTCAGCATTTTCATTCCATTCAAGTCACAATTGTCCTTTAATCGGTTGGCCTCAGATGAATATCATAAGTGAAATTCTGAACAATCATACATAAATAATATAAATACAACCTGAGCAGAACAGGTTGGAAACTGGGAGCAAATACAAAATATCTGAATTTCAAATTAGTTCTATTAGGTTTGTCAAAAGGATTTTATCATTCAAAAAATTAATACATCAAAATACAAACCACTTCTTGTTGGTAAATCTTTTCTTCATCTAGTTTCTGAACAGTCTTTCTCAGTTCATCAATCTTCCCTTCCCATTCTGTACGATCAACAAGCAGGCCAGATAGTCTTGAAATGACAAAAAATCTTTTAACCAGAATCGATACTCGTAGTAAATAAAACACCATAAGCTATTCAAACTAAAATGACAACTAGCATGCATATGATTGATGAAAAAGATGCAATGCTATGGGGTTTGGAAGTAGGCCAAGCCTTTCTTGCTAACAGAAGAAACTTCTATTTGCTACTGTTTCCCAGTGATTTTTGTGAGATTCCCCCTTGTCCACACAACTGATGTCACATGTTATATAATTCATTTCATATAGATCCACAAAATAAAAATGAAAATGCAACAATGCTTATTGAATTACCTTTCCATTGATTGTTTCAGTTGGACCTCTAAATCTGCAGCAATCTATATCAGAAACAAGATGGGAATACAAATTATGCAAGGACACTGGACATAAGCTGTAACTTGCTTCCATAAATCATGCAATGACAATAATAAATGATAGGCAGAAATAACTCAAAATGAAAAGAATAGTCCAAGATAAATAGAATATTATTTGAAAAACATGAAATTAAAAAAAATAATGTAGGAGTCAATTAACATTTTGCCCCAGCAGACAAGACCTTTTTATGGTAAAGAAAATTATTCAAAAAGTCTGAGAAAAAAATTAAAATGTTGAGAAAATTGAAAACATATTTTTGCAAGTCAACAAGAGTGAGTTACCTCTTCTAGTATTCTTATGTTGTTATCCTTTTCCTTAAGAATTGCCAAAATTTTCCTGTCCTTAGCTTCTGCTTTTTCTTGCTCTCTATAAAAATAAAACAGGCCTGTCATAGGAAAGACAGACACCAATCTTAATGGAGATTCATCCTAGCCAAAGTTATTGTTAATCAGAGGTTACCACCAAGGATGACAGAAGTAGAGTACTTGAATTATACAATGGTAAAAATTTTTTCTGACAACCTTGATAATATGAAAGACTTTAACATGTTTGATACAAATGCAGATTCTTTTTGTTGCTTTCAGTTGTTACGACTACATCATAATGAATTAAATGAAATGTTCATAAATTGACCTTCGTGTTTCATAAAAAGTCATTTTCGCACCTTTGAATTACCATACTGACAGCTGATGAGACATCTGGTTTGTCTGCTTGAAGGCGTTTCCATAATGTCCATACAAAATCTTTGTCAGCCTAAATCATAATTAAACAAATTAAAAACAAATATGAATAAACAATGCTGTTTTTTTACCCAAAGATGACTTGAAATTTAAACCTAACTAGAGGTTGTAAAAAACAAGAAATAAATACAGAATCTTTTAAAGTATTTGGTTCTACATTGTTATATCAACAAAATAAGAAAGGCACAAGTCTTTTCTACTTCCTTTTGAGAATAATCCCAGTCATGGCTGATATTTTTACCCTAAGACATTGACTAAAAAAATGCACACTGTGGTGAAAATTGAGATTTGCTTTAACATACAGACAATGTTTCATAAGTTTGCTTACGTAAGTCAGACTCAGTTTGCATACACTGTCACAAAAGTCTGCTTTAAAATTGTCCTGATTTGCAAATGATAAATGGTCCCAACACATTTGGTATAAATGCTATCAACTTTTATCACAAAGATCAGATTTTAAAGCTAGATACTTGCATAAATTATAAATATTTATTGTTACTTTTGTGATGCTATTATTTTTCATAATTGGCTTTATAAAGGACAGACTCATAAGTCTGTCCTTTATAAAGCCAATTATGAAAAATAGCATCACAAAATTAACAATTAATATTTATAATTAATACATATGTTTTGAGAGGACTATAGGCACTCAGAAGTACTTTTCATGAGGGTGCTTTATTAAATAAAATAGTAATTTGCCAAAAATATTATATTTGCATAAATACAAAATATAAAAATAATTAGTAATTTTATTAAAGCAAGGCACATAATATGATTATCAAATATTTTGTTTAAAGGTATTAAAGTCTCCTGCTAAGTCTGATATTAAGGTTCATTATATGCCAGTCATCTATGAACAGATAGAACGACACTTGCTTTCCCCAGTTTGCTTTTACTCTAGGCAGATAATATTGTATTTGAAAGTCAGACTTTGCAATGAATCCAATAAACATTCATACATCTTGATCTCATTGGTCCTTTTGAGAACCTTGATAATATTTTTCAAGACATTGCATGCAAATTGATATCATTATCAATCTATACATTGTTTACACTGTGGTGCTTAGCTTAATAAGGCTTTCAAATGTTAAAATCTGCCTCTGTGCAGCTTTATTGATGGTAAAACATATGCCAAAACAAAGAGTGATGCTTACTGCACTAAGAAATATGATTTATAGGGAGTTGACACAAATGTCAAAACCATTCAATTGAGAAAGAGTGAAAGTTATTTAAAGCCTTGACATTGAGTATTAAGATGTTGGTTTTGTTTAAAAAAAATAAGACTTCTAGCTTAAAGGTGATTGCACCAGACAACTGAATCCAGTGAAGATGATCACTCTTTTCCCCTGGAACCTCTGATTATTCACATTAGATTTCAAAGTTTTTTGCCACTATGAAAAACTTGTGCTTGAATTAAAATAAAATTTTTAAATTTCATATATCTTGGGTTAAATTATAAAAATTCATACAAATATTTACCCTGCATTGTGTGAGCTCTTCAGCTAAAGATTTATTCTGTTCCAGTAGCTCTTCATAAGTGAATTTCACTATAACATAAGGGTTGCAATTAAAAAGCTGCAAGTTGTAGTTTTTTACAGTATATCATATGTTTACTTTCTCTTGTAAATTCAAAACAATAAATGCACAGCCAGTCTTGCAGTGTGTTTGTTAAGCAGTTAAGCAGTGTGTTTTGGTGTTGCTTTTTATATCAATTTTTTGCATTATCATTTTCCTGTTGGTGCCTATCAGGACAGTCAAGTTCAGCAATTAGAATGAAGAACAAGATTCTCTCAGCATATGGTATACCTGATTCATCTAGTTCTAATTTTTGTTGAAAATGTCCTTTCAATGATCAACAAGAAGAGTGACAAAACAAAGCAAATTTCCAGTGTTATTAAATGACTAGCAAAACAAAAAGCTGCATTTGTTAAAAAAGTACGCTTCTACAAAGCATGGATCTAGGGTGAGGCCTGAAATACACAGTGGCTGAAAGACATTTTTCATGAGGAGGACAAGGCCAATAAAAAACCAGAAATTTGTTGACAAATGACATAATTTACAGACAAAAGCATGTTTAAACCAATAAAAGAGCACTCACTGCCATTCCTTTTGGAAAAACCCTTCAGGGGATGACAGGGGGCCTTTTTGGCACATAACCAAGTTTGTTAAGTGGGAAGTGTGGTATACTATGTCACTGACAACAAACTTCTGGTTTTCTTGGTAAGTCCCAAGAATAATTTGCAATTTTTTTTTTCATTTTTGAGGTGCTAATTTGCCTTTCATAGATTTTGAAAAGATCTTGGGTGTGTTAGCAACACTGCATTTTAGTTGTAGTGCATAAAAATACTTTAAATGAAAGATGTGCATAATATCCTATTTTTAGGTCATATTTTTAGGCTCAATTTATGAGTACCAAAGCAAAGGACCACAAAAAAGAAATATGGGGATTGTAAGAGACTGAAGGCCTAAAATTTTTGCCAGATCATACCAGTTTTATATTCTAACTTTAGATGCATTAAATATATTAAGGCTGGGAAATAAGGATCAATTTAGTAAACTCCGTGGTTTATCTCTATCAAAGCATATGAATCAGTGATAAATCCTTATGGGGGAAAAACAAAAGTTGATCTTGCGTTATATTGTTGGAATCTGGGACTTTACAAGCAATGGTTTCAAAGTAAATCAAGCCAACCATATTGGTAACGTTTCCCCCAGTATAAGGCGCCCCAGTATACGGTCCAGCCCCAGTATAGGGATTGTCAATCAAGATTATGTTCTTAAGTGCCGCCAAAGCCTTAGATATTTCAAAGTCTTTGGAGAGATTGCTCTTTAGGGCTTGTTTAAAAGGGGAAGGTTGTGAAAATGTTCTGAAATCAAGATTCAAATTTCTTGTTCTTTGTTTTAAGGTAGGCCATCACCATCAGTTTTTCAGTTTGATGGTGTGATGATCAGAACACTTGCTATTGACCAAGCATCTGCGCACTATACTACTAAGTTTTGCTGCCTCTGTAAAATACTTTGCATAATAAAAACTTAAAGAGTAAATTTCAGTACCTTCTCTGTTATCAATAGCCTCTTCTGGATGGTCCATCTTTAGCTTGAGATCTAAATCATATAATTGCTACCAGCGAAAATATTTTCGATTTACCCGCCATTACATCAGGAAACGACAGGCTGCGCACAAGCTGTGGAGGACTCAGCCTCTTTTGGAACTTAGATTGTTGGAGTCCGCCATGACACAAGGAAGCAAATAAAGGCTTTTGAGAAGGTTATTTGTGAAATTTCTTAACAACTAGCTGTTAAATTTGATCTTTCAACAACATGAATGCAAGAAGAGAAGCTCGAAGAAGGAGGATTTTGGAAAATTCGGAGGATCGACTCAAAAGAGTAATGGGAATGCAGTCGTCAGCAAGGAAAGTTTATGATGATAATGACGGTGATGAACAAAGTACCCAAAATGAAACAACCTTGGAAAATTTAGAGGACAAAAAATCATCATCACCCTGTTCTAAAACTAGTGATTTCTTAAAAGGTAATGAAAAAGTGATTATGGAACAAGATTACATAAGTAAGATCATGGACGAGAATATCTCAAAAGAGGGCCAAGACACCGATCAAGAAATTTTTTCCCAAACTGAGAAAAATCGTACATCAACGTTGTCGAATGAAGAAAGAGAGAATGTGGCGGATGCCGCAAAGGGATTGTACAATGTGACACTTTTGTACCGAATATTACTTGTCTCAGTTCTTGGTGTATTTCTTGTTACTATTTGCACCCTGAAGAGTGTCGGTGACACTTTACAAAGACAAGTATGTCAGTCATCATTTCTACCATATTTTGTCACAATGGAAATAATTTTTCTGTACCATTTGCCAATAAAAGACACTACTAATAATTCTTCAATGATACTGCTTGCATTGAGATTAAGTGGTTTCACAGAAGCTAAACTACAGTATTTGCTTTATTTGCTCAATTTAATGTCAAGAATAAGCCAGGATTTATGCTGGTTTATTTTTACTGTTGTTTTAGCAAAATTTCTATTTGAACGTCTACTATGAGAGATGTATGTGTAAAAATGATTGTTTTTTATTCTATATTGAGTTAGGTCTTGAAAGGCATAACCTTTTGGTTATGAAATATGTTCTAGCTGCCTGTAAAGCTACCTAAAACAAACTTGGCTGCCCCTACTGTTTCAAATAAAAGTGGCTTTTGTCAGAACCTACACAAACTCTGACAAGCTGCCGTAATCTCACCAGGTCATGAAATGAGCCAAACTCTCGTAAATGGTTGAACAAGATCACAAAGCACTTCGTCAAGTCCATTTTTGTTTTGAAGCAAAGTAGATCAAAAATTTTGGAAAAATTTCTTATATATCACTTCAATCAAAATAGCAGACCTATAAATTTTAGCATTAGGGAATTGAGCTAACAGTGATTAACAGGTGGGGAAACAATGGAACGAGAATTTTGAAAAAAGATGTCTAACGAAAATTTAACATTAAAAAGTGTGGAGAATGTATGTGTAATCATTTTTTCAATGAAACGCTATATGGTTATCATTATTTAGAATTTGCCAAAATGCCCCAGGAATGAGATAAATGTTTCTGCCAAATTTCCAGACCAGAATGGAGTAATCTAGGAAGAAAAGAGGTAGCTTTATGGTGGTAAATATTATGTAAACACAACCTTGAGTTTTTTTGGGCAGACAGTATTTTGGGATTTTTAGAATATATGGATGATAAGAGCAATCCTTTCACTACCTTCACCACTGTGTGGGGTTGCTTATGCTATGGATCACAGCTCCCTTTCAGATCATAAAATTTCTTAAACAACAACCTGCAAGAACACCTTAAACAGCAAAGAATTTGGCTTGGTAGACAGTGTTGGTAGGCATACTGTTGATGAACAGCTTAGTTTAAGAGTATTAGCTCCAGGCAGCAGCCTTGGGGAACTGCACAAAAGCTGAACCGCTGACAACCACTTGCTGTTTGTACTCCTTCAGAAGCGACATACTTCATCAGCAAGTCCATGACCTTATGACTTTCACCAATACTTCTGTGATTCAAGCTGCTGTTGAGTTAGTTTTGATGAAGCCATGGTGTCTTTAATACGATTCAAGATCATTGAAAAACCACACAAGTTTTGACCTATAGAATTGGGAAAAAATGAGCTGGATAGAAATGATCTTGAATTAGATACTACACAAACAGATGCAGCTTGACATATTTTTTGCAAATTCTCTTAACATTATTGTTATGAGGGTATTGTTCACAGGAAGATCTTTTGATTTTGAGGATAAAGTCAATTTTTATTTGATTGGGCAAGAGAGTAAATAGATAACTAACGTTGGGAAATCTTAACATGAAGGTCCATTCATAATTCACGTAAAAAACGTTAATATTTTATCAAGTTACCATTCAAAACATTAGTCAATTAGAGCAAGATGGTCCTCTAAAAACTTAGCTCTCCACTTTCTAGCTTCAGGTTGTCTAGCAACGTGTGAAGGAGAAACTATACCAACATAAAGTTCATATGCTCAAGACCAATTCAAACTTGCACATTTGTCGCTTTGGCCCTATTATTCGAGTACTGCTCCAATGAGCACAAACTCCTCAACCATGAAATCTGTACCAAAAACAAAAGCCCAAAGGTACCAGAAGAATGCGTACCCTGTCACTTATTGAACGTGATTAAATTCCATATTATCAAGCTGAAACCTTTTATATTTAGAATCAACACCTAGCTAGATAAAAAAGCTTGAAAAATCACATATGAGATGCTTTTGTACAGTTTCAATCTAATAACAATGAAGCGATCATCTAAGCATAAAGGCAGAGATCTATGGATGAAAAGTAAATTGTCGTATCATATCACCGCTTCAGTCATATTATTGGCAATTTGTTTATTATTTCTACAACGTTTATGAATGTTATCGTGGATATAGAACTTTGTTTATGGTGCAATGAATGGACTGATAGCAGAAAGCATTCAAACTGTTGCATAATACCATCGCGGAGTACGAATCATTTCAAAGAAATACCGCTGAATAATGATGGTTTTACTTTAAACTTTTTTACTACCCTGAAAACCACAAAGAAGTCAAATTCATAAATAGGAGCAGGTTGTTTGTGAAGATTAAATTCTCAGACCAATCACTGTCAGCAAGACACACGTTAACTGATAATAGCCTTTTATTTTCTCTGAATTGTCATTCATGGTTCCCTCGAGACATAATTCTACTCCAATGTTTACAGTGATGCTCACTCCAATCAATTACTAGATAATTTTCATTTGGTCTCGACATTGAAGAATAACTTGTCGAATGTTATGCTTGTCGAGAAATGAAAAGAAGAAGAAGGGTAGGGGAGGAAAAAAATTTTCTTAAGCAATATGGAAACCGACATCATTTGTTCAAGATGTCGACAAGATCTGGTTTTGATGACATCAGCTGAAACACAGACTGATGATTTTGCTGAAACTGAAAGTGCCATTAAGAATGAAATTGAAATTAGTAGCAATGACAGATTTGCTATAGATTCGGGTAGTCAATCTATAGAGCAATGCATTTCTGACGTAGCCGAAGAAATTCAAGTTGATCAATCAATTGGCAGTGATTTTGGCGAGATTCCAGGTTATGCTGTGTTTCAAAATGTTGTTGATGAGGCACTCGATGTGGACCCAAGTATGGAACTTGGAACAGCAGCTGAAATGTCAAATCCTGACAATGAAATAGTTGTTTTAACAAGGAGTTTTGAAGCACCTTCAAATCCAAAGATGCGCTGGAAGAAAGCAGTTAATACAAACAAGGCTGTTAATCGCCTTTATTCGAAAAAGAGGCGCAATGTCGATGAAAATGAGATGTTGGATGAAGGATTACCTCTCTCAGATAAAGAAGAGGAGATTCTATTTGGTGGGGTCCGTAGAATCGTAATAAGTAATGGCCGACTCAATGTGCGCCAGCACGATTCAAACGGTGTAGCCTCTTTTCCAGAAACAAACGATTCGGTTAATGCTGATGACAGTAGTGTCCTAAGAGAGGTCAAAGAAGAGGCTTCTATAACGGAAAATAATGGGGATTTGCATGACGATTTGCATGACGTTTCTGCTGAAACCGGAAGGGCCAGCGAATTAAAGAAATTTGTCGAGATCAGTGAAGACAAGGAAAAGCTGAGAAGAGCAAGCAGCGTGTTAGGACCAAACAAGAAATGTCTTCAGGTGCAAGAAGAACATGAGAACATTGAACCTGAAAAAGACTTGGGACTTCTGAACAGCAACAATGAAGCATTCGATGTTGTCGTATTAACACGGAGTTTTGAAACCACTCCTGCGGCAGACGAGGGAAGTGCAGCTCATCAAAGATGGAATAATTTGAAGAACGCGACAAGATTCTCTAAAGCAGTAAATCGGATGAGGTCCATCAGGCAGCAAAGAGATGAAAATATGGCTTTGTACGTAAGTGACCAGAATGACCAAATTGTCATTGGTAGTGGCTACCGAAAAGTCAGCATGAAAACAGTTGACGAAATTGTTAAAATTTCAACAACAAAAAATCGGTTTTGGAGACGCAGGTCAAGATTTAGCCTCACATGATACTGTCGATAAATCTCAAATAGAGATTAAATGGTGACTTTTTATGAGGCTGGCCTCTTTTTAGGATGTATGAGCCCACAGTCTTAAATAATTTAACTGTAGATCGTGGGCATGTCTATCAGAGCACTTGTAAAACGGATGATGTTTGAATGATATTTCAAAGTATCAATGCCATAATTGTTCTAAACTGTGCGTCTTTATTCATATAGTTGTTTGAAATGACACTTTCTGCAATTGAAGCTTATAGTTGTTTAATGTTTGCTGTTCCAAGTTACTGAAATAAAATGTCTACGCCGAAAACCTGAAAAACGGCTGCTCCTTTCTTATAAGTAAGTTGCAGTTGCAAAGATACGTGTGTCTTTATCCGCAAGCCTTTATTCACAATTAAAGAATGACACCACTCTTGCAAATTTTCATAAGAAATTGTATATGTATAGGTTTTTTCTGAGCTGCTTCAAGGACTTTTGCATTTGCTAAATACAGCAGTATAAAAAATAGTTTAATCTCTCACACTTGACAACCAACATAGTTTTTCAAGCTATGGTCAAAATGTGATGAAAATGGCTCTTAAGCAGGTTTCTCTCCTTTTGCAAGTTTTTGCGAACAAAATTAGTGGTTGATTAGCAAAACAAACTATGATGCCTAAAATGATCAGCTAGAGTCCAGCGCTATGAAATGTTTGTGCCCAATTTTTAAAATCCAGCTTACACTAATTTAATGGAATCGAGTCATGATAAAAGGAGATGGTATACCCAATAATGCTGTGTCGTAATTTTTGCGCTGCAGTTCTACTGTTGGAACCGAGTCTGATCACATGAAGTAACCTCATACTGATTTTAAAGACTTGTTTTGTCATTGGCTAATTCTAAACAACTGTTGCCAAAATCACGTGATATTGCAATGATTTCAAAGTTTACCACGATTCAGTGCCTTTGAATTAAGATAAACAGTAGCGCCTTTTTGATACATGAATTATGAGGGCTAACACCAGCTAAGTTACCAAGGTTTTTAAGTCAAACCCTTTCTCAGATCCTTCTTAACCTATTCATGGCAAAGTGGGCTTCAAGTTGCCCTATAAGCAATTTAAAAATTTGAGCCAGTATTGTCAATAACATTCATTTATTTTCAATATTATCTTTGGCTACCTGTCATGCTGTCAGTGCTACTAAATGCATACTTTTAACCGACTCTATACGCCTGCTGAGAAAATCAATATATTCATCATGGATTCCTCTTGAATATCTATAAACAGGCTAAAAATATCCGATGCCTACTTTATATACTGCGTCTGCTTGAATTAGATAAAAATCGAATAAATTGTTTCAGACAATCCAAAGTGATAAGGCTGTATCATTAATCTTTTATTTCGTTGGTTGGTGCTAGTCGATGTTATTCGGTTGTGGTGAATGACCAAGGCAAACATCTAAAGGAATAGGAGAAAGACGTGCAAATTAAGATAAGCTATACGATGCAAGATTTTTTATGCCTTTGCAAAATAGTTCTGATTCGGTAAAAGGTGCCGTCAAGTAGGTTCCTCTGAGTACCTGTATGAAGCTTAGAACTTATGCTGAAAAGTTTGATAAACAACATATAGTAAGGAACTAGATGAAGAAATGGAAGAAGCACAAATTAAACAGCATGAAAGAAACTCTTCCATGCCTGACAAGGACCTTAACATGAATGCAAGGCAAGATCTGGAGGAAAAAAGTGGCATTCGAAGGAGAAGCATAATACCATCAATGTTTCAGGTGGAGAAACCCCTCGACGAAGGACAGGTACATAGGGGTGAAAGATATAAGAGTAGATGGGGTAAGTTATCTTTGAAAAGAATATTAGAAAGGAAAGAGAGCTTCACAGATAGAAACGATGCTACCTTCAACAGAAAATCTTCTGCCGATTCCAGCTTGCTTAAAAGTGCTTCTGGGAGCTCCACTATATCCAACGATTACGTCATGGCTGCGGAAGGATATGTTCGCTCGGATGATTGTGTTGAAGCTCTTCCAAATGACCGGTCAAATAATTCTGAGCTTTTTGTTGTAACGAGAAGCTTTGAATACAATCCAGAGGCAAGGAGAAGATGGTCCCTTCTTAAGTCATCAATAGCATTGCTCGGCCTGAGAAAAGCCAAAAATCTTGATGAAATCAATGATAGCGACAGCACTAAGAAGAGAAATGTGGGATATGATACAGTTAAGTATCAGATAAATGAGTTGCAAGAAGCGACCAAAGAAGAAGCACATGTTGGTACGCAAGAAATCGTTAGGGCTTGTGAGAGAGAATCAGCTAGCAAAGAGGAGACAAAGTCTTTGAAAACAATTGACAAGATGTACAAAGAAGACCCGAAGAAAGGATTTACCTCATTACAACAGTCAGAGAGCGAAAGATACCAAATCATCAATGGAGGCTCTGGGTATGAAGCTGGAAGGCAGAAACCTAGTGCCAGTATAAACCAGAGTAATGACAGAGTTTTCACTGAAAAATTGGAGACTTTTAAAAACGATGTTTTTGGAAAAGAAGATTTTAGTCCAGTCCTGTTAGATGCATCGTCTCAAACAGAAGACAGCCATTTTAATGTATCGATAAGTAAGCAAGAATGTCAAAACTGCAGGCAAAGCATTGGCACCGGTATCGATATGGATAATGCTTACTATACTGAGCAACAGTACTTCGAGCCAAAGGAAAAGTCTTCAGTGAAGCCCGTGACTGTAATGGTAAAGCGCGGGCACTTGAATGGATTGCTTCACGCCAGAATTATCAAACTTCAAGAAACAAGGCCATCAGAAGGTTGCTTGATAACTTATCTCTGAAAGAAGGCCTTGTAATCTTCTCACTTGTTAGGAAAAGAGGTGACTGCTGTTTCTTTATCATGGTAGATTAAAAAATATTTCATTTAAGTAAGAGATCAGCACTCAATACATTAGTGAGTGTATTGGTGCTTCTCGTCAAGATTCATGCTAAGGAAACAGTCTGACATTTCAGGTGATGAGCAGAGTGAAATATCAATTTATAGGTGTTTTGTGACATTTCATTTGTCAAACTTAAAGTTGTCTTTGTTTCAATGCACAGGTGAAGGATCTGAGTATTTGCACGATGATATTATAAGTACAGGGTTAATTCATGAAATAAGCACATTTCATCACACTATCACATTTCACATTAATCCTTATGTCAGGCTATTTTCAAGTCTTAACTCATTTGCGGTAATATCTGTTGCAAATTTTATCAAGTTGTAAAAAAACATGATACTTTTGGAACATCCCTTTAGCTCGTACTAATAAACAAGGTTTTGCATTTAACAGGGGAATGCAAATGTCACTTCAACAGAATTAAGTAAAGGCAGAAACGTGCACCCTGGTTGTTTTTTCGACGCAGGGGGAATTGCTTATTGGTTACCCTCGTTTCAGGAATGTGGCGTCAGATTATAACAAACCATGTAACGAAGTACTAGAAGAGGCATCATTTGCTATTATTATAATCAGATTTTCACTGGCTGGGCTTCTTCAATGATGACAAACTAACTTTGCTAGCCGCAACTGCATTTTCACATACGCTTGCAAACAGCCTCGACTTCTTTACAATTTAATAGCATGGCAGGGGCGTAGTTTCTCGGATATACCTGTATCTTATCAGAATTTGGCTTTTCTGAGCGTGATTGCAAAGAAAGTTACGATGATGCTTTTTATCTTACTTAGCTGCGAATGATGAAAAGTAGCCTTTTCTTATTATTGCTATTGCTTTTTGATATGTTTTTCAAAAGCCTTTTGGTTCTTTCTATAACGGCGCACCCCTGTGCCAAGCATACCCTCAATCGGCATAAACCTAGTATTTACAAGAAGCGTATTAGCTAAGAAGTTTGCAGGCTAAGCCTGTAGGGACACAATTTTGTTTCTATAACAGTTCACCCCTGTCAGTCCCATGTGGGGACAGTGCACCATTGGGACTGACTGGGCAATCCCCGTGGTATTTACGCTGGTTTAAAGGTCCTCTGTGCAAATTCGCAGTTTGCTTAATGATTTTCTCCGCAAATGGCTTTCGAAGACTTAGCCAATAGTTGTCCATCGGGGGATCCAAAAAGGCAAAATGAAGTAAATATGAAGTATTATCTGAAGCTGCTTTGTTCATAGTTGAAGTAGAGGCAGCGAATGAAAGAGTGAGGGATGCTTCCAGAGCGCTAACGGAGCATTTAAGCGTAGTTCGTAGAATGCCAAGACATGTGAACGAGTACATCAGTTGAAATTTTTATCAGAAAAAGACTGAAAGCAAAATTTTTATCAGAAAAGAACTTAGGTATATAAAGCAATTGATCCAATATAAAATGAGACAGGATATTAACTTTATTATATTAACTATATTATACGGATATTAACTATGTTATAACGGATTTTAACTATATAAAATGAGACAGGATATTAAAATGCGAATAAAAAATGAGATGTGTCATTTAAGAATCGTCGTCTGATTGCGCAACATCTGTTTGGTTTGCTGTTTCTTTTTCTTCGTCTAGTTGCTCATCCATCTTGGGAAGATTTGAAACACAGTGGACGCCGCTTTTCATGTGGTGCTTTTTCCCAATACGTTTTAGGAAGATATCTCGTCGCTTCTCTGACATGCTGGCCAGAATTCTTTCACAAAGATAAGGTCTGTTTTCGAAGCTTCTCATTACAATAACTGGGTTGGAGCAGCCATATTGGTTTTCAAGATATCTTACATTAACATGTGCATCTTTGTCGATAACTTGATTGAAGCAGCAAGAGCATACATATATTGAATGATCTTCGATCTGGTTGTCATAATGCGGCACACACCTAATTCCATGTTCACTATCAAGCTGTGACCATGTTTCGTCTTCCTTTGGCTTAATCTCATCTAGCCAATCTTCTGCTGCATTTTTCAAATTTTCAATATCTGTGCACGCTCTTGTGTAAAATCCACCAAGCAGATTTTGCAAGCGTTTTTTCGCAAATCCCAATCTCTGGTTGTTTTCACCGTTTTCACATGAATAGTTGGTAAAAATGGGTTTACCGTTTTTCTCCTTATGTAATTTGCAAATGTCGTCAAATTGCAGCTTGCAGTCATTCTTAGCCTTTTCCATTGCATCGAGAAGCCTGTTTGCAAATTTAGGTGCACACTTTTTGATAAGTCTCTTCAAACACCGCTTCTTCTTGCTTTTGTCCTCAACTTCATTTTCACTTTCTTTATCCATGTCAATTTCGTCACTAGAACTCTGAATGCTTTCCTCTATTTCAGACAAGTCTTCCTCTTCAGACCTCTTTGCAGTAGACACAGCTTCTCCATTACTCTTACCCATCAACATTTCATCAGGACTATATTTTCCATACCTGCTGCTTTCAGAGTCATTTCCACTATCACTGTCTTTACGGTCTGTCGAGATGATTTCTGTCTTAGAGTCACGTCCTAGTCTATTCTCGACACCAGATCGCCTGCTTCTTTGACGCTCGGACCCTCTTTTTCTTTGATTTACGTCTTGATCAATGTTCTTTTCACGGTCCCAACTATCTGCATAATCCGCTCTATTCTGCTTCACATTATCTGTATTGTCCTTTATTTTAGAGTCACCAGTTAACAATACCCGTTGTCCTTTCAGAGAGGGTTTTCCGCCATTTATATCTCCATCTCTCTGATTGTCTAATGCGTCATAAATGTGATTATAGTCAGGTGTTTGGTAATGAAACTGCTCCTCTTGCAGCTGTTGTTCATCTTTTATATCATCGTACTTTCTTTGATTTTGCTGATCTGCTTCCAACGTTATTCTTCCAGGGTCTCTTTTATTTTTTCCTGAAGATCCTACACCATTTTGTTTGGCCTGATAAGGGTTGCTATGCTGTGCCTGACTACTTCTGCTTGTGCCATTTGCCTGCCTACTTCTGTTTGTACCATTTGGAGCACTCCCATAATATGGTTTCTTTGTCCCATCTCTTCCCAAACCATCTCTAACTGTATCCCATAACTGGCTGGACCTTGGTTTGGTGCTGAATGATGCTCCAGATTGGCCAATAGTGATTGTAGTGATTGGTGGAATGTATTTTGGCTCTCTTTTGACTGTAGTCATAGCACTGACACCTTTGACTGTAACCTGGAAATGAAGCCGGATAGAGGAAGAACGGTTTGTAGAATACCCGGTTAAATTTACACAGACTACTTTCAAAATGCCTATTTAAACAAACTAGAAATTTGCAAATCCCGCCACATTTTTGTGACGCTTTTCTATGTTCATGATTAAAGAATAGATAATACTTCAATATCTCGTTTTATCGATTATAATTTTGATGAAAAGTTATATACGCAGACTTCTTGCTGGTTATTTGATTGCTAATAACATCAGTCAAAATATCGGAAATTTGACCACTGTACTTTTTATGTCACATCTTGTCTGGATATGACTTTAACAACTGATTAAAAATTATTCAGATTAAAAATTACCGATAGAATTTATCACTTGAATTATACGAAATGCATTAAAACATTTTGCCATATTAATAGATTACAAAAATGCAAACCTGAAATCTCGCAAAAAAATTCTCCAGTACGTGCAGCTTTTGGTTTATGCAGTGTCACGATAAATGATTCTATTTCTGATCGTCAGCAAAATAGAATTGTCAACCAGCATACTGATTCTGGTAATCCATACATAATTGAAAGACCACCAATTCAGTGTTTACCTCAATCATGAATAAAATATTGACCCAGCAGGGAAACTAGTATGTTGTAATGCCCTCATTCATTGATAGCTGAAATTCCTAATCAAGGCAACGTAGATGAACACAAACAAATAGACCAATCACGCAAAAAAACATTTTTTAAGAAAGCATGTTGATATTGAAGTTGGTGTGTTACCAGGGTTTTTATGATAGTCATTAAAAAGTTAGAATATTTCTATCAATAAGATAAGATACATTCGATTAAGATCCTTGAAGGTAAAGTATCAACAGAATATTTTAAACAGTCTAATCGTCCAGGAAATGGCAATTTGATTAATCACTTTTTTGTCAGTCAATTAAGAATAAATTGTATCTTTTCTTTGTTTCTCTTATAAACATTTGGTTAAAAATAGTAAATTGATGTTGTGGCTATTTTTGGCTCGTAACAGATAGTTTGAAACTTTAACAGGCCAAACATTCCCTGATACTATATTGTTGAATGTTTTTGTAAAAGGTAGTAATAAGTTTTCTTAAATAATTATAAATTATACTCGTTACAATCATATTCTAGGGGAATATGAAAGGAAACATAGAAAAAGGTATCACATTTAATTTCATCAACATGCTGTTATCTTTAGTACATAATGGTACAGCGATTGGTAAGTTTGAAGCCAGCGCCATTTTGAAAGTTGAGAAAGATTGGGAAAGGGGATTATTTGATTATTATAATTGTACCTTTGTCAAATTGATTTAAAGGGACCGTCTCGATGAATTTGCAATCGCATCATACCCTATCATGCAATTTTGTATTATCCTATAAGCTCCCTGCTCCCTAAAACAATATAGCAGAGCAACAAGTTGCAAAATAATAGCGTCATATTACCACCATCTAGCAACCTGACATTCATTCGCAGTTGTGTTCGTTCTCAATATCCAGCTAATCGATCGAAACAATATTTGATTTAATGTCGTAATTAGTCTCAAACTGTGTTTTTTTTAACCTTAAATTACGAAAATTTACAGTTCAGAGAACATCATCAGCTTTTGCATCGCAAGCTAGCAATGTCTTGCCAAATATAACCTCCGATTAAAAATATGGGTGGTCAACAGCGAGCTATCATTGAAGAGGTTACAAGCATCAAAATTCATTATTTCAACAAAACTCTTTTTCTGGTGTTGGAATAAAATCATGGAGAGCATTACCATCACGATACTTAAACCACGTTGCTGTGCTAAGTTTATTATGTACGCTGCGGCGGCAAGAAAAAAATTAAAAAAAGACCTATCGTCAGTTTGAAACCGAGGGAAGCCTCACTCCTAGGCAACCTTCATGCTTTAAGATGCACGGTACAATGACATTGTGCTATATTGCTTTGAGCTGAATGTAGATTTTCAAAACGAAAACCTGCTCAAAGCAAAAGCAAATAAAGACATAAGCCACTTCAGTACGGCTTTAGAGTCCTACAAGTAAATTTAGTTTTACTTCCCCAGTCTAGGGGTTTGTTCGATGCTTTGAGGTGATTAACTTCTTCCAAAAATAGCTGGAATCCCGTGAAAATTTACGTTATTCTATGCCGCACAAGAACCCCCCCTGTTGTTTGACTCTGCCTATCACTTTAAACAACCAGCAATTCAGCACTTGGATTTCTATATCTAGTGCTGAATCTATACAAAACACCAGTATGTCATTTAGACTGTGCGGCACCTCTACGTGACATAAAATGATTAGAGCCTTAATGTGTAGCTTGCTTCTATTTAGCAAAAGGCTGGTACTTGGCAAAAAGTTCGATTCACTACGTTTAATCCAAAATCCCAATTTTATAAACAACTGAATTTTGTCCATACAAAAGCCTTGCCTTAGTGGAAATGTTGTTATAGAGAAAAAGAAACAAAGTTTAGAAGTTTATCGATGCTTGGCCATTAAACAAATAGAAAGAAATAAAGGTTATTCTTACTAATAGCAAAACAAAATAATCGTTGTGGGATGAAAACAGATTTTATACAATGTAATGCTAATTAGTGCCCATATGATGCTAAAATGTATATATTCATCCCAAGCGAGAAACAAGGAATTCCTGTTCAACAGGTTAGTTGAAAAATACTCAAAATCCTGCCATTTTACGAAGAAATTTTATGGCATTATTTTTTGTGTTAATGCTCATACTGCCGTTAGCCAAGGGATCAGTATTTTCCGAAGCAGACTTTTTTATGTATTTATCTTAATGAATGACGAGCGACTTTTCAATAAATTTAAAATTAAATGATTCAAATATTTTTGATTGTCATATATTGTAAAGAGATTGACAAGATTTTCTCTAATAAAAGTTTCATTCTCCTTTGCTCTATATACATAGCCATAGTAAGAGCTCTATGAACATAGGTACGTCTAGAACCATTTAGTTGGCGTTTACTATACACAACCCTGGCAAACAGCGGTTAGCGCTTCGAATAACTACTTTGGTTGTTATATCCCCAAGTTTAAATCAATGTGCCATTCTACTGACACATAGGCTGGAAATTAGTTTTCCTGCTAATGACCAGATTGATGTGCTTAGGCATAGAACTGATACGAGATAATCGATATCTTAATGCTTTTAACAGGCACCGTGGAGCATTGAGAAAAGTGGGGGGGGGGGCTAAAACCGTATAAAAAGAGGCTTTGCTGATAGTTTATTACTTAATACTTGACTAAAGCCCCCCTGCTTCGCGGTGCCTGATTAACATTGAAATACTCTTCAGTGTTGCTCATTATATTCAGAATTGCTAAATAAGTGCTTTAAAGTCGTTTTTAACAAACATCTTTGTCTTGCTAATTCTGCAACAATAAGCAACGTTTTCAAGAAATCTTTAAATTATGAAAGATTTAGGACGCTAAAACATTGGTATGAGGCAAAACAAATAAAGTGAAAATGAATGAGGCTTTCAGTATGTTGAAGATGTGGGTATGAACTTTTTCTTATACTAGAAATTTCTCCTGTGATCTGGTACCCAAGAAAAATGACCAAATGTCATGGAAAGTAGTGATCTCAAAGTAATAAGCCACAAATCTAGGGAAAAGCTATTTGTAGCTTTGAAAAAAAATAACCCATTTTTTAGTCGAGTTACAGAATAAATTTTTGGAGTTGAAAAAGTTGATTAAGCATGTGGTACATCGAGTCTTATTTAGAGTGCAAACGTGAACATGTTTCTTGTTTGACAAAGGCGAAAACAGATCGTTCATCAATAACGTTCATTGAAGGAGCAAGCCTCAATCTTTTAATTGGATAATTATTATTAGCTGAATGCTGGCTTTGTTTTTCATAGTTGATAAGCCATGAAATTGATGTTGTATCCACCAACCTGTTTAAGGCGACCAAAACAGGACTTGAGAGGAAAATATATAAATAATTAATTCAAATGCCTAAGAACACTTGGCCAAATAAGTGACTGCTTGTTACTTATCCAGAAAATTGCATTGCTTTATTTGCGTGCATGAAAAGTTGAATAATACATTTCCCTATGAATGCTTAAAAGATTAAAGAATATTTTTCTTCTGCCAAAATCTGAGTGCATTAAAAGAAACGCATTTTAAGCTTTTTTTTAATATATTTCAGAACCACTGCAAAGAGGTACTTGCTATGCATGATTTTAAATTCATCTTTCAATTGTTTTGCTTATTTTTTAAATGGCACACTGCAATATGTCTCTTATCTATGCAAAAATTGTTCCCCTTTTTAGCAATGTTGTCACAACTGAGTGTGACAAAAGTCTCTGTTGTGGGCTCAGCCAAAAGACATTCAACATTAAACACTTCATTGTCACAACTGTCCACAGATTCCCTGCTGCATTCTCGGTTCCTACTGCTGTTGCAAATCCCGGAAGAGCACTCATTAGTGCTACCTAAACTCATTTGTCTCTGTCCCATTTGCCTGGGTATTGTCTTTTCTCTCTTCTGCCAAGGTAAATCGCTTTCTTGGGGCTCTTTCTCTTTTTCCTGGACCCGACTTCCCCATTGTCCATGCCACACCACCTCAGAAGACCAGTCCTCTTCTATTCCTGACGATGTGGAGCCCGTGCCATCCATTCTGTTAAAAATAAAATCATAAGGTTTCTCGATCTTACTTAACCATCTCTCTATCCACTCAAAGGAATTGAATTTATTTTGACTGGCTTGGTCGAGAAATATGGCAAACTCTGGTGAATTCAAAGGCTTCTCAGATTGACATGCAACCCAACTTTCATTTCTCTTTATTTCTCTTCCTCTGTAGTAATTCCTCTGTAGAAAAGGCTTCTCTGAATCAGTTTGCTTTATATTGACGTTACCTTTCTTTTTCTTCAGCACAAAAACAGAACAAGGTGGTGGCTTGTAGAAATCAATATCCAGTTGCATATTGAGCTTTTTGCTGATCCAAAGAGAATTTGTAGGTTACCTTTGAACTTTGCAAACCTACAACCAAAGCCTTCTTGGTGCTTGAAACGTGCTAGCTGGTTTAGAGAAACTGACGTGACTCTTGAAGATCCTTTCTTTGAACGCAGCTTCTTTTTGTCTGACCCTCTTTCATCTAAATGGTTTTGAGGTAGTTGGAGAACAGCGTGATGGCACCATAATTTATTCACGTTGACGCGTTCATGTAGAGCCTTTCTGCAGCTAAATGGGCTTCTTCAGCGCAGTTGCATCGAATGAAGATCGGCGAGGCAGGACAACAATAAGTACTAGACACTCCTTTGTTTGTTTGCTGGTATTGCAAGTGGCGTTTGTTAATCGTTTGCGGTATGACTGTTCTAAGTAGCACGAAAGACATCGTAATTTGTGCGGTCTTTTTGTGTTAAGGCAGATATACAACGCACCTGCCAGGGTTTCATTAATGTTAATCAACCTACGTATTGCTGTTCCTAGAAGTCAATGCTACGTGACGCATACAATTTGACATCAGCTTCATTGTGGTGATAACTACGAACTATCATAATAACTGAAGCTGCCATTGTGCACCAATTTGTCAATCCATAATCGATCGAAGGATTGAACAAGGTGCGAATGCATTCAGCAAACACAGATCGTTTTTTAATACCATGTTATCACCTTTCAATCAACAGAATTATGTAATCGTGCTCAGTAGATGCACTTTTCGTAAATCAATCTGTTATATGTAAATGACTTATTCAATTCTTTAGCTTGTAAGTATCAGACACCATAAACACAAAATAAAGTAAAATAGAGAGGACTGACTTTTTGGGAAGATAAACTGTATCAGAATCATCTTTTTAATGATGTCTTACGTCTGACATAATTTTGCTTTTTAACAGAAAAAAGTTATCCTTCATCGTAGTTACTCGATGTGATACGTCTTCATTTTGCGGTTTGAGAAACGCAGTTTATCAGATGCCCAGAAACGAATGTTTTTGATAAAGCAGAAGTGATTGCCATTGAGGATTTTTGAGGTTAACCAAATAATCTCGTTCCGTGTATTTAAAGATTTAAGACCAAACAGACGAATTCTGTATCCTATTTGATTGGCGTGTATCGATGTCTCGTAGCTGTGCTTTTACTTTTTAAAAGCAAAGTACCCTAATCAGCAACAAAAATCAATTTTTCATTCAACAGTAATGCTCTTTTCATATTATCAAGCTACTGGAGTCTTGTAAATGTCAAAAAAGTAACATCTAGCTTATTTCAGTTGTAAAGATTTCACAAACTTGTAAAAACTTTCAAGAACTTTCTAAAAATTAGAACATGCGGAATCTTTTTCAAAATTCTCAACCTTCTACAATTGGATGTTTTGCTCTGCTTGTATAATGCTTTGTTCCTGCCCTTTCCACAATATGGTCTTATCGTCTGGTTTTTAACATATGCGTCATACATTGAACCAATTTTTAAATTTAAATTTTTAAATTAAGCTTTAGAGATTTTAAAGCAGCATTTGAAAGATAAGATAAGAAATTTAAAGATAAGGACACATGTTGATAGCAGTTTTTATTAACTGAAATGTACATATTCTTTTAATGTATTCCTTATACCTACATACATACTTGGCTTATTACCCAGTCTTCTTATGTTCAAAGATCTTGAACTTCCCACACTCTCTGAGATGTTTGAGCTCAGACTCTTAGCCTTTGTTTTGATTCAGTTAACAAAACTTTATCTGGTTGTTTTCATAACTTTTTCTTATTCATCTGTTCATCAACATCTAACAAGGCAGGCCAATCAAGGTGATCTTTACTTGTCTCAAAGAAACAGTCTTCAATATGGTCTAAAGTCAATACTGTAATAATTTTTTAAACTGAAACTGAAACTGAAACTGAAACTGAAACATCATAGTCAATTTAAAAAGAAATTAGCTATTGGGGCAACCCTTCGATTATATAAAGAGGGGGCAATTGCCACCCTAATCATAGGGGCTGGAAAGCAATTGCCCCCAGCTTGTATGTTAAAAGAGGCTCTGATAAAAATAGAACACTTGCCATTGTGTTTTGCAATTTTGGACGCTATGTGATCAACATATCTCAAGATGTTTTATTTGTTTTCCATTTTTGGCTAAATTTCTGTTTGCATATATGTTTGACACTGCTTGACGAGCCTAAATAATAACTTTTTATTACAATCCATTTTTGCTTTGTTTCACTTGAGTTTATAAAAATAATTTTGATAAATATCAACCATGCAATAAACAAGGGTCATGGCCTTTCGATTTTAAGCCCCCCCTCATAAAATAGAGTGGCAAAGAGATGACGTCACCAAATCAATTTTAAGAACAAAGTCATATATTTGAAAATCGTAGATCTTTTACTGGCAGTACCTTGGTCAGTGTGCAGCACGTTTAGCCGTTTGTGAGTATAAAATTTGGAGTATAAAATAATCGTAAATTTTAAGTTAGGAAATATATGTACCCAGTTATGCTAAATAGGTCTATGAGAAACGCAAACACATGACAGTTAAGGTTTTCCTAATAATATCTGCTTGCCTACAGCAAATGTTACTAATAGAGTGTAAGGGTCAAAAGGAACTCCTTCTGTCTACAGAACAGTGGCTTGTTCGTTTTCAAATACATGGAATCTAAAGCTGTTGAATTTAAAGACGATCTTGCTCTTCAAATTGCCCAAAGAATGTTGCCAATCTACCCCTTAAAAATGTGACTGTTTCCAGAAAGATCATAGCATTGGCAAAAAATAAGTCTCTTGTAGGTTCCTACAAATTTTAGAAAATTTGCTTACTGTCGCCTTTTATGAAGGTTGTTGAAGCTCAAGCTCGTTAGCTCGAAGTGGAAATTTCCGTTGTAGAAACAAACATTTTTATGGTGCAAGCAGTTTACTCTAAACCCTTATTTGTGATTTGTTTACAGTTGATTTCTTCTCAAGGATTTAAAAAAAAGTAAATTTCAATTTTCTTGCCGCAAAGATGTCAGCTGCAAAGAAGTTCGTTAGACACCAGTAAGTACTAAAGAAAGCAATATTTTCATAAAAAACGAGGAATCTATATCTTTTGTATTTGACGACTAATGGCAATGCAAAATGACAATGCAATAATAACAAATTATTCTACTAAAACTTAATTACTACTAAAACATGCAAATATTATCATAATAAAGGTATGAAATCTTAGAAACTCAATTCCAATTTGATTAGAATAATATGATTTCATTTTAATGTGACTAAATCTTTTTTTACTCACGATAAAGTTTAAAATGCAATGATAACGAAATACTTAATCTTTAGCAATGTATTGAATTTGAAATAAATCAAAAGTTTTACTCCAGTTAAAAACAGTAAGTAAGATTATCGTTTGACTAAGAAATGTTGACTTTGACCTTGCCTTTGTTTTCAAGCCTTATTTGTGAGGGTAATGAAGACAGCTCTCTCATTTCTAAAGATAAGTTTCCGGTTTTAAATGACATTAAATATCTTTATTCGAAAAGGGGCAGAGGGGGCAAGAAGTGCCCTGAAATACACGACTCCTAATAAAAGTTAATGGAATCTTATCGATAATTGATGACCATTTTCACCACTCTTGTTATCTTAATTTCCATTAGAAATATTAAAAAGATGATAACACCAGCACAAAAATGCAAAGGTTGAAAAGTTTGTCTGTGACAAGGTAAGCCACTAGAGGGAAAACGGCAAAGATAATAGTAGATCAACAAAAGACTTGATAACTCTAAGAACCTAAGGAGGATAAATCAGTATTTAAAATTAGCTGTCAATTAAAAATTTACAACCAGCTCATTTACAACAGCTGTGATTTTTATAAAATAAAACATTGTGAAAAGTGACAAGGCCATTTAGTACCCATTAAGTATGTTTAGAATCTTTTATGATAAAAACATCAAGCTTTTTGGGTGGCACACATTTCCATGTTGATATTTTAATATGTTACCCCTTCCCCACCCCCACGATTACTCGATTATGTTGGTAGATAAATTCTACGATTTGCCCTCAGCAAACACAATGCCCCTCCTGCCTTGACCTTATGCAGGCGTCCCTGAGAGTATCTATATACATTTCCCTTGCTTAAGAATATGAACGTTTTACTAGTACTTTATGCAGTTTTTTGGTGGAACCAAAGCATTTATTTGAAATTATACTTACCTAGTCACAAAGAAAAACCTTCAAGCAGCTAGGACCGTTATGAAAAACAAAGGTCATTCTATCAAAACGTAGAACAATAAATTTTAAGTTAATGCAGGTATTAAGCCATCTAAAATCTCTTTTTTCAAGATTCTGTCTCTGTCCCTATTAATAGCAATACTATACAAATAGATCGTTGGTATGAAATGCTAACAAAAGCCAGTGCCCTATGTTATTTTGACAGTTTCTTTGCGTATAGCCCACCCGATCGTGCTCTTTCTCCCATTCTTTCCGTACTCTCGTAACATATCGAAACAAACTGGTCGTGGCGGTTTTCTCTACTCTGTTTTCGTGTAAACAAATCATCTATATCTACTGGCTGTTCTCTGATATCTTCTTGCAGATAAACTGACTTTCTTCTTGGATTTATGCTGTTTGTTTCCATTCCTTGGTCGGAATCTACTTCATTTGTGCTGCTTACTGGTTGCAAACTGGGAGTAGGGTCTCTTCTCTTTTTAAAAAGAAAACCCTTCTTTTTGCTACCTACTCTACTAGTTTTCAAAACTTTATGGTTGTCAGTCTCTTCATCGTGATAGAAGCGTTTTGCGTACAGGGCACCCTTGCCTGCATCGCTTGCATTATCTTCAATACCATTCTGATAGGAAAGGGATAAGAATTTTGGTGTTGGATTGAACTCACTCTTCTTTCTGCTTTTCATTAGACTGTTGACATCTACAGGCTTTTTGCCTACTCTTTCATCAACGAAAACAGTTGAATCATGAGTCATCTTCCTCGTTGAATCACCTTCCAATGAAGTTTCGTCCAAAAGACCCAAGGCTTCAAGATAAGCATTGTTTCCTCCCTCAACTTTTTTCACCTCAGTCTTTTCAATTATCTCTTCGTGGAAGAATGACGGTGGCTTGACTGCAATCGATTCTGTTCTACTTATGCCCGTTTTAGTATCACAAATTTTATCAAACTCCGATCCGTTTCTGCTCCTATTTGACCCTGAATTTGATCCTTTTTCTTTCATGCCTTCCTTGTTTTTATCTCTTAACGCGTTCTTTCTGATGCCATCTACATTCAAACTTTCGGGTCTTTTGCTTGGTGGTGAGCTTGGCATTTCGTAAGCTGCCTTTATAAATACTTGGTTCTTTGATTTCAGCCTAACAACGGTGGATGGAGGTGGTGTCCACTCAAACAACCTATCTATTTCTCGATTGGTACACATAATCTGAACTGCCTTTCTTTGAAATATCTTCTATTGCTCAAATTTATCTTCTTTCCTATGCTCTCTGTAAACACTGAAGGGCACTTCTTCCAAGGAAATTGAAAGACATAAAAACATGCAAAAATGCAGATCTTCTTATCAATGCTAGCAGGTTTTGATATTGTTGTGGCATCTAGTTTTAAAACTCGTGGCACCTTATAGAAGCAAATTTGAAGCTCTTTCTATCATATCGCGAATTGATTCTCAATCTGTCTTCTCTCAGGCAAGTGTTTAGCATGGCTGCTCAACAACGAAACAATGATCTCACCATGAGCAATTCATACCGTTAAGCTAATTATTCATGAATTCCCGTGGATTTTTTTTAATTCAGCTTTTACACAAGCTATCTCAGGAAGGGAATGATAACAGCGGTTATAACAGGTATCAAGAATACCCTTGCATCAATAAAAATGCATAATGTATGATGCCATGCGCAATTATGACAAGTATTTGCTACAACAAAGTCAATTACTACTTAAGAGTAGAATTTTGCTAATAGATAAAAAGCTTTCGTGAATTAAAGATCGTTATAACACCAAATGCTGCGTGAAAGTATTAACAGCCCATTGAATTTCTCTCATTGTACGAAGCCATCTGTGTTAGAAATGACAATTTGATTTAATCAATTAATAAAAGATTGGCAAAAACAACCTGTCTGTTTCTGCTGCAATAAAATCAACAAGTTTTTTTAAAATAGCACGTCAAGTACCCCTTTTACCATCTGCTGTATGCCTGGTTTAAACTTTGCAAGTTAACCCAGGTTGAACTAGGCAACCAACACGGTTTGGACCCAGGTTTAGTAAATTCACCTCAACGTCGTGTGAATTCTCCTTTATTAAACAAGAGCCAATAAACCCGACTTTCGCTTAGGTAGGTATTCAGACTCGTAAAAAGGGCCTTAAAATTTGTGTTTTGATTAGCAGTGGCAAGATTTTAAAAACCAAGCCAATGAATGAATGTCTGATATTGTTTCGTAATTAAAGTCTGAGGTTTAGAAAGTCTAATTGAAGAAAGATGAGTTCGAGAACAATCTGTTTAAGAATGCTGAGAAATAAAGCAGCCTGGATATTCTATGTGAAGAATTTCTATCCTATTTGTTTTTAAATTTTACTGCCTTCTTCGATATTAAATATCCCTATAAGCGAGGCATCGCGTTTCATATCAACCTAGCATTTAGTTTCTGAATTAGAGAGAGAGAGCTTTTTGAGCAAAAAGCGACTCTTTGAAACAGCCGACTTTGATAGATATACGATTTGATGAAGTCAAAAGACCACAAAATATATGCATCTCTACTGTTGATAAGATCAAAGTCTTTGTAACATTTACAAATATGCTCATGTGTCATTTTAACCCAAATTAAAATACTTACTCTACATAATTCCTTTTTCATTAGAATAATCGTTTGAAGATTGAACAGTTAAGTCTATGCAAAAGGAAAAGGCTTGGTTAGGCAAATTTGGACACCAAACCTTACAAAATTAAATCTAAAAAATTATTTCTGGACAGTGATAAATATTAAATACAACGATTATCTCAAAAATTATCATCCTAAAAGCTACCGAGCTAAAATACACTGATGCTTAAGTACACAGTGTTACTAGATAAACAAACCCATTTCAGCTACGGGATGGGTACCCGGCATGTTACTAATTGTTCTAGGGGTGTGTGACGTTGTATTAGCTTATCATACCGATCAATCCTTCATCGTAAACTAGCCACGTGCCCACGAAGATATGCTTCTTTCGGGCAAAGCACATAACGTGAGGTGAGGGCGTACAAGGATTAATTTTCCACTTGATTTCTTGCTGATTTGCAATGTCTGCCTCGCTCTTTTACTAGGTCTTCTTTCTTTCCCGCCTCTTTTCCATCTTAATTTCAGCAGCCCTGTCTTTGCTTGTTCTCCTCTTCATCCTTTTCTTGCGCATTTCCACTGCAGTCTTCATCCAAAAAGGATAACTGAACATATACGAATCAGTCATTCCATCTACACAATGTCTATACATTTGGCACTCTCTTATCCATTTTTCCACAGATTCCATCTTTCTCTTTAGCTTTAGATTGTTGCGCTCTTCTTCCGAGAGGGTTTCAATCGGTTCTGGAAAAGTCACGTTAGGTGTCAGGTTACCTAAATCCTGTGGAACGGGCCGGGTTTTCCGAAACCCTGCGAGAAAAGTACAATTTCCACTTTGCAGTTGACTGTCCTTTAACCCTTGACAACAGATCACTTTGCTCAAAGTTCCCAATGTCTCTTTTTCTCTGTAGAAAATTTCGTCTCTAAATGAGTCCATGTTTCTATTGTGGTAGCCCAAAGGGCTCCCAGCACTTTTTGGATGCCGATTGCTTTTTATTTCAACAAGTGTTCCAGATGTGCGCGGTCTACACTCATCCATCGTGCAGTGCATTAGACCAAGACGTAGTTTCAGGTAAAGCAAGTTTTTTGTGCTAACGCAAATACAGCTCAGAAATCGATTTTTTTAACTTTCTGCTGTGAAGGTCGTATATAGTCTTAGATTTATCACAGTTTTAGTAGAGCAGAAGTCGTTGATTCTAATTGGTCTTCGGTGCGTAGTTTTCTAAGCTGTTTCATAAGCCTGCTATTGTGACATTCTCTTCCTAAAATCTCTTGAACTGCATCTCCCTCTAATAGCTTTTTCATAGGCAAAAAATTAGTTTTTATCGCTAGCTACCGACATTTGATCTGCTAATAAAATTATCAAGCTAGTTGTTGAAAATAATCTGTTTAATGAATATTCAATGAAACACAGTGTTATCCCCATCACTTTAAACGCAAGATGTTATAAATAATTGAAGAGCATTCTGTTTTGATGACGATTAATGGTGTTGATACTCGTCATCTAAACATGACGACGTGGTTTAAAACAATTGGAGGGAAATTGGTATGTCAAAAGCCATCATATCGTCATAGCAATTTTGTCACGAAGTGTTTAAGTGAGAATCAAGAAGGCTTTGTTTCTACGTTGTTGTTGCTGTGAATTACGTTAGGTTGTTTGCCAATATATTTTATACTCAAAGCCTCAACAACAAAAATCTGCCATCTGTACGTAATGCATGACATAATGCCTAATTCAAGAGATAAAAACAACCTACAGTAATTTTTTACACATTCAGAAATAGCATCTGTTAGATAAAAGCTTCATTGGCATAGATTCTGAGAAGCTCGACCGGATTCAGAAATTGTATGTGGTCGTGGTCGGTTCAATGTCCCCTATAAATTCGAAACATTTCCTTCATGATCAAATATTGCTTTATGCAGTACCTAGCTCTAGTTTGCAGTATTGGTAGCAATTGTGGTAACCCAAAGATACACTTTCCTCTGCCTTTGGACTATCCAATTGAAAATATACCAATGGAAAACAGAAAAGGTAATGAGGTGACAACATTGTAGATTAATCAGCGCAATTTTCTCTCCAAATCAACAAAGTCAACACGTTATTTCGAGAAACATTAGGTTGTCCGCAAAACACCGTAAAGGCGAGTTAAATATTTATATTCCGGAATAATGAGACAAATACTTGATAGCGTCTCCAGTAGTGCATTGAAATTGGAGTAGGGGATGAACAAAATTTTTGGACTAACTTTAGACTCAAGAAGGTTAGATCGAGATCCTGTCTCAAAAAAACTATTCAGAATATGGATTAAAAAAGCAAAATATTTAAACAAGATAAGGGATGAAAATGGGAGATGTTATATTTCCACACCCTTAGGTACAATCCTTAAAAATTGCTTCGAACACTCTGCGGTCAATGTAAGATTTTGATGAAAAATGTTTCTGGCCGTAAGATACACGGTTTGCTCACGGTTTCTTCTTAGTAACAGTTTGCTTCACCTTGCAAAATGATGTAAGCTGGAGATATGGTCCAAAAATATCTCCAAGTTTTTTCCTGATGTCTTTAAACTCTAATAAAATCTAATAGTAATAAGAATAATTTTTTTCGAGATGTCCTAAGCAACCATTTAAAAAATCAGTATGCTAGGTGGGTATGCCGAGTTTTTGGACATTTTCCCTGTCTTTCTTTAATCAAATGTTCTGTAGTGAAAAGAGATGGGTAAAAAATACTGTTTTTTATAAACCAGTGGTGAATAAAAAGCTAACTCGTTTCCAAGCTGCATGCGAGCTCGAGGCAGAACGGCCTAAAAAAGTTCTTCTACTCGTGGTCGATGTTTATGGAGGTTTATTGTTGAAGAAGAAGGAATTCTATTGACCTTATCGACAATTTTTTCATTATGAGTGGGAGACAGAATCCAAGTGACTTTCTCAAGCAAATAATTGGCCGTCCTGTTGTAGTGAAACTCAACTCTGGGGTGGATTATCGAGGTAAGTTAATGATGATAAAAAGAGGTTTATTGTTGTGGAAAGTCTTCTCAAGATGTAGCCAGAAGTCTTTTGACATAAAGCTTTGCCGAGTTTAACAAAAAGTAGCAGAAAAAGAACGCTTCTGTGAACTCTTTTTTTAACAAATAAAGATATTGCATCTTGACAATTAAATATTTCTTATTTTTTATTCAAAGGGGTGCTTACCTGCTTAGATGGATACATGAACATTGTTTTGGGGCAGACCGAGGAATACTTAAATGGTCAGGTAATGTACGAAGAGAAAGCTTCTTGTTTTTCATTGAACTTCAAAAATCTTTTCCAAAATTTCTCCAGATGGAGAATTTTTCTGGACAGATATTGACTGACATGATGCATAAATGCTAAGCTTTCCAGTTTCCAGCATTTGAAGCTGGCTTTTGTAATTTGAAAACGCAGTGCCTATGCAACAGACACACTTTGCCTTGCTAAGTTGCAGCATCATTTTCATGACATGCAAAGTATCAGGTCATAGATTGTAAACTACAGTTTATGACGGGTTATAATCATAGTTGATAGAGTGATCGCTCTGTATTTTGGTCTGTATTTCATGGCAGTTTTAGAGTAGATATCATGAGTGCAAATATCGAGATACAACTTTTTGTTTGGGGGTGGGGGGTGGCGGTGGGGCAGCCATGAAAAATAAGTGTAACAACAGCCATATTTTCTTGGAATTCTGCAGACTTATGGCTCCAATAAGAAATGGAATGAATGAACAAAACCTTTTCACTACAGAAAAATATGACAACAATAGGAAGACTTTACTGCTAAATAACATGCTACAAGATAAAACAATAGGGCTGTTACTGATCACAACAACATGTCAATCAACTAAACAAATAGGTATCCATTGTTCCTGTGGCGGGGGCAACTAAAACGTAGCAATGTAATTATAATCATCATAATTCCAACACTGCCACTTGATGATGATGTTTAAAGCAAAATTTAAACCCCAAAGTATTATGTGTATATATTAACCAAACTAAATAATGCTGTGAGCTCCTAACAAGTTTCTAAATTTTTCAAAAGTAACTTTTGGCAGTCCTTTTGTCATTATATCTGCAACAATGTCCTGGGTTGGACAATAATCAACAACAATTTCATTTGATGTCACTCTTTCATTAACAAAGTGATAAGAAACATCAATATGTTTTGTTCTGTTATGAAACTTTGGATTTCTTGAAAGTTGTATCACTCCTTGATTATCCTCATAAATAATAGTAGGTAGAAACATTCTGTTTCCAAGATAATTCATCAATCGACGTAGCCAGATAGCTTCTTGTGTTACGTATTCAGCTTCAGTAGTAGATTTGGCTACAGTAGATTGCTTCCTGCTGCACCAACACACAGTACAGCTACCACTTTGAAACACACAACCAGCGTGAATCAACATCATCTGCCCAATCTGCATCAGCAAAACCAACAACTTTGTCATCCTCACTATTAGAGAATTTAAGTCCATAATTCAATGTTCTTTTCAAAAAATGTAATATACATTTAACAGCTAACCAATGATCTTTTCTTGGATTTCATAAAGTAACAAGATAAAGTTCCAGCTGCTGCTGCAATATCAGGTCTTGTAGCAGTTGATGTCAGACATCCAATTGCTTGTTGATATGTTGGTCCATCAAACGAATTCTCATCATCTGATAATTTTTCAAGCTTTGTACGTGGTTCCATAGGAGTTGAGACCAACTTGCAATCCTCTATTCCAAATCGTCTTAATATACTTTCTAGGTAGCTTTGTTGACTTATAAACAAAGTCTTTGTTTTCCTGTCACATTTGATTGACATTCCAAGAACATGATGCGCTTCTCCTTTGTTCACCATTTCAAATTTGCAACACAGTGATGCCTTCTCTGCATTTAGCATTGTAATATCATTAGATACTGGAATAATATCGTTAATGTAAACAGCAAGTATTACAAAACTGGTATGTCCATCTACCTTCTTGATTAACTTGATGTAAATACAACTATCAGCATTTCTCTTATGATAACCAGACGATTTTGAATGTTGATCAAGAGTGGAGTTCCAACAACGAGCTGACTGTTTGAGTCCATAAATACTCTTATTTAGTTTGCAAACATAACTTAGTTTGTCTGAATCTTTGTATCTCTCTGGTTATAAATACTCTTAGTTAGTTTGCAAACATAACTTAGTTTGTCTGAATCTTTGTATCTCTCTGGTTGTGCCATGTAAATCTCAGAGTCTATAGATCCATTAAGAAAAGCAGTTTTCACATCCATCTGATGTACCTCAAGATTGTGTATATTTGCTAATGTGAGTAATGATCTTATAGCAGAATATCTTGCAACAGGTGAAAAACTTCATCATAATCCATTCCTTTGGTTTGGGAGTAGCCTTGTGCGACAAGCCTGGCTTTAAAACGATCTAATGCACCATCTGAGTTGTGCTAGACTTTTAAAATCCAGCATGAACCAACAATGTTCTTTCCCTTCAAGTAGTGGTACTAATCCCCAAGTTCCATTCTTCAATAAAGACGAATATTCAGAATCCATAGCTTCCTTCCATTGATCAGAATTTTCTCCATTCAAAGCTTCTTTGTGAGATTTTGGTTCATCAAATTCTGATGTTAAACCTTGGGTGATACAGGAATGCTCAGCATAATTGGTAGTCCATCGAGTCAATCTTTTGGAATGCTTTGTTTCTCTCTTTCTCCTATGTTTCTGACTTTTTCCATGAATGTCTCTTCATATGTTGCCTTCACAGGACTTTCTCCCCCTGAGACGATATCCTCTGGTATCTCAGGAAAATTCTTGTGATCAATAGGATGTTTGATTATGCTTTCCATATAATCTTCACCTTCAGAAGAAACAATCTTTTTAACATCTTCTGAATTAGCATAATAGAACTTATCTTCATAGAATAAAACATTTCTGCTTTGAACACATTTTCCTTTTCTTGGATCAAACAATTTTTATCCATTTGTACCTTCGTGATAACCCACAAATATTCCTTTGATTGCCTTTGGATCCAACTTTGATGTTGACCATCTGGTACGTGCATATAACAAACACAACCAAAAACACGTAGATTTGAAGGTCAGGTTTTCTTCCAAACCAACATTCGAAAGGAGTTCTATTCTTCAATGCTACAGTAGCACTTCGATTTTGTGAATAAACTGCTGTGTTTACTGCTTCTGCCCAGAAGTTTAATGGTAACTTTGCATGGTGACTAATTGTTCTTGCTGCCTCAATGACTGTACGATTTGATCTTTCAGAAACTCCATTTTGTTCAGGACAGTACGAATTTTTAAACTGATGAGAAATTCCCATTTTCTGTGCAATACTGAGAAAATTTCTTTGAAGTGTATTCTCCACCATAATCACTTTGAATAACTTTAATATTCTCCTTTCCTTTTTCAGCAAAGACATTTAATTTTCTTAATTGATGTCCAGTCTGGTTTTCTACCAAGTTAACAAACTCTTTAAACTTCATTAAATTTCAAAAGTCTCTTCTTTATTCTTCAGAAAATAAACAGTTGTATACCTTGAAAAATCATCAGTAAACATCAATACATATCAACTACCACCCATTGGGCCACATAGATCAGTGTGTATAAGCTCCATTGGTTGAGTTGCTCGGTGCTGACTGACTTTAGGGAAACACTGTTTATGCATTTTTCCAATGATACACAATTCACAAATCTTCTCAGAAGAAACACTATCATAATTTCTCATAATACCAGTAACAAGATTTTTCTTTGTTAATTGATTAACATGCCCCAACCTTTCATGCCATATTTTCAGCGATAGTGCCTTTGATGCTGTTGAAAGATGAGCAAATTCTGGTGTGGATACTCTTCATAGCTTGCCATCTGATACATGGCTAACGGTTATTTTCTTACCATTTTTGTACACAACACACTTTTCCTTATCAAAACAAACTTCTGCTCCCATCTGAGCCATTGCTGGTACTGACAAAACGTTCTTTGTCAACTTGGGCACAAACAATACTTTATGTAAGGCAAGATAAACATCATCAGATCCATAACATGTGGGAAGCCTTACTTTCCCTTCACCTTGAGCCAATGCAAATGTGCTATCACCCAAAAATACTTTCAATGGATGCTCATACTTAACAAAGTTGAACATAATACTCCTATCAAATGTCATATGTTTAGTCACACCAGAAACCATAAACAATTCATTTGTATGATTTGTTATGCTAAAAAATAATGCTATATCTTCAAATTCAAATGATTTACTGTCATCATAGAGACTATTTTCAGCAATGTTTAAAGGCTCATGTATTGCATTATTTTTTTTTCTGGGGACATTTCTTTATAATGTGACCAATTTGATTGCACTGAAAACATCTAGGCCTTTTTGCATCTCTCCAGCCGCTACGGTTCTGTTGCAACTGAACTGCACTGGATGAAAAAGGTTTACCACCATATGAGCCCCCACAAGAACAATTTTTTCGACCACCACTTGCATGACCTTTCCCTCTGTTAAAGGTTGCACCTCTTTTCACAAACAAAGCATCATCAAAAGCTTCTTTTTCGTTTTTCTCTTTCATTTAATAAATTCTTCAACAAGTGATCCTTTAATATCGTCCCACCCCATTTCATCAGCATCTTGTGCATTTAAACTCGTCATTAAGTTATTAGATGACTCGTCATTAAGTTTTCTCAACACTTAAAGCGATCAATGAATAGGCCTTTTCCGAATGTAATCTGTAAGCATTTCTCGCAGATGTGTCTGCAGATTGTACGGGTACTTCTTGCCCATCTTGAGTAAAACTCCACAAGCCAGGCTCCATCAAAACCAGCTTCATGTTGTATTCCCATGACTGATAATTTTTCCGTTCAACTGTTCAATCTTTGTGATCTTTGCCATGGTTTTTCATGCTTCGAAATTTGTTTTATAAACAAGTGAATATAAACAAATATCATGTCTGCCAGAGCCGGTATAACCCACAAACATTTGTAAGCGTACTGCTAAATAACATGCTACAAGATAAAACAATAGAGGTGTTACTGATCGCAACAACCTGTCAATCAACTAAACAAATAGGTGTCCATTTTTCCTGTGGCAGGGGGCAACTAAATCGTAGCAATGTAATTATAATCGAATCATGGTTCCAACATATTTTGCAAAATAAAAGCATTTTACTCATGCTGCTTAAGTTTTCTGGGGGGCACGGCCGCCCTTGGCCCCACCCATATTTAGGTCCTTGCATGAGTGCACAAGCTATTTACTGGAAAATGCTACTTTTCTTAGCAAATATGCTCCTAGACCAATCAATCAGTTTTTTCTCACAATATGAGTGAGTTGCTAGTGGGCATAGGTTAGTCAAATGAGGATCCAGTCATTCATCCTTTCTTGTAAATTATGATCTACACCTAGGGGTATAAATTTCAGTTCAGTTTCTTCTCACTTGAGATATTTCATATTCTGAAGTTGTTTCATACAAAATTTTCTAATTCCATGTATTATTCGAGGCTTTTCATTTCTTCCACTATTACATGATATTTTATCATTGCTTTTGGTTTTTGATTTAGTTGAAGAACAAATATGGAGATGCTTTCATTAGAGGAAATAATGGTAAGAAAATTAAACACTTGGTTAATGAGATTATTTTCTTAGTGTAAAATTTAGTTTTTGGAAGGGTTTGAACAGAATATTGAACTACCCAGAATATAGCTTTATAGCAACCCATAACTTTCCATTTATGTATGTATGTTGTTTTATGTTCTTAAGTTCAGTTCAGAAACTTCAGTTCACTTGGGTTTTATGATGTTGTCTCGTAGTTAAAGATACAAGTTTCTTACAATTTTTCAAGTTCTGTCATTTGGTATTTATGGTGTAATGTTACAATTATAATTATTATAAAAATGATGGTTGAATATCATCATTTATTTTTCAGTTCTGTACATCAGCACACAAAAGCAAAGGAAATTACATCCTTAGATTTTGATTCCTGCCCACCTCTCAAGCAAAAAACTTTAAACACTAGAACCCTTAAAGGGTTCACAGACATGTCTTTACAAAGAGTTTAATACATATGAACTTGTGTTTGATCATATATCTGGCCAGGCTAAATGGATTCAATGGATGAAAATCTCTGTTTTGGGCTATAGCTGGAAATGCAATGGCCTAACCTGCTTGGATACTATGAATGAATATTGGACAATAGTAATGGAAGGGTTGAATCTTTTTAGACAAGCTGTAGTTTTGTTGTAGTTTTATTACCTATGGATGGAGAAATCTGTTAACCATCGACATCTTTAGTTGCTTTTCAGTGCTTTGAAATTTTGTGTTAATGTTTGGTATTTGGGTGTTTTCAAAAATAGCATGGTGGTCTCAGGTTTATACATTCATGAGAATTTGTACCACTTTCCCAACAAAGGTGACCTTGGTTATATTTTGTTTTTTAAAAGATTGTCTCTTAGGTGTTTATACACCTGTCAGATTGTACAGAAACCATCCAGTTGAAGCAATTAGAGCAGCAGGACTATCATTGCAAATTTTTTCTTTTAAATGTGCATATTTTCTCTAAAAGCTAGTTATGTTGTGCTCGAAATTTCAATTCATTTCAAATTGGGAGTACTTCATTTGATTGTTTCCCAGATCTCCAGGCTAGAGGCAAGTTACTTGGCTCAGTATGAACTTCTGTTAATTTCTACCCTTTCACAGCAAGTAACTCAGCAAGCTGGGTAGCCTTTCTCCAGACAAAAAGGCCCCTAGAAGCAGAGTTCTTTTGTTCACAATCATGAAAACAGCATATCATTTTTAAGAGTAAACAGTTTAGCAGAGGAGAACCGAATAAAACGATTATAAACAAGAGGAAGCAAATAACGAAAATTCAAAATGCCACAAAATTGGGATATATGTGTTCTAAATTTTATTTTTCATCGTTCTAGTAGCAGTGTAAAATAAACTGCATTGAAGTGTTGAAATGTTTTATTCGTTTTTTGCAACTGTTATACAACAAAATCCGCTGGGTTATTCATCATTACTGTATGTGATGTTAGATTTTGAAAAGAAGTAGTCCATGAAAGGCACTTTATTTTTGTTTAAAATTTTAGGTACATGCTACATCAATCAATCTACTTGATTATATTATTATAGTATTTTCAACACAGTTTATGATCTACTTGTTCAAAAGCTTTGCTGCACATGTGTATATATTGCGCTTTGCTATCCTGTGGATAAGCAAAGGTTCCGTCTATGCATTTTCTATAAAAAGTAGGTTATTTCTTATTGGCATTATCAAAAAAGTTGAATTTATTAAACTGTTTAAACAATTGATAAATTGTCATTCTTAACATATTTACAATGCATTGTAGCTTTTGTTCAAGGGGCAGTATTCAGTAACATGGTTAATATTTTGGCTTTCTGTTAATGTTTTCTACCTGCTGTAGCACTCTAACATTGTGCCTTTTTGAAGGTTTCAGAAGCAGATGTCTCAGGTTAAAGGTTTCAGGTAAATTTTGCTAAACACATTGTTTCCTTCCACAAGTTGGAGCGAACCTCTTCCACAAGTTGGAGCGAACCTCTTCCACGATGCAACAGTGTACATCAATCGAAAAACTCGCCTGTAAAGTTTGGTTATACCCCTTTTCGTTTTTCTTCCACTTTGATAAAGTGATGTGTCGATTTTGCAAATATGAATTCTTGCTATTGAATTTTTGCAATCTCCTCAAGGAATAACGTATGCGATGGTCTTTTAGAATCCTAAAGAACCCCTGATGAATTTTGAAACGAAGGAAGTACAATCTTAATTTGCGCTTTGCTATTTTGATTTAATTTGCATACTTACACGGCTAGTGTGGGAAATTGATTGTGATCGATAATGTGCAATTTATAAGAAAGCGATACAGAATGGTTCATTAAAACGCGCTCTAAAATTCGTAACTCAAGCTTCACGTATCGATTCCCTGCAAAACATTGACTTGGTGATGTCATTTGATTGCTTGCCTTGCAACTCATCTTCAGCAAACTTAAATTTAATTGTTCGATGGATTTTCCTGTTCTTCCGAGACATTATTTTGCCGTGGCTCCTCGTTTGAGTCCACCAGTTGATCTGGGTTGTCTACTGAAATTTCTTTGTTGTCATTTCCGTTTTTCTCCTCCATTGTTTCTTCAGAATTCATAGTATTATCTTTTGATTCCATGTTTTCTTCATATTCAGATGTATCGAGACTGAAGGTAATGGCCGGAATCGAACGTTTACTTGCTTCCTTTTGCTTTTCATCATACTCTTCATCGAATTTCTCTTGAATAAGACGTGCGTCGATCGAAGCATAATCGACGCCATATTTCCGCCCAGTTAATGACTCGAAAAGTCCGACTGCTCCTTTTTTATCTTCTGGTTTCCCTTTCTTTTTCTCGTACCTTTCCTTGACACGATCCATGAATTCATCTGCTTCGTCAACAGCATCCTCTTCGTCACTTGTGGAAGATGATAGACCAAATGCAACCCTCTTTGCTGCTTTCGGCGATGATTCAGGAGACCCGCTTTCTGGTTCGTCATTGGCCGGAGTCAGTGACCTTCTCCGGATACCACTTCGTAGAACCCCAGCATCCTCAGCTCGCAGCTCAGTATTGCTCATGATCTGGTCTTCCGCCTCTACATTAGGGCATATACAAGGAGGGGCAGCAGACACCCCAGCGATGGAACCCCTTCTGATACCATCTTCGACATATCGCACATTTGGACAATTGTCCGTTTCAGATGGAGACAGCTGTGCAAGCTCAGTTTTTCTGTTAGCTAAATCAAGGAAAGGAGGAGCTGCAGAAACAGCAGCAACAGATCCTCTGCGGATTCCAGTCGTAACATACCGGGGAGAGTTTGGGCTAAAGAAATCTGTTTCACTTGCTAAACAATTTGCAGCTTGTGCTACCTCTTCACTTGGTTCCGAGGTTTTGAGATTCTCGTTTGCAGCTTCATTCTCTTCATCTTCTACGAATCTGTTTAGAAACATTGAAGGAGCAAGAGATTTCCGCCGGACACCACTTGCAACGACTGGCTCAGTACGAAACTCTGGCTGTTCTTCTTTGCTTTCTTGGGCACTTGTTTTTCCAATTCTCGGAATCATTTTGAAAAAATTTAACTTTTCAATGATGCTTTCCTTTCGTGGCTGGGGATTTTCCTGAACGGTTTCAAAGCTTCTTGAAATAAAATTAACCGTACCAGGTGGTGATGCATCCTCTGTTGTTATTGCCAAATTTGAATCAAACTGTGCAGTTTCTTCTTCAACCAGTGTCCCGTTGTCCAGCTGAAAACTTTTACGCCTCAACTCCTTGCCAGAAGTTTCAATTTCATCGCTAAAACTTATTCGGTGCATGGAACTATCATTTTCCGACTCCGCTGACCCTTGTTCTATCCCATCATGCAACGTCTCTTCTTCAATCACTCTCTCTTTCATATCGAGCTTCCGGTTTTGTTCAGGTTTTCTGCGATTCCCAAGCGATTTTATCCCGTCGAAAAGCATAGCAATGCTTGATCGACGTGGTTGAACTGGCGATGCTTGGTTCTCAAAACTTCTCGTTACCAATAAAATTTCATTAGGAGAGGTAACTGCTTCTAGTGTTGCCACCTCGTCCTTGAATGGTACCTCTTCTTGTACCTCTGTCATGCTCTGTACACTGCCTCGCCTGCTTCCACTGCTGATTTCACTAGCAATGGCTAGCAATCCGTTTTTGTCTGTAAGCAGCTCACATTGTACGGAGTTATCCAATAACGGGATCATCACAGTAGTGCATGTTGGGCAATAGTATCTGTCCAAGCTTGCATTTTGGCAATTCAAGCTATCTGTCACAGGCTGATTGTCTGTTTCAACTGCCACCATTTCATCACTTTTGAATTTCATTGTCACTGAAATTCTGAATTCTCTGAAATAAGCCAAGGAATAAATATTAGCCTACTTTTAAATATTATGGACTTTTAAGATGACATGTTTTTCAAACTTCACCACAATAGTCAATTCCTTTACATTTTCCTGATGACTCTCTAGAGCTTGCAAATGTATACTGGTTTTTTAAATAGACTTGAATTTACTTCGAGCAAACTAAGATTTACTAGAAAGAATACTTTTTGGTAATCCATTGTTCTCCCCTTTCATTTTCCGCATGACCAGGAAGAATGGGATTATTTCAAAAATTAACAAGTGTAGGACAACCATCTTAGATGGATGTGGTGTCAGATATATAAAGGCAAGTGTAAACGTGAATTTTCTTTTTGTATGGTGACTAGTCCAGAATATGCTGAATATTTTTTTAAATTCTTTACCGATATTTTTCGATTTAACGCTAGAATTTCAAATGCTATATGGAATTTTCAGCTGACTGAAAATATGTGTACTGAACTTCGCTAGCCCTCTGCTGATTTCACAAACGATAACGAAAGCGTGTTGCCAATATTTAAAAGCGAGGTGGTTGCTAGCTGTATTCTAACCTAAAAGATTCAAGCATCAATTTGTCCAGTATCAAAAGTGGTCGCAAAATGCTACCTCTGCAACGGTTCCTACGTAGAAAAATCTTGAAAATTCTAGCGCATGCGTAAGGCTTTTGACGTAACTTGAGCCGTGCATAGCCATTAGAACAGCTGAAGCACACATTGAAGCAAACAGGCTGAATTGAGCGGTCCCCACTTATTCTGGGCAAGTGATAGAGCATTTCGTACACAAAGTGTTAAAGCAATGTTCAGCCAAACAACGGCTTTTTCTATGGACCATATTTCGACTATACATATTCTTAACCTGAGCTACATGGCCAAGCATTTTTGTAGGTTTTTAAAATCTCTACTCTATGGTATTGGGCACTTCGTTGCAAAAAAATTATTTCTTAAATCTTGCAAAAATCTTCATCGAAAAAAATTCACACATTCCAGGCTATCATTGTAAGTAAAAACGGCGATAAAAAGAAAAATAAATTACCTCAACTGTAGATATGGACAGTGTAGAAGTTTTTGTTCCCTTCTTTGCCTCGTGAGTTGTCTCAAAGAAGGAACCAAGTAGTGGCAGTTGCAGGTTATGGAAAACCAACTTTGTTTTACTGATACCTTCACTTTGTTTTACAGATACCTTCACTAAACTGAGCAAAGCTGGTAAAGGAATCTCATAAAAACAACACAATGATTGTTCTTTGATTAGTTCAATGACCATTGAAAACTTTGTTTTGCATTTTTAATGAGTAGCCGCTACCCTGTAGCCCCTGAATGCCAAACGCTGCTGTGCATTATTTCTTCCCTTTTGATGATATGGTGTCTTGTGCTTAATGAGAGATACTTTCGTAGTATAAGTTGTAGGATTTCAAGCCATTTTTGCAGTTCAAGCATGTTAATTTATTTCCCGAAAGCAATTTTTGTCATTGTTAAAATATATAAGATACAAACACTTGTCTTTGAATTATTATGTAAACATTTTTCATAATGGACGATGCCCTTAATTTATAGAAGTTGACTCGGGATGCACTCAAAGCGTATAAGTGTAACTGTGACTCTTAAAAATTGGTCCTTTTTTCTTTTTGGTCTGTCATTGGTACAATAGCTATGTTGTTATGCCTTATAAGAGTAAGGAATCGACCATTTCACCTTAAATGTTTCTTTCAATGATAGTTCACTAAGTACTATCAACTCCTGAAGGTCTTGAAGAAGGAGTTTACATAGAGCTGTCGTTCATTCTTGCCTGAATGCAGAGACCTATCCTATTAAACACCGGTACTGTTTGTAGCTGTGAAACGGGACATCTGAGCTTCAAGCTGCGTGAAACCACGAACCGATTTGTATTTTTGCGTGGGAATCTGTATACGCTAACTTCCATAGTGATATTACAGTTCAGACATGGTCAGATGACATGTTGGAGAACATATTTGCAAGGGACCTGCTACCGGTGACCATTTCATTTATTAATCAAGAGGTTTTGCGCAAACTAGTTCATGCTGGAAAGCAACATTCACATTTCAAACGTTATTTTGACATCCGGCATGAGATAGTAGCACATGCTGTGGAAGGCTGACCCAGCGGCCCTGTAATTAGAATGGGTTTTATAAAATTGAGGTCTTTTTGTGTCTGCATCTCATTTGTAGATATCTGTCATTTTCGAAAAACAGTCCAAAGATTAATAACCCTTTCTTTCTTTGCATCTCTTTATTTTCACCAATAAGTAAGTGACAATTGTTAAAAGTTTTAAGATAATAATTTCCGAAGATAGGCATTTCCATAACCATGCTCAAGCATTGTCAGTTGCATTTTAATTCCAGTTGACATGACAATTGCAAGTTCTTCTAATTTTCTGTTCTTGAATGGCTTTTTTGGATAGCGATGACTTTGCTTAAGTGCTTGCGACCATTGTCAATGATGACCTTTAATAACGAAGATATTCATGTAGTCTAGAGCATTTTTCATCGAAGGGTCAACGGTATAAGGTGAATATGATGTACAGATAGTGCTTTATAAAGAAAACGAAGTGTTGTGTACGGGATAGACCTTATAGATAGTGCTTTTTAAAGAAAACGAAGTATTGTGTACGGGATAGACCTTTTTCTGTGTAGAAGATATCGGCAAGACGATAGGATTTATTAATTAACTTTTTTGAGCTTCATATTTCAGATTTATTAATCAAATTTTGAGCTTCATATTTCAGTTTGATTGTATTTAGAGCTGCTTAACACTTACTTTTAGAAATTAGACAGTTGAAATTAAAGGCATTTGACATGCATAAGTACAGCGAATCCAAAAATAACTTAGGCCAAATTGATCAGAGCACGTGCACAAGAAAGGAATTGGAAACTGCTCACGTGAAACCATTGCACGCTGCTCTAGGATTTCACCGATTTGCGAAGGGGCAGCCGCTTGCTCCAACGACAAGAATGCTTGTGTTTAAGAATGGTGCAAATACAATCGAACAAATTCCCAAGACCGTCTAGCCAGGCTCGCTCCACTGGTCTTTGCTCGCCCCCCCCCCCCCCAAAGTCTTCCAACTTTGGACTACTGCTTAATGAGTATGTCACTTGTCAGAAGCTCCTCTTTAGCTGCATTGAAATGTTGAGATTGATAAAGATCGAGGTAGGATATTGAGGTAAATTCAACTTAATATATATAGAGATGAAAATCGGAGGACTTCCTAAGGTAGTTGAAGCAGGTGCATTGATTTGCTACTCCTAGGCTGCTATTATAACTATAAAACCTATGAAACATTAATATCAAAATATTGTAAAGATTACTTGTTTGTAGTAGATACTATACATAATTCAGTATCGATTCATTTCATGATGCAGTTAAATCACAAGGCTTCAACACATAATCAACCCACCGTCAAATGTTAATCTTAAAGAGCGGAAGGCCCAGAAAACTGACTTTGTTGTCCGACAACCGACAGGAAGAAGCTTAGGGAAGTTGTACATATATGATAGCTAGGCAAGGGGACAAATTCTCAACTGAGACATTCATGCATTCAATAGCAAATTTTTTCAAAAACAGGAATGAAATAATATATTGCCTTATTTCTCCTCCTTATAGTGACTAGCAATTGCATTCCCAATTTTGTGCCAAGACAACATTCGTTGCAATTTCTCTAACCATATCATTTAACTAGATTAATGGTTTATACTTAATTATTTCCTTCTTTTGTGGGTGTTATGCAAAAAGCATGAAGTATGTAGTAAGATATATCTGAGCCGTAGCATTGAGGAAAATTTTGAATTTTAGGAACTCATCAATAAGATAATTTTCAGCGGAAAAATAGAAAAATTGATAGCAGAAATTAACTGTCATTAAGTAGATCATTCCCTGGAGGTACTCCCATTATGGCCTAGCAGGGGGGGTCCAGTCAGGGTCAAAGAGGGCCAACGCTAAAATTTTAAAAGAATTACACTCAAATGGTAGTTTTTTTGACAACAACCCTCAAATGGGAGCATAAAAACCGAAATTATGTCCTTGGTAGCATCCATTTCTTTGTGCTCCCCTGGTCCTTTTTTGACAGATTTCTTCACAATTGACTGTTGTTGTTTCGGGAGAGAAAATCTTGTTCATTATCTAGAATCAATTGCAGGCTAAACCCAGCAGCTCAGTTATTATCGAAAATTGGCCATTTGATAGCCATTTGGTAAGACCCTCAAACCAACAGAACCCCTGTCAGGACTTAATGGGAGTACCCCCTCCCTTGAACAGCGACAACAACTTACACAGGACTTCAGTCCCGACGTTCAAAATGGCTGCTGTAAACATTTGCCGTAGGTGCTTGCAAACAGCTGCAGCAAGGTCCCACGTACCGCTTATCAGATTTCCTCAAAGGGATCCTCTCTTGGGAAGATGTATGCTTTATCTTAATCTTTTTATTAATCGAATCTGGGAATCAATTCATTTAAAGCAACGAGACACGCCAGTAGAGTAATGGCTCGAAAGCTCTCGAGTTATTTTCTTGTGCCCGTCAGCATTTTATATTGAAAATTATTTAATATTTATAAAATTTGTAGTTAATTGCTGAAAGTATTGAATGAAAATGAAAAAGTACATATGTTTAAATTTGAAAATCTTTAAAGGAAGATGAATTTTAATTCTTGCCAGAGAGAGGACAAAGTGTGAGCTCCAAAATATTTATCATTTTCATGCTTTTTGTTCCCTTTGAAATCCAGCAACACTTCATATCTTGGACAGTATGAATATGATTGAATATAAAAGACTGCAACTTGCTTTCTAATTTTGTTTAAATGTCAATACAGAGAGCAAATAAAGCAAGAGAGCTACATAATTAAAATCAGATATAGTTTATTTATGTGTATATATTGCAATTTAAATCCTAAATGTATTTTTTAAATGTATTTTCAGCATAGGCGTAGACTTGCAATTTTTTCAGGGGGGAGGGGGGGGGCTCAAAAAATTAATGACAATTCCTAATGGCAGCTGCTGATGTCACATTTGCTGTAAACGCAATTATCTAATGCAACAAATCTAACAAACTAACCTAAAAATTGGTAAAGCCCTCCCTTATTTTCCAGGAGGGGCTCAGCCCCCCTCAGTTTTCGTCAGGAGGGGCTGAAGCCCCAGAGCCTCCCCCTGAGTTTAGGCCTATGATTTTCAGTCAATATTGTTAAGTAAAGGCCCAGGAGCCTGTCCAGGAGCCTATTTCTAAAACAAAGAATAAAAAGGAGCCTATCAGTTGACCCTATCATTTTACAAGATCTAGGGAGGAGAGGAAGATGAATTGTGGGATAAAATTCATGAATTTTTCAAAGAAACTTGGACAGGAATCTCTGGAGACCTGGAATCATATTTCTGATCGTCCCTTAAAAAACCTTATCAGTTGTGGATGGATAAGATATTCAGATCTTTTTCTATTTTAAGACTCTCTGCTCCTCCTTCTAGCTAGCAAAGGTGAAACAGTGTGTCTATCCAATATAATCTTGAAGCTTTTCACGCCATAGTCACCTCAGTACTGTGGGTAATATATTAGCATAGAACTGTAAGTTTGTTGTTTGTTGGCCTTCTTTGCATTTGAAGCAACCTCTCAAGACTTTGTTGGAAATTTCAACAATGCAGTTCTTCTATCATAAACTTCTCTTTTCACTGGCTTCCTTCTTCCATGCACCTCTTTCAAGTATACTCCAACGTATCAACATTTTATTTTACCTTGAACCTTGCAACTTGACTATTTAGCATTCTTCTTCTTTCCCAGCATGCAACAGATACAGGTACTGTCACGCGTCACCTCTAGAATATCAATGTAACTGTCCATTTGAAAAAACACATAGCACAAGACTGCAACATTTGAAACAAGCCTCTCACTTTTTAATTTGTTTCTATTGCTCCAGAACCATATGCTCAAGTAATTTTTGAAAGAAGCTAGCTATCATTCATGGACGCATATTGATGGTGCTGGAATGACACTACTTTTTCACCACATTCATTCCATCCATAATGCTTCTACAGTGGCTTTGACAACTCCCTTTGTACAAATGCTTTAAAAAAATGGACTTATTCATATATTTTGTAAAGCTTGCACATCACAAAGTTAACAATTTTTTACTTTCCTTCTAAACTCTTACCAATTTCTTTAAATTTTTACCAGAATGCTTATTTTTGTAAGTTTAAGAGGTCCCCAGCTCTATAAACTTTTTTTTACTTCATTACCAGGCATCCCCAGAAAGAAATTGCATGTGGGCTAAAAAAGACCCCTGCTTATTTGGCTGTGTGGGATATTTAGCTCTTCCAGAATTTATTTTTTATCTATCCATGTTTGAGCACATATTTGGTAAAACATATATTACCTTGCCTATTTATAAACATTTTTTTATCTTACGAGGAAAATTTTGTATGCATTTCTAATCTTTGAAATGACAAAAGAGATATATAATTTTGCTGTTCAAATCAATATTATTTAAAGACAAACAATAAGTTGGATTTGTTAATAGAAATCCAAGAAAGGATAACAGAAGAACACACTATTTTTGAAAGAAATAATGGGCGACATTGTCTTAATGCTTTTGAAAATTTCCAATTATAAAGTTTATTATAAAGTCAACACTGTTTCTGCTTTAGCCATGTTTGCAGGTAAAATGGGTCATTTCGGGAATACCTAGTTCATGTATCATGACTTGAAAAAAGGTTTCATATTTGAAAGCATTGTGTAATATTTCTCATTCTCACTATTTTAACACTATCTGTTGCTCCTTTTGTGGGCAATCACTTCCTATTTCATTGCTAGCTATAGCAGATTAGTTTGTTAACATGTGATGTCAAAAGAGACCAATATCTCCTTTTTATAACACTGTTTGTGAAGCCACGAAAGCCTCTCCCAACATACTTTCTCAATTAAAAATTTCTCAATTGAGGTCTTTATCAATTTTTTCACTGACAGTTGATAATGATTTAATTATCAAAGGGGTTTATGGTAATTCATTGGTAAAGGCATAACCTTAAAAGCCCAAACTAGTGTAATAAGCCTATTATTGAGACGAAATAAGACTTCAAAATATGTTTATCTTCACAATAATCATACAGATTAGAACTAGCTTAAAACATGTGCTAACTGGAATAGAGGCTAGATATGATTTATGCGCATACTTAATACTATTGTTTACCTGGGACAACACTAGCCATCTTTGTCTTTTAACACTTTTTCTCTTGCTAGCTTGTTGTTTGATATCTAATGTAATCTTTTATCAAATTTAAAACTTATTGTCATTTGCTTTCTTTGAAAGGCTTGATAACTGACTAGTCCTTCTTCCAGCATCCTTGTTCTGGTTGGTGTGAAGCTAATCAAATAGCCTTAGTGTTGAACAATTTGCATCTTAATGTTGAACCTTAATGTGAAAGGCAGTGACAGTTTGATCAGCAAGATATAAATAATATTTTGTACTTTGTTGAACATTCACTCAATTTCCCTTTCATGAAGCTGTCATGCAGACCGTTTTGAGAATGGGTTTTCATTATATCAAATTTTTTATTGATAGTTCCACTGCTTGAAAAGATAAAAAGCATGGTAGTATCAAAGTCTACTGTTCCGAAGTTGCAGACAAAAGAGCATGGCATAATTTTAGAAACTGTCAGTGAATTGCCTGCAAAATATCGAAGACAAGAAATATCCCAAGAGGAGATTGCATACATTGAAGTGAGTATTCTTTTGCAAACTTAAAATATTTATTCTACAAATATATAGTAATTGTAAACAATAAAAAAGTTATATATGTTTGATAAACTTCAATTGTTGTAGGTTATCACAAATGAGGCGAACTTTATCAAACAATGCTTGTTGCTAAATTACTTCTTTTTTACAATTGATCTTGAAAAGCTAGCCTTAAGGGCCCAGTCAAAGCATTCAGTTAAACTCTCGGTTATAATAGCTCCAAGGTTATTTTGATATTCAATTAAAAGTGGATAAGAGCAAAATTACCAATTGTTTTTGCATGGTCAATAATACTCCACCTTTCTGTGCTATGCCAAAGTTTGATGACTGAACATGATTATTGGCATATCGTGACAACTTTTTTTTCTTTCTTAGCGTGGTGGACCTGAGTGAATTCAGATCCCAAGAGCCATAGGATGGAAGAATGTTTTCTGTGACATTTACTTTTTGTCTAGCCAGTTACACCAAAAGGTCTGTCTTCTTAATTAATTTTTATTAATAAACAATTAATTCACCGAAGCTTTATTTTCAAGGTTAAGTGTTTCTCTTAATTTTGCTGAAGTATTAGCTCACAACAAAGATAATTTTATTTAAGCATGTGTACATAATATATTTGAAGGCAAGTAAGGCGATATTCCTTTGTATGTGTTCCTACTTAACTAAACTATGTTAACAAACAAATTGTTTTTAAAATACAAGTTTTTTTCATTTTTAACGTAGTCGGAAAGAATTGTAGATGTTATCGTTATACTGTAACACTAAGAGGCAGCATAACGATGTCAGCTAAACCACGCGAAGTTTCAAGACCAATTTTTACATGATCAGCGAACGCTTCCTGGAAAATGATACGAAAATGCAAGCGCAGAATCTCTTGGGTAAATTGTAATGCCAGTATCAAGGAGAAAAGAGATGCGTCTGTTGTCAAACGAAAAACTCATTTTATCTTATCTTTGGCAAAAGGAAGTATGTGGTTTTTAACAGTGGGTTTTACAAAAGCATGTGAAATATAAGAATAATTTAAGATCAAGGACAGTCTCTGTCAGAGATGTAGGAACACTGAAGGTATATGCCCCCCTCCTGTCGCACAATTTTGCCTTAAATGGAAAAACGCCCGTTGCAAAAAGTGCCCTTTTAGTCACAAATTTCCCCTAAAACAGCAAGTTTAAGTAGACTGGAGGTACAGTGTCCTCCCAGGTCAAGCACTCCCCTTTGAATAGAAAAAGGGACCTTCAGTGTCATGTCCCCAAAGTTTAAGATGTTTTCTACGGCCCTGGTCTTAATGAAAGACTCAATTCACAAAGAAAGTCTAAAAGAATTTTCCTTTATTACATTTTCCACAAAGAATACCGAAGGCAGGTGAATTGTGAAAATCTACGAATAGTTGAACAGAACTGATCAAAAAACGAAGCGTTCCGTTTATTAATATAATTTTATTCAAAAATAAATAAAATCTGCTAATATCTTAATCATTTCTACAAATAAAAGCTTTTAATTTGCATAAAATTTCAAAACAATGGTACGAAAAATACATATTTGCAATATGAACGACATTCCCTTACGTGCGATTATTAATATTACTTAAATATATAACTGAACTGTAATCCAAAACCCCTAGCCTGGAGAAAAACTTTTTTATATTGAAAATTCTATTACAGATGAAGCAATAGCGTCGCCAATGAGGTATCATAAAATTCTCTTTTAGAAATTTAAGACAACAAAAACTTTTCGACACAATCAAACGCATAATTTGTCTTTAAATTAGAGAATCAAGAGAAAAGATTTAGTTTTCAATCAATGCATCGATTTTTATGTTCTTAACACTGGTATTAAAGTGGTATAGATGCCTGTTAATAGCTTTTGTTAAAGAATCAGATCTCGTAACTGAGGTGAGAAATTTGAACCATTAAATTTAGTTAGCTGATAAAAGCAATAAATATAACACAATTAATCTATAACTTTAAACAATAGAAATTCAAAAACATTTCAATTCAAATATCCACAAATATATACAATTAAACATCTATCTGCATTATTGCATTCTTGTATTATCGTGTACAAGAGCAGGATAATTCAGTTTGAGCTAATGATGTTGCATATCAATTGTTCTAAAAGTGACGTATTCACACGTGTAATATGCGATAATGCAAATGAAGAAATTAATAAAATCTGCGATAATATGGCTGAAAATGTGTCAAATTTTAACCAAATACAAACTGATTAGCTGCAAGGGCCAACGAATATTTCCCTGGGTATATTTCACGTAAGCTTTGTTAAAAAACAATATTTTTCAATGGGTATATGTTCCAGACTCAGTGTGGTACCTTCAGAAACCAATGGCAAAATGGCTTCTTTCGTATTTTATTATTGAGAAGCGTTATCTCTGTGAAATGCGCATCAATTTACTTTTTACCTGAAGTACCATCAACAAAATTTAAGGAAATCATGTGCCCTCGATACAGTAGCTATTCATACCCTTCCAGCTATAATCTGTTCCTTTGAAATGCAAACATTGAAATGACTGTATCCTGTATTCCTGGATAAACAGCTTCTGGAATAAAGATTTCTATTAGCTTTCAATCCCATAGAGCAGCATAATTTCCATACAGGCCAAGAGCAAGTGGCCCACCAGCTGTGAATAATTTTGTCTCTGTCGGATCATAGCAATGTGTATAGACAGCATTTGGGTATTCTTGTATGTCCCAAAAGAAATGTCGTAAGATCGAATCATCCCGCTGAAAGAAATTAAAACAAAGCTTTTTGGCTTGGGGCAACAAGATTTATAAAGACAAGGCGCTTAGACGCTGAGAACACAAACCTCAAATCAATTAAGGGCCATTTCTAGAATTTATTGAACAAGTACATTTACCAGAAACAAGATATGATACGTAAGAGCTTTAAGCAAATTAAAACCACAAAGCTAGGCTCCAAACAACACTTTTCTGATGGCTTCGAGTATTCACAACGTGCAACAGTACAGCACCTCTCAGCCAGATCCTGTGCTACAGTTCTTCGATATTCAAAAGAGCTTCTCTACCGTCTGTCATACTAATATATTGTTCTACACAGCAATGGAAAAAATATTGATAAAGTTGGCGTTTTAAATTCAAGTTATGAATTGAAAAAAAGGCACAAAGAGTTGTGGTTCATGGAGACAAATCATGGAATTCTAGACTTCGCTTAGAAATAGAAGATAGAAAAACATACCAGCCAGCCTTTCCCAGCTTTAAGAATACATCGTGATTGATCTTGTCTTTGCAAGTATTTACAATTACGTAAATCGTAAAACAGTACAGAGCCTAAACCAGTTCCGATGGTGAGCACATAGTCTCTGAAACTGATGGATCGGACACCTGAAGATATAGAAAAAGTATATACACACATTCACAATACACTGTTATGGGGAATTTGTTGTACGAAGAAAATCTTATGTTAAATAGGCACAGTTGAAACTGTCTTCAAGCTTTTAAAAACAAAGAAGAAAAACAGTAGCAATTAAAATAATCTTAGCTTTGAATGGGGTCCTGTCTAGATTCTATACTGTAAGGGCTTATATTTGCTTCAAAGTTGATACCTTTGGTTTACCAAGGCTGATACCTTGAGGGACAATATTCAACCGAATGCCCAACAACATTTCAGCTTTACATGTAAAGACTTTACAAAAAGACGCTCAAGGTAGAGGTTGGTGACACAGAGTTGCTGCAGATTCTCTTAAAAGTGTGACTTTGGCAAAGAATGAAGAGTAACATCAAATATATTTAATGCACTAAAGGATACAGAAAAGAAAGAAAATCTGGCTCGTATTGCTACATGAACGTCATACAAAAGGACATTAGCAAAGATAAGGGAGAAACATTCTCATCCTTTGTGATCAGGGGAATCCTAAACGTTGTCCCTTGATTTCAAAAGTTGGTATTTGATATTAACAAAGTTTCCAGGCAATAGCATCATTAAGAAATAGACATAAAAATGCATATATGGCAATACCTGATCCATGAACCTCAGAGGACACAGAGCCAGCATGAGAACATGTTCTCGGATCTATTAGTGACACGTGAGACAAAGATCCTACTGCATATAGACAGTTGATTTTCTCCTGAGCCAGGCAAACGTTCTCTTGACAATGTGGAAGTGGCACTGCAGCTCTCTGGCAGTATGAAAGAAAACAGATATCTAAAGATGTGCATATGATAGGGTATAAGATGTGCATATGAGAGGTAAATGGTTGTTATGAGAGGTAAACAGATTGTTTAAGAAATGAATTGCATTTTTACTGAAACTTGCAATTGATGTCAGACAACAAATGAAAATGATTACAATTTAAACAAAGAAAATAACTAACCTGTTTGTAGTATTCAAGGTTGAGAAAGTGAATAAAACCATTTGTGGAAATTGCAGCTAATTCCTAGAAGCAAAGTTCAAGTTTCATACTGTATTAAAACAGGCAAAAAGCAGGAAGCAATTGCAGTGTGAAAGTTATTGACTACAAATGTTTACTGATGAGGGCTTCTAATTTACAAAAAACCAGATTGTGTCCAAATCAGATGAAAAAGAAACCATTACAACTACATTAACCTTGATACTGTCTCGCATACAGTTTTTACCAACAAAGATTTTTATGCAGTTCATTTAAAACACTTGGATCTAGCTAAATCTATGAAAAATTCCATTTCAAATATCATGTTAAACAAAATGGGATAAAGTTATTTAGGAGAAAAGGATTTTTAGTATGTTTGAGAAATGTGAATAATTTTATCTTAAACTTTGCCCAGTCACAGAATTATTCTAAAAACAGCAAGCCAAAATGATAAAAAAGGGTAACTTTGCAATCATAGAAATAGCGAGAAACTAACCTGGGAATGCTCATTATACACAATATCTCTGACTCTGTCTACCAGTTCAATATCTTTCATTACAAGCATTGGGGAAATATTGGAGTATCTCACTGGAGGGCTACAACGTTTTTCGCAATCATCACGAATAGACCAAATAGCTATAGAGCCATCACGAGAGCCTAAGAAAAATGGAAACATTTGAAGAAAGAACCACTGAGGGGCATTTATTTAAAATAATTACCTTGAATCTACAGGCATAAAATTGATATTCTTTTAAATTATCACCTTGGAATAAAAGGAAATTGAGTTAAACAGATGAAATTGAGATTAAAGTGGGTTTATTTCCCTTAATAGCTGGCTGCTTCACATAGTATGAAGTTACTGAGCTAATGGGTGAAAAGAAAGCTTTATTACATATCTTTGAAAGAGAGCGTGCTTAATCTTCAGATTAGACCAGCTTTATTGTGTGAAATGGAAACAATGGCATTGATGAAAGCATGTTTCTTGTCAGGAATAACCAGGAAATGCAAGATCAGGAATGAAATAGTGAGGAAACTAGAAGGGAATTTGAGTACACCACGCCTTCAAAGGTCTGAACATATAAGAAGATTGAACTATGTAGACAGAGCTAGAGAAGATGATTGTTAGAGAAAAGAAAGATGAAAAAGGAAGGCATGCACTGTTCAAGGGAAGAAATGGATGTGAAAGACATTACGTAAGGAGAGGAATCTGGATCTGCTTCAAAGAACCCAAATGATGGGTAAAAAGCACAAAAAAGCAAAATATTTGGCATTTTGTGATCTTATAAAAGTCGCAATGAAAAGTGGTGAAAATTAAAAAAAAAATATGGGTTGTCAACTCCCAGTGGCCATCACACTTGACAAGAAAGAAAATGATACACCAATATATAATTAAAAAGTTTAATAAAATGGGAGTATTTGTAATAAAAGACCTTAATCAATGCAAAACTGAGGCAAAGCCCAAAATATTAATTAATACATTGTTTGACAAAGAAATTGAAAACTTAATTAATGGAAACAACAAATTACCTGAGGCAAGCAATGTTGGAGAAATCCATGCAAGTGAGAATAACCAATCAGAGTGGTGCTTCGAAAATAAATATATATTAGAATTACTGAGCACTAGATTTTTCTTGACAACTTCCAACAGTAGAGATCATAAGAGAGGTGCTGTGAACATCAACAACTGAAATTTGGTGTTCACATCACCAAACAACTAATAGAATTATTTAGAATTTACAGAAATAAAAATTGGATCTGAGTGTTTTACTCAAGTAAATTTGACAACCTTACTTGATATCAGTGGATATTTTAAGACCCTGTAAAATATCATAGATTCAAATTTGACAGCTAAAAATTGTTTTTTTGCAGCTTCATATTGCTAGAAATCAGAATGATTTAATACATGTATGGTTAAAAACCTTCTGACAGCAGTTAACCAGATTAATGTTGAAAGAAAAACATTTCAGGGCAGCAAAACTTACCAGGGTCCAACCTCTTTCAAAATATCCAAGCCTCATTTCAGTATTTCAAAACCAAAATTTTAAATGCTTTTTAAAACATATTTTGCAAACAAAACTCCAAATATGAATTTAAAAATTAGTTCATTAGTCGATCTGGTGTTCTGTCATCATAGCCTTGGGCAAAACACTTGAGAATAGAATGCTTATTCATACCTCTCCTACACAAATAGGCTCCATTGATGGAAGTCTGTATGCTGCAATATTGTTCGGATTCTCACCACCACTTGCCAAAATGCTACCATTTTGATTCTTTGCTATGCTGTGTATACCACAGTTGGTTCTTGGCTGCGGTGCATTTACCGACCCACGTAACACAGGAATATTCCAGAGTCTTTTTGATACTGCATTTACCACAATGAGCTAAACCACAAAAAAAGTTTTGTGCTTATTCAATGAAGATAGTTCTTCACAATAATAAATAGAAACTAACAGTAGATTGATAAGCTAGGAAATATTAGTTTTACAGTTTATTTAATACATCAAGCATAAGTTAAAATAGCGATATTTACATTTAAAGCCTTTTGCTTTTTTAGCTTTTTCTTTGAATTCATTATAAACATAAAAATTTCAAATCAATAACAATTGAATCCTTCATTGCATCCATTGGAGTTCACTTCCTCCTGTTTATATGAGACTGCTTCCAAAATAGCTCACTTTTGCATTTTGCTCACACAAGACCTGAACTCAAGATCGGTTTCAGTGAGGTCCCAGTTACTGTGATGAAAAATGATGCTGTGGACAGGAACATGAGAGGAAACTGACCAAATCTTTCACTTGAGGCTACAGTGGATATTTGTGAATAATTTCATGTCTTGCTAATTGCGATGAGATTTCCAAAAAACAAAGGATTTCAAGGAGTTTTAAGATAAACAAATAATAGGATTTCCACCACATGTATACAAGATTTTGAAAAAGTGATTTCCCACTTGATCATGTTGGCATGGAATCAAAGAAAAAATGTTCCAAAAGAAGCGTGGAAGAGTATTAGAAATACCATATATTTTGTTTGTAGTTCTATGTGTTGTTCTGTTTGTAGTTCTCAACTTGAGCAAAAAGTTGATGGGAAAATAGCGGCTGCTATTGTTTTAGCCTCCTTTGTGGGATAATTTATACTCTTTATGGTAACGTACTAAAAAAAGGTCCAGTGTTTCAGGTGTTTATATATGAGTCAAAATAAGACTGGTTCCAAATGAGTACATTTTTGAAGGTGAACTCAAATGAGTACTGCTAGGTGATCTAAAACGAGTACTGTTACACAGGTCTCAGGTAAACAGAATGCCTAAGTAAACTCAAATGGATACGGATCTTTTTGGAACTGGTGTTGTGTTAATGGGATCTAAGTCAGACTAAATTTCAATTCCAATTGGATTTCCATACCTTATTCAAGTAAAAATTTATACCCCAGATAAGTAAGATATTTGCTAAGTCTGACAATTTCTTTACATGCCCTTGAAGATCTGACAAAGAGGGGTTCAACTGTCAAATCACAATATCTGGTGATTTGCAAACTTACTGAATTGCATTTAGTTCCACAGACAACATTTTTGTTATCAAGCCATGCTGATGAAAATATTTTATCAAGCTGACCAACATCCAGCTCTTTCTCCTTCAATACTGTAGGCAATTTTCTTGCACAAAATCTATCTTTTGTGAACTCATCAATCTTTGACATTGCATTGGTTTCTCTAGAGACCAAGTATTTATAAACCCCATCAATTGGGAAATCTTTTCTTCTTGACCCCATACCTGGAATTTGAAAACTTCTTTGTTTAAACTCACTTAACAAATACTGCATTGTCAATAATTGCATCATGTTGTTGATTATTTTGCTTGGGCAACAGTGTGTCCCTTTTTGAAGATTTGTTGAACCAAAACCAAATGCAATGTTGTGTAGAAATCAACAAACTGGAGCGCTGGGTGGAAATGGTATTAATCCTACTTCTGAATTAATTTTCCTCTTTGTTAATGCTCCTTGAGTAAATGATCCAGATTGGTTGTAAAGCCTTAAGGAGTAAACGATTGAAGGTTGAAGATCTTGATGAAATACCTACGTTTGAATTGGCAAGCTCTAACAGAAATTTATAACTTACTCCTGAGGTTGGTCTATTTGATATAGAACAAACGAAAAAAAGCGGAAATAAAAAAAATACATATAATTTTCTGGTTGATGGGCTGATTTCAAAAGAAACAAAGGAAACTTACAGATTTTAAGCCTATTATGATAACTCAAAGTAATAAGCGTTGAAGTTACAAGTGTAATTCAGCTTGGCTGCCGGACGAATTATGAATAAAAACAAACAAGAATATTTAAGTTACTGCAACCCACCTACTCTAGCCGCAATAAATCAAAAGTTAACTTTTCTAGTTGCAATCTTTTAATGAAACAAATAAGAAAATTAATCATAAAGATGGCAGATCAAAATTAATTTTAATTCTTCCTTTTGGCTTGAATCAATCATAGTATGAATCAATTATAAATAACAAACCTTTTTCAGTGACTCATTTTCTTTCTAATGTCTCCCCCTCTTTTTCTTCTACCTTCGCAAGCTTTTAACATCTAAAGACGACAGTTCTTCCAGTGAAGCAGTAATCACCATTATGTGACCGATCTTTAGTTCATCGTCATCAACATTAACCTTCTATTGAATGTATGGCACTATGTAGCTACCTTTGTCCGAAAAATCGAATTGAAATTTCGATTCTGCCTCGTCTTCAACGAACTTGTTGTTTGTGTTGTTGCAGTTGCTGCTGATAATCACTGCTCTTGCGTCATTTGCAAATTGTCAATGGATTTACCTGGTTACAGACCCATTAAAGCAGAACTGCCTTCTTTCAAGGAAAAAATATTTAAATTTGGCTGGAAATCATAAACTGCCTTACCTTGAGGTCGGGAATCAATAAGGGTGGGGGTTGAAAAAATATTCGTCAAACCCACTGTTTATAAAAGCCTTATGAATGATTAATTCAAATGGTTTAAGTATTGTTGAAAGTGATTGCAAGGAAGTTCCGAATTTTTAATCAAATATATTTCGACTCTGAAACAAAGAAGTTGCTACAAGTAGCGGGGGTCTTCAAAATCCCGAAAGAAAAAAATGGGGGCCCATTTATTCCGGCTCGAATTTATGTTCATTGCTGTGTCATTTACATTTATTTTACTTTAAATTCACACAGAAATTCACAACAGCGTACCAAATTTTTGCTAGATATCCTTTGAAAGCTTTTACACGAGGGTTTTAGTGAGAATTAAGGGTTTAAGAAGGAACGACTTTTTTAGCAACTTCTTTGTTTTCTCCTTTGCTCTCTAGAATGACTCGTACCAAGTTGGTTGTCGCACCCTATGCCCACCTTTCTACCCAAACCAACATTGGAAATGACTTTCAGGCATGCAGATCAAACCCTTGCTTGGAGTTTTATGAGATTTGAAAACTAAGCTTTAACCTTCTGAGCTTCTTCCATTATTAAACAGAGATAAAATTCTATGAGCATGTCAGCAATATTGAGGGCTTTTAGCGTTACATTGCATTCCCTATTTACTTTTATGCTTTAATTTGTCACTTAAAAATTCGCTCCTTTAAACTGAACACATCTAAAATCTTATCTGCTAATGTAATCACCAGTAATTTTGGCCCAATTAAACCTTTTGGCCCAATTAAACCTTTTTATCAATTTTCTGTCCAAACCATTGTTATATTAGCAATACCAGTTTGAAACGAACAATGCTTAATCGATTTAAAAATACAAAGCGTTTGGGATTAATTGGAAACAAGAAAAAATGTTTCATAGCAAGAAAAAATAAATTAAAACTTTCGTTGCAGTTTTAAAAAAGAAAATTCACATTTTGAGACCTTACAAGGTACGATATGGTAAATATTTTGTGTAGAGTGTATGTATAAAATGAGCCCTTTAAAACAGTCGGTGGTTGGGTTGTATCAATGATAATAATGCTAATTTATACAAACGTTCTGTACAATGGAAAATATAGTTTGTAATGTAAAAGCAATACTCGTATTCATATATAATAGAGGGAGCCAGATTTCGCTCGCTTGGTATAAGGAAAACACGAATATGTCCAAAAATCATGCCCTGTATTCCACCGTGTCACTTCTTCCTTTTTAAATACTTGTTCCATGACGGGTTCTTGTTTATTTCTGGTGAAACCCATCCATCAGGAATGGGGTCACCATCAGGAACAAGATGTACGTCCCAAAGTCGTCTGAAATGATAATATCAAATTATAAGCAGTTTCAATTTTATTGAAAAAGTGTAACAGAATCTTTTCCATCTTGGGATATGAATGAAAAATCAAAGGAAAAAACAAATCTCTAAAAATGAATGCAAACACCTTACCTTTTAATCACCTTGATATACAAAATAGAAACTTAGAACTTGGTTTTTATAAGGGGTATCTTACAACGTCAAACAGCAGCCTATTTCAAACTTTCCTCGGAATGGATAAAATTCACAGAATTTGAGAATGGATAAAATTCACAGAATGCTAAGAAAGCCATAGAAAATAGAGGCTTTTAACTGCAGAAATTAGAACAGAATCTTTTAGCTAACAGGAACACAAAAATTATACAAAACATGAAAAACACTAAATGGTCGACGAGAGCAAAAACTTCACGATCGGCAAGCTAAAAGTTTCAAGAATTATATGTGCTATAGAATTGGGCAATATCAATGTTTCATTCCGATTTATCTTTACCTCACAAAAGCATTTTAAATATATTTAAAACATCTTTCATTTATAAACAAAACATAATTTATACAATATTTACTTACCTTATTTGAACCAAAGACATTGGGTTCTCTTCAGCCTGTAACCAGTAACGACGACATTCCAGCAATGGGTTGTAGCCAAAAAGACGTAAATATTCTAATAACGAAAAAGATAACTTGAGTAAACTTCTCGATCAATCAGATATTCGTGTGTTTCCCTGTTTCTACGAACTAGTAATGTGACTTCGCAGAGGTGAGTTTCAGAAGAAAATCTCTGGGACGAGCGAGCGTTGTTACTATCCATCCTCATGAAAATCAAAGATTCTGGAAAACTTTGCAAACAGAAAACCTCAAATTCATACATATAGGACATATTGAAGGGTTGGGGGCAGATAAGGGGCAGGTGATAGGAAGATGAGGGGCAGAACGGCTTGAACCAGCCTAATTTAGATATCTGAGTAATGATTACAACTTAAACATGATTTGTACGACTCAAATGAGTGAAAAGGCACTGCATGAAATAATCCTGCCTTTTGGCTACACAAGTGGCGATAATTTTTCAAATTTCATGTTAAATGTGTATAAATGAATTATACTATAAGATTCTTCATCAATTGTTATAGCTGTTAACCAGACAATCAGATATCCTGGCAATCTTTCCTTAACAAAAAGATTAACCAGATGAAACTGTCTATAGCCTCTTTTTTGCTCAAGTATAATAAAAAAGAGAAACTTGCCTTTTTCCATCAGCGCTTTTCGTTTGCTATCGTCTTCACGTTTAAGTTGCTCATGTTCTTCCTCTAGCATTACCTTCAAGGTTTTCTCTTCATCTTTGTAAATATCTAATCTCTGCTTTATAATTTCTCTCATCTTGCTGAGTCTTTCTTCAAACTTTTTGTCCTGATCCCCAAAGACGAAGATACCTAATGGACAAAATGCATGACAATTTTAGATTATCACTTCGCAAAAACTGTTTGGCCGAAAATAAAAAGTTTTTAAATCATTTTAAAACAATCCTAAAAAATATGATTATTTTCAGAAACACAATGTTATAATAACATTATAGGAGCTACGAGCGACGTAGAACGTAGAACCGATAACCCATCTCATTTTCAGAATTTTTTTCATGATGTAAGAAACATACCAATCTAAAACGAGACAATTACGCCTTACTCCTTTTGAAAAAAATCGTCTTTGTTCATTAAAAACTTTTGACAGTTATATTTAAAAAATTTCAAAATTATAAAACATTGGTTAGCCAAAGTGAAAATTGTCCTAAGGTGTTTAAAATGATATTAGAAGAAGTCTGCTGAATGCAGCGGAAACAAGATTTGTGTAATCAATGGGGACATAATTTAGTCAATAATGTCAGGGAAGGCCCGGAAGTCTACAACAAAGCACTTAAAAGGGAAAAATGAAAGGGAAGCGCACCTCGTTGCAAAGCCGTTTGTCTCCGTATTCCACGTAACTCCACCGTCCCATCTACCTTTTCCAGCCACTTTGAACCATCAACAATCTTCCTTCGCACCTCTGCCAGAGACTGACCAGCATCTGACTTCAACGAGTCAACCTTATGGATAATAAATAATTCATCAAAGAATTGTTCTTGTATAAAAAAACCATCGTAAACGAGCATGCAGCTTTGAAACACTATTGGCCTTACAGAATTTCAGTTAAAACATTCAATATAACCATTCTCCTAGAAATAAAGAAACAATCATATGCTAGAAAAGATACTCACCATTTTCTTTGCATTAATTTTAGAAACGATTTCATGCCTCCATTCGTCAATCTTTTTATGTAACAAAATAGTTCTTCTTTTATTTTCAAGCTTTTCCTTTGCTCTTCTTTCTCTAGCATTCCTCTGCCTTTCCTTAAACCAAATAAAATTTTACAATTAAATAAACACTTAAAAATAAGTTAAGAATGGCAAGGTCTATAATTATTGAATTCACCATCCATCAAAACTATTTTTAAAGCCTTCAATGATATTTCGAATGTATTTAGATAACTCCTAAGTGATGTCACTAGTGTGATGAATAAACTTCTTTAATTGTGTATTTGGCAAAATGACTTACCCTTTTCTTTTGTACCTTTTTCAATTTCTTGTTGACTGCCATAAGATAATCACTTTCAAAAAGTTTTGTTTGAAGTACTTGCAAATTTTCCTGAATGAAAAAGTTTCTAATTACTATTTTGAGTTTCTATGATGTAGAAGATAAAAATAAACATTTTGCAATTTTTTTGTAACTTGGTATTGCCTCCACACTTTTGATTTGTTGACATTCAAACAACCACCAACTGATTTTTGGCCTAGTGATAATATATATATATATATTTATTTATGCCCTACATGAAAGCAAGTCATCAACACAACCAAAATAATATTGGATTAAAATTTGATTACTCTGCACCTTTGTAGAAAAGTCCTACAAAAATAGCACTTATTAAGAACAGAAGCAAAAGTTCCTATTTTCTACTATAAAAGATAAAATATGTTAATTTTACACAATATGATTACAATGTTGTAACTCTGCTTGAACCTGGTTACACATGCATCTTTCACATTTCAAGGGTAGCCCATATATTTATCTTCAGGTAACTTAATGACTCGTTCATTCTGTCAAAAATTAACGACTCACTCATTCATTTTTGACATTTTTACCTAGCTGTTCATTATAATAATTTTAAGCCATTGAAATGTGTCATAATAATTATACATAAGTATGTAACTCTAGGTTGCATAACTCAGATCAATTACTCTCACAACCAGGTTCATCTCTATTCAACTCTTTCTGGCTCTGTGTTATCTGCATGTTCTACCTAGCTATCTATCTAATAATAACATACATACATTTATTCATGCTTAGGTATGACATAAAGTTGTTAGTGAAATGAACTTCAACAGTTTTGATGAGTCATTGCAAGATTTTCAATTTGCTTCAGGAGCTTTAGTAACTCTGATTTTGAGTTGCACACTTATGTTGGAGAACCTTACACTACCAATCCTCACCCTTCCATTATAATTATAAAACTTCTCTAATTGAGTAATTGGCATAAATATAGCTATGGTGGCATAATACAACCCTGTCCAACCTCCTTTTTATGTTAAACTACTTTGTATCATTGCAGTTTACTCTTACAGTTGTCTCTTGATTTTCATAGAGCTTCTTTATAAGATTCATATTGTGCAAGGGGAAACCCATTGGTGTCATGATTCCTGTATCTGAAAATGTTTATAGGGCAAAATTCAAAGAAAAGTTATATCAATCTGAAATAACAGTTTGTTTGGAAATATGTGAGAAACTATTCAGCAATATTTGTTCAGAAGTAAGTTTGCTTAAACTAAAACCTTAATGCTTTCTGTCTTCTCAACAACCTCTTGCCATTCATCTTCATCTGTGTTTGCAAATCGCAGAAGTACATCTCTACACAATTGCAGCTCAGAAATGCACTTCAGGTAGCTCTTCAAATCATCTTGAAATTGTTGAAGTCTTATCTGAGAAAACAATGAAGATAGACTATCTATCACACAAAGCAATGAGTGGGCCTCTAACAAATGTGACTTGTGTAAGGTTTCTGTAGTCACCTCAGTAACTTACTAAAGTGGGGCAGCCAACTAAAAGTCAATAAACAAAATAAATTGTCTCTGGTCCGAAGTTTTATCAACCATTAATCAACATAACAGTCAAACTCATTATTTGCACGAACCTACATAATCAATAAGGAATCTCTTCAAGCTGTACTCCAAATAGATCTTTTGTTGTTGCTATTGTTTGGCTTGATTTTTTGTATATTTGATGACTAACCGGGTCATATTCCACTGAGGGTAGAGAGCATTAGCAATTGATGAAAACAATTAATGAAATACCTTACAATTTCCTTCAACTTCCATTGAACTTCTCTTAATATCTCTCTGTGATAGCCACTTTTTCACAAATTCATTATCATTGACATTTTCATCACTGTGGTAACTCTGTGATGGGTTATTCTCAGACATTGGGGTGGCTTCAACATACCCTTCTTTTGCTAACCATGGTGGTCTATTGAGTGACATATTTAAAGGAACTGGTGGGGGGAAGCCTGGCATTCTAAATCGTGGGTAGTTATCCATCACCATTGGCAATCTCCCACCATGTTCAGCTCTTCCAAAACCCTGTTTATCTTGGTATCCTGCGTTCATATCAATATTTTGACTTCCTTTGAACTCTGCTACGTTACTTGGTACATTGAAAGCCCCGGGCATTTGTGGCCGACTCGAGTCTTGATAAATTGGGCCTTTGCCTAATAGCCACGAGTCAGGTCTGAACGGAATCCTTGGCTGGTCCGCAAAAGGAAGCATATTCTGTTGAAATTGGTTTTGCATACGGTTTCCACTGTAGCTGTAGGGCTGGCTTCCAGCAGGCATCCTAGGTGGCATGTTAATGAAGCGATTAGGCATCCTATTAGTGTGTGGGTTGAATCTGGCACCAACATTGTCGATGTTACTTTCTGGCCTGCCAAATGGAAATTGTCTGTTAGAAGGATAATTGTTCATATCTGCAACACTACAAAGTATATTTTCTGTTCATTTCTACCATCTAAATATTTCTCAGAGATATATTCTTGTGGATTCATGTCATTATTTCTTGCCAAATAACAAATGTCACATCTGTCCTTGAGCCTAGGCCATCTAGCCTCACATTGATTACGAAGCTGTATTGAATATTTTCAATGTTTACCAATGATTAAATTTTTGATTTTTGAATTAAATTCATCCTGATTCAACAAAACCATTAACAATGATGATAACTTTTATAATCATAAAAAGTTGCGAAGTTGTTACATATACCATTAAGGTATGATATTGATTGATAAGGACACTGAGATAATAGCCATAAAGGCTAGAGCCTGAGTTCCAGTTCCAGACCCGTTTCAAAACTGGAGCTCAGGCTTTTAAAGCACAGTTTCTATACTCAGCATTATAATGGCACTTTTTATGAAAAAGTTATGGCTTAGGCCCAATGATCAAATTCATTTATTAAGGCCCCAATTATTTACAAAACTTGCCCTTCACTCTTTGCAAATCAAAAGAGCTTTTTGTGAAATATTTTGTTATGAATTAATTTTGTCCTTGGCCTCACAGCTTTGCAACTAGCATTGGAAACCTTGAAAATGTAAAGAATAACTAGATATTTACGACTTCATCTTGTAAGCGAAATATTGTGTGAAGGAAAGCAAGTTAGGTCTCATAAAATTCATGATCTCTACTCCATCAATTTCGCCAATTCATTCTGTGCTAGTTGGATCCACTTTAGTTTTTTAGGCTTATCATCAAATAAAGAGTGTTCTTTTACAGCAGTTCCTTGTAAAATATGCGTAGTGTGTGCCCAACATTTTAAAGTTTGTTGAGGTAAGCTGGCAGCAGGGCGAACATCCTCTGCTTAGATTATTTTGAAGTTCAAATACTGCATATTTCATTGCTATATAGAGATTATTTTTTCTAATGACAAATACCTAACCCTAACCCTGACCCTGACCCTGACCCTAACCTTGTATTTGGCCTTTATCAGTTGTAAATTATCCGTACTACATGAGAATGAAACAAAATGCAAGCATCCAGTTTCGAAAAATTCACAGTTACAGCTTTGCTTTTCATTCGCACCAGGAGAGTCGATATACACAAAAGAAACCCAAGCTGGAGTACATACTGGTGGCGATATCTTTAAGCTTGCTGGCACCACAGTTTTTTGCAATTATGCGTGAACAACTGCTAAAAGAATTTATTTGCTATTATCACTATCATTATCAGTGGCGGAAGTTTTCTGCCCCCTTCCCTCGCAGGGGATCCGCAATTTCACTTCTTGGCCCTCTATAACCTTGAACATACCTAATGCAATATTAACAACTATAAATAATTACACAAACAATTTAAGACAAAGTCAAAACTGCTTGCAAGCTCAATAATTAATTTCAATTCAGTAGAAATTAGCTGAACTTTCCATAGATTACTTCAAAATTAAAGTTATTTTAAACGTATTTCCTACTAAAGAGAACAATGAAACTGGGTAGAAAAATGAAAAAATTAGAAAGAAAACTGAAATGATAAAAACAGAAAATGCTTTGGCCCCATTCTTCTTCGCTGTCTCTGTGACTGTTTATCATCGTCTGTTTACGAAAACTTTATAAAAAGAACTCCTTAATTTTATTTTCTTTATTGTTAAAGACAAAGAGTTTTGCGTTTCAGCTGCGTTTCTAGTGCCCAATTCAAGCAGCTCTACAGTAAGTAGGGTGTCAAGCTAAAAAATCACAGGGCCGAATCCAGAATTTCAGCAAAGGAGAGGTGTGCTGTCCGAGGGAGGCAACCCAAAAGGAGACAAAGCCCGCCCGAGAGGGGGTCTGGGAGTTCCAGCTGTTGCTTTAATTGTATTTATTTAAATCTTCACTAGCAATACAACATAGTGTGGTGGAACAGATTTTTCTTTTATGTCCCTTTTTCCTTCTATTTTGTTACCGTTACTGATTCTGTTCGTTCTATTGACTCTCGATGCAATGAAGTAGACCAGGTTAAATAAAAATTTTGGGCAGTTAGCTCGATAACGCTTCTCATGAGTTTTCCTAAGTGTCCCTAGCAACCAATAAAAATGCAAGTGCCTCACCCTAAATGATTTTAATTTTGATAGTTGTGTAAACCTGTGAACTGCGATTTTCTGTATTCAATGTCGAGTGAATTGCGAAGGAGAGTATCCCGGCAACCCCTGCAAAATTTAAGCAAGCTTGCAAGAAAAAATGGCGACGAATGCTTTGAAAATCAAAGGACACTTTAAAGTGCACACAGGTTTGAGTCTTGATGGTTATATGAATTTTTTAAGCCACCTTTTAGCATTTTTGTCATGTTATTTTAATGAAATATGCAGCTTAATAATGCCAAACACTGGCATTAATGTGACCAGTTGGATTACACTTTTGATCCATCATCCTCCCTCCCCCTTCTTCTTGCTGCATGCAGTGTTCCTTTCCTCCAGAGGAATCATTTCTTTAATGTTGCTGGAGACATTCAGAATCAAAGAAGACTATGACAGAAGTGTCAAAAGCTCAAAAATAGCGAAAATTTCCAGCCAGAGGATAGTTCAGTTTGGTTCATTCAATTTCATCCCATACACAAATACACAAAACATCAAAAACCAACTTATACACTAGGGTATCAAAAGTATTGCACCACCCTGCTCAAAATGGCGGCACTTTTTGTCGACTTTTTGACAATGCAAAACATTTGAATGCATTAATTGGGTGAAATAAGCGCATTTTAGAGCAAACTTTGGCGGGAAAAGTTTGCAAATTTTGCTGACGCCATAGAAAACTTAGTTAAAAATGTATAAATTACACAAAAACATTTTTATCTGTAAAAATGTAGCCCATGCCTGAGGAAACAAAATTGTCAAATGAGAGGCGAGTCGCTTTAAAACATTTACGGGGAAGCGGTCTTTAATTTTAAAAAAAATGTTGACCAAGTTAAATGCAGCTACACAACAGCTGCGGTAAATCAAAAAAGATTTCTCGAGAATGTTACAGTAGTAACGAAACCGAGAAGTTGGCGACCAAAATAAATTTGATGTTAAAGGGGAAAGAATTTGTCGGTTTTATTTCACTACGTACAGCACCAAGGGGCAGTAAAAGGCATGAAACCCAACACTGCGCAAGGTTTTGCAGCTCAAAATCCGTCCACAAAAAATATAATGAGTGTTTTGCACAAATACAAATCAAAAAGTTACCTGAGTAAACGGAAACCATTTTTACAAATATTTATTTCCATACAAAAGAAATTAAAGTTTTGGCATAGCCAGAATCAAGTCCAACCTTTAACATCGCTAAAAATGTTTGACTTCAAATGAAAAATGTTACAAACTGTGATCCAAATGGTCGTCCAAAAGCCAGAGAATCATTAATTGCAAAAGGTTTCCAGGCCTATTGCGAAATTCCACAAGAATACGTTGGCCAAAAATGTGGATCCATTTCAAGGAGGCTTTTTGCGGTTTCAAAAGTTTGCGTCTACCCATCAAAATATTGAAATTTGAAACTGTTAAAGGACGTTTGCTACTGTTTTTTTTTAAATAAATGCTCTAAATAGATTGAAGTTTTGATTGATGGTTGTTTGGCTTTCGACCAATTGCCATTGGCCCCCTAAAAACAGAATTAATTTGCATAACAATAGCTTTCGATCATTCATGCGCCATTTCTCCTCCTTCGAGGTGGTGCAATACTTTTGATACCCTAGTGTAGAAATTTGAATGAGGGTTGAAAATTATAAATACAAGCATAAATATTAAACATAATTCAAAAGATAGCTACAATTACTAGAGAATTTTTCAGAGGGGGGTGGGGGGTAACTAAGCCCAGTTTTGGATGGGGACATGCCATTTTGGTTCAAAATTTGGACCCATAATTCCGCATATATCTAGACAAATGTGACCCATAATTCCGCAAACATGATGAAAACTTTGCCCATAATTCTGCAAGGAAAACAACATTTTTGAAGCAAAAAAATCATTAAACAAATTTTGCATGTCCCATGTTTGCAAATCTCAATATTACACATATTTCACACTTTCATTTCTAACTGTACATTCATTTTATTGATGCTAAATTTCTCTCCTAACAATTTTGCAATACTTTTCCCAAAATAGTACCCATAATTCTGCATGTTTCTTCAAATGGTACCCATAATTCCACACATATTTCTAAAAGTGGTACCGATAATTCTGCACTTTTCAGAAAAAGGTTCCCCTAAGTAATGGCATGTTCTCGTTCCTCAAAACCTCCCCCATGAGGATATTAAAGTACCCTCCCCCATGAGGATAATTTTTATGAAGGGGAATTTTTAAGGAGAGGCCATCTCAATATTGAATCTAATAAAAGATAGAACACTTCTATTTTAAGGTAATTTAAATTCTATGCCATCATAATCATAGGGTAAAAACTATTGAAACATCTCATTTTTTACTCTCTAGAGAATATAGTCTTGTGTAGAAGGCTAAAGATTCACAAACTCCTAGTTACTAAAATTGATCACACATTAACACAACTTGAAAATGGCTTTAAAAAAGCAAACATTTTACAGCATTTTGGGGAAAAGTGATGCCTATTGAATTTTAAATTTTCTATTTCTTCTTGCTTGTTAGATGGGTGAAAAATATTTCAAGTCTTGGTTCTCAAAATATTTTTTAGCTGTTTATTTATAGTAAAATAGTTTATGTCTTTTAACTGTTAGTACTATATAGTAAGTGACTGGACCTCTACTTTGTATTCAAAATATTTTGTTACCTGACTTTTTAAATGCTGCCTGAATTGAGATCAGTGGCCAACACCTGGGGGGCCTGGGGATTGTTGCCCCAAGTGTTTTGGAGGGTGATGGTCTTTTGTTCAGAAAAAACGGGAAAATATGACATCATCTTATCAAACAGTAGGCTTGGTGCCCCGCAATATTTGACCAACTAACCACCACTGATTGAGATACTGTTTTTCTCTGTGATGTTTTTATCTTGTAGTCAGTCCCTTAAACATCAGTCCTGTAGGCAGTTCTTAGGGATCTGGAATTTGAGTAGAACCTTTTCCAAGATTGCATTTATTCTATCTTTTAATTTTCTTCTATGGCCTGTTTATATTTCTTGAGTTTTTTAAAGAATTTTTAAGTAAATTTTTCACAGGACTGTTTCATGATTATTTCAAAATGCTTGAAAGAAGATGTCAAGTTCTCTGGAAATTGTTGAAATTGAAGAGAACATTACCTCAAGAAAGAAAGCAATTATCAAATGAGCTGCCTATATAATGCCTCTTATTGGAAGACATGCTGATTTTTTCATTAAGCCACTGGTAGGAAAGATAATTTATTGGCAAGCAGTGACAGTGGGGATTTCAGGAGATGTTTCCTTCCTCCTTAGTTAAGAAATGAAGCTGCCGATGAAATGTTTAAAGAAATGAGAAATATTGAGATGTTTAAAGAGTTGGAAGCCCATTTTCTGGGTTGGTTAATTGACGAAAGAGAGTAAGTGCTTTTTTAGTTTTTTACTGTTTGAAACAAGTTCCGTTCTGCTTTTCTCTGAAAAGAGTTTCACTGAATTTTGTGTTTTCTATTGGTTTTTCTTTTGGTTGAAATAAGAAAACTATTTTATATCTTGTTTCTCAGCTCTTCATATAAATTAAAAGAGGACAGGACTTATACTTTATTGAAATTTCAATGTCCCTCAGTTTATTTAGATGCTACCTGAATTGTGGTGCTGTTTTTTTCTCTGTGAAGTTTTTCTATCAGCAATTCCTTCAAACCTATTTCTTAAGGATCTTGAATTTAATTGAAAGCTTTTTCTATCATCTTTGGGCTGTTTATATGTTTGTTCTTTAAGGTTTTTAATTTATTTTTTTACAGGATTGTTCGATGACTATTTCAGTATGCTTTAAAGAGGATGAAAGATCTCTGGGGAGTGTTGAATTTGAAGAGAGCTTTATCGAAAAGGAGAAGACAGTGATCAAAAGAGAGCTGTAAATTTTGTGTTTTTTGAAGACTTGCTGTTTCTCTTATTCAACCAAAAGGAGGAGAGATATTTTGTTTGCAAGTGCTTACAGTCAGGACTTTGGCTGACTGCAGAAGAGAAAATCATCAAGGTGTTTTGTTGCTGTTTTATCTGATTGTACGTCTTAGCAAAGTTGATTGATGAAGTTGCAGGCTGGAAATGATTTATGAGTTTAAAGCCCTTTCTCTTGGTTGGCTGATAAAAAACGGAGTAAGTGTTTTTTTACTCTTTGAAACAAGTTCCGTTCTGTTTTGCTCTAGAACCAATTTTACTGAATTTTGTGTTTTTATTGGTTTCTCTTTCGGTTGAAATGAGAAAACTATTTTATATCTTGTTTCTCAGCTCTTCATGTAAATTGAAAGAGGACAGGACTTCTATTTAGTTGAAATTATAATGAGCCTCACTTTATTTAGATGCTACCTTAATTGAGGTGCTGTTTTCTCCTCTGTGAAGTTTTTCTATCAGAAAATTCCTTCAAACCTGTTTTTTAAGGATCTTGAATTTAATTTAAAGCTTTTTCTATCATTTTTGGGCGGTTTATATGTTTGTGCTTGAAGGTTTTTAATTTATTTTTTTACAGGATTGTTCGATGACTATTTCAGTATGCTTTAAAGAGGATGAAAAATCTCTGGAGAGTGTTGAATTTGAAGAGAGCCTTATCGAAAAGGAGAAGACAGTGATCAAAAGAGAGCTGTAAATTTAGTGTTTTTTGAAGACTTGCTGTTTCTCTTATTCAACCAAAAGGAGGAGAGATAATTTGTTTGCAAGTGCTTACAGTCAGGACTTTGGCTAATTGCAGAAGAGCAAATCATGAAGGTGTTTTGTTGCTGTTTTATCTGATTGTACGTATTAGCAAAGTTGATTAATGAAGTTGCCGGCTGGAAAAGATTTATGAGTTAAAAGCCCTTTCTCTTGCTTGGCTGATCAAAGAAACAGAGTAAGTGTTTTTTTACTGTTTGAAACAAGTTCCGTGAATGAACTTTTCCTCTATAACGACTTTTATTGAATTTTGTGTTTCCTATTGGTTTCTCTTTTGGTAGAAACAAGAAAACTATTTTATGTCTTGTTTCTTAGCTCTTCATACAAACTAACAGAGGACAGGACTTATACTTTCTTGAAATTATAATGTGCCTAGGTTTATTTAGATGCCACCTGAATTGAGGTGCTGTTTTTTTCTCTGTGAAGTTTTTCTATCAGCAATTCCATCAAACCTGTTTTTTAAGGATCTTGAATTTAATTTAAAGCCTTTTCTATCATCTTTGGGCTGTTTATATGTTTGTTTTTTAAGGTTTTTTATTTATTTTCTACAGGATTGCTCGATGACTATTTCAGTACGCTTTAAAGAAGATGAAAAATCTCTGGAGAGTGTTGAATTTGAAAAAGAGCCTTATCGAAAAGGAGAAAACAAAGATCAAAAGAGAGCTGTAAATTTGGTGTTTTTTGAAGACTTGCTGTTTCTCTTATTCAACCAAAAGGAGGAGAGATATTTTGTTTGCAAGTGCTTACAGTCAGGACTTTGGCTGACTGCAGAAGAGAAAATCATCAAGGTGTTTTGTTGCTGTTTTATCTGATTGTACGTCTTAGCAAAGTTGATTGATGAAGTTGCAGGCTGGAAAAGATTTATGAGTTAAAAGCCCTTTCTCTTGCTTGGCTGATCAAAGAAACAGAGTAAGTGTTTTTTTACTGTTTGAAACAAGTTCCGTGAATGAACTTTTCCTCTATAACGACTTTTATTGAATTTTGTGTTTCCTATTGGTTTCTCTTTTGGTAGAAACAAGAAAACTATTTTATGTCTTGTTTCTTAGCTCTTCATACAAACTAACAGAGGACAGGACTTATACTTTCTTGAAATTATAATGTGCCTAGGTTTATTTAGATGCCACCTGAATTGAGGTGCTGTTTTTTTCTCTGTGAAGTTTTTCTATCAGCAATTCCTTCAAACCTGTTTCTTAAGGATCTTGAATTTAATTTAAAGCCTTTTCTATCATCTTTGGGCTGTTTATATGTTTGTTTTTTAAGGTTTTTTATTTTTATTTTTAACAGGATTGTTTGAAGCCTATTTCAGTATGCTTTAAAGGGGGTGAAAAATCTCTGGAGAGTGTTGAATTTGAAGAGAGCCTTATCGAAAAGGAGAAGACAGTGATCAAAAGAGAGCTGTAAATTTTGTGTTTTTTGAAGACTTGCTGTTTCTCTTATTCAACCAAAAGGAGGAGAGATATTTTGTTTGCAAGAGCTTACAGTCAGGACTTTGGCTAATTGCAGAAGAGCAAATCATGAAGGTGTTTTGTTGCTCTTTTATCTGATTGTACGTCTTACCAAAGTTGATTGATGAAGTTGCAGGCTGGAAATGAGTTATGAGTTAAAAGCCCTTTCTCTTGCTTGGCTGATCAAAGAAACAGAGTAAGTGTTTTTTTACTCTTTGAAACAAGTTCCGTGAATGAAGTTTTCCTCTAGAACGAGTTTTATTGAATTTTGTGTTTTTATTGGTTTCTCTTTCGGTTGAAATGAGAAAACTATTTTATATCTTGTTTCTCAGCTCTTCATGTAAATTAAAAGAGGACAGGACTTCTATTTAGTTGAAATTATAATGAGCCTCACTTTATTTAGATGCTACCTTAATTGAGGTGCTGTTTTCTCCTCTGGGAAGTTTTTCTATCAGAAAATTCCTTCAAACCTGTTTTTTAAGGATCTTGAATTTAATTTAAAGCTTTTTCTATCATTTTTGGGCGGTTTATATGTTTGTGCTTGAAGGTTTTTAATTTATTTTTTTACAGGATTGTTCGATGACTATTTCAGTATGCTTTAAAGAGGATGAAAAATCTCTGGAGAGTGTTGAATTTGAAGAGAGCCTTATCGAAAAGGAGAAGACAGTGATCAAAAGAGAGCTGTAAATTTAGTGTTTTTTGAAGACTTGCTGTTTCTCTTATTCAACCAAAAGGAGGAGAGATAATTTGTTTGCAAGTGCTTACAGTCAGGACTTTGGCTAATTGCAGAAGAGCAAATCATGAAGGTGTTTTGTTGCTGTTTTATCTGATTGTACGTATTAGCAAAGTTGATTAATGAAGTTGCAGGCTGGAAAAGATTTATGAGTTAAAAGCCCTTTCTCTTGCTTGGCTGATCAAAGAAACAGAGTAAGTGTTTTTTTACTGTTTGAAACAAGTTCCGTGAATGAACTTTTCCTCTATAACGACTTTTATTGAATTTTGTGTTTCCTATTGGTTTCTCTTTTGGTAGAAACAAGAAAACTATTTTATGTCTTGTTTCTTAGCTCTTCATACAAACTAACAGAGGACAGGACTTATACTTTCTTGAAATTATAATGTGCCTAGGTTTATTTAGATGCCACCTGAATTGAGGTGCTGTTTTTTTCTCTGTGAAGTTTTTCTATCAGCAATTCCATCAAACCTGTTTTTTAAGGATCTTGAATTTAATTTAAAGCCTTTTCTATCATCTTTGGGCTGTTTATATGTTTGTTTTTTAAGGTTTTTTATTTATTTTCTACAGGATTGCTCGATGACTATTTCAGTACGCTTTAAAGAAGATGAAAAATCTCTGGAGAGTGTTGAATTTGAAAAAGAGCCTTATCGAAAAGGAGAAAACAAAGATCAAAAGAGAGCTGTAAATTTGGTGTTTTTTGAAGACTTGCTGTTTCTCTTATTCGACCAAAAGGAGGAGAGATAATTTGTTTGCAAGTGCTTACAGTCAGGACTTTGGCTAATTGCAGAAGAGCAAATCATGAAGGTGTTTCGTTGCTGTTTTATCTGATTGTACGTCTTAGCAAAGTTGATTGATGAAGTTGCAGGCTGGAAAAGATTTATGAGTTAAAAGCCCTTTCTCTTGCTTGGCTGATCAAAGAAACAGAGTAAGTGTTTTTTTACTGTTTGAAACAAGTTCCGTGACTGAACTTTTCCTCTATAACGACTTTTATTGAATTTTGTGTTTCCTATTGGTTTCTCTTTTGGTAGAAACAAGAAAACTATTTTATGTCTTGTTTCATAGCTCTTCATACAAACTAACAGAGGACAGGACTTATACTTTCTTGAAATTATAATGTGCCTAGGTTTATTTAGACGCCACCTGAATTGAGGTGCTGTTTTTTTCTCTGTGAAGTTTTTCTATCAGCAATTCCTTCAAACCTGTTTCTTAAGGATCTTGAATTTAATTTAAAGCCTTTTCTATCATCTTTGGGCTGTTTATATGTTTGTTTTTTAAGGTTTTTTATTTTTATTTTTAACAGGATTGTTTGAAGCCTATTTCAGTATGCTTTAAAGGGGGTGAAAAATCTCTGGAGAGTGTTGAATTTGAAGAGAGCCTTATCGAAAAGGAGAAGACAGTGATCAAAAGAGAGCTGTAAATTTTGTGTTTTTTGAAGACTTGCTGTTTCTCTCATTCAACCAAAAGGAGGAGAGATATTTTGTTTGCAAGAGCTTACAGTCAGGACTTTGGCTAATTGCAGAAGAGCAAATCATGAAGGTGTTTTGTTGCTCTTTTATCTGATTGTACGTCTTACCAAAGTTGATTGATGAAGTTGCAGGCTGGAAATGAGTTATGAGTTAAAAGCCCTTTCTCTTGCTTGGCTGATCAAAGAAACAGAGTAAGTGTTTTTTTACTGTTTGAAACAAGTTCCGTGAATGAACTTTTCCTCTATAACGACTTTTATTGAATTTTGTGTTTCCTATTGGTTTCTCTTTTGGTAGAAACAAGAAAACTATTTTATGTCTTGTTTCTTAGCTCTTCATACAAACTAACAGAGGACAGGACTTATACTTTCTTGAAATTATAATGTGCCTAGGTTTATTTAGATGCCACCTGAATTGAGGTGCTGTTTTTTTCTCTGTGAAGTTTTTCTATCAGCAATTCCATCAAACCTGTTTCTTAAGGATCTTGAATTTAATTTAAAGCCTTTTCTATCATCTTTGGGCTGTTTATATGTTTGTTTTTTAAGGTTTTTTATTTTTATTTTTAACAGGATTGTTTGAAGCCTATTTCAGTATGCTTTAAAGGGGGTGAAAAATCTCTGGAGAGTGTTGAATTTGAAGAGAGCCTTATCGAAAAGGAGAAGACAGTGATCAAAAGAGAGCTGTAAATTTTGTGTTTTTTGAAGACTTGCTGTTTCTCTTATTCAACCAAAAGGAGGAGAGATATTTTGTTTGCAAGAGCTTACAGTCAGGACTTTGGCTAATTGCAGAAGAGCAAATCATGAAGGTGTTTTGTTGCTCTTTTATCTGATTGTACGTCTTACCAAAGTTGATTGATGAAGTTGCAGGCTGGAAATGAGTTATGAGTTAAAAGCCCTTTCTCTTGCTTGGCTGATCAAAGAAACAGAGTAAGTGTTTTTTTACTCTTTGAAACAAGTTCCGTGAATGAAGTTTTCCTCTAGAACGAGTTTTATTGAATTTTGTGTTTTCTATTGTTTTCTCTTTCGGTTGAAATGAGAAAACTATTTTATATCTTGTTTCTCAGCTCTTCATGTAAATTAAAAGAGGACAGGACTTATACTTTCTTGAAATTATAATGTGCCTCAGTTTATTTAGATGTTACCTGAATTGAGGTGCTGTTTTTTTCTCTGTGAAGTTTTTCTATCAGCAGTTCCTTCAAACCTGTTTTTTAAGGATCTTGAATTTAATTTAAAGCTTTTTCTATCATTTTTGGGCGGTTTATATGTTTGTGCTTGAAGGTTTTTAATTTATTTTTTTACAGGATTGTTCGATAACTATTTCAGTATGCTTTAAAGAGGATGAAAAATCTCTGGAGAGTGTTGAATTTGAAGAGAGCCTTATCGAAAAGGAGAAGACAGTGATCAAAAGAGAGCTGTAAATTTGGTGTTTTTTGAAGACTTGCTGTTTCTCTTATTCAACCAAAAGGAGGAGAGATAATTTGTTTGCAAGTGCTTACAGTCAGGACTTTGGCTAATTGCAGAAGAGCAAATCATGAAGGTGTTTCGTTGCTGTTTTATCTGATTGTACGTCTTAGCAAAGTTGATTGATGAAGTTGCAGGCTGGAAATGAGTTATGAGTTAAAAGCCCTTTCTCTTGCTTGGCTGATCAAAGAAACAGAGTAAGTGTTTTTTTACTATTTGAAACAAGTTCCGTGAATGAAGTTTTCCTCTAGAACGAGTTTTATTGAATTTTGTGTTTTCTATTGGTTTCTCTTTTGGTAGAAATAAGAAAACTATTTTATGTCTTGTTTCATAGGTCTTCATACAAACTAACAGAGGACAGGACTTATACTTTCTTGAAATTATAATGTGCCTAGGTTTATTTAGATGCCACCTGAATTGAGGTGCTGTTTTTTTCTTTGAGAAGTTTTTCTATCAGCAATTCCTTCAAACTGTTTCTTAAGGATCTTGAATTTAATTTAAAGCCTTTTCTATCATCTTTGGGCTGTTTATATGTTTTTTATTAAGGTTTTTTATTTTTATTTTTAACAGGATTGTTTGAAGCCTATTTCAGTATGCTTTAAAGGGGGTGAAAAATCTCTGGAGAGTGTTGAATTTGAAGAGAGCCTTATCGAAAAGGAGAAGACAGTGATCAAAAGAGAGCTGTAAATTTTGTGTTTTTTGAAGACTTGCTGTTTCTCTTATTCAACCAAAAGGAGGAGAGATAATTTGTTTGCAAGTGCTTACAGTCAGGACTTTGGTTAATTGCAGAAGAGCAAATCATGAAGGTGTTTTGTTGCTGTTTTATCTGATTGTACGTCTTAGCAAAGTTGATTGATGAAGTTGCAGGCTGGAAATGAGTTATGAGTTAAAAGCCCTTTCTCTTGCTTGGCTGATCAAAGAAACAGAGTAAGTGTTTTTTTACTGTTTGAAACAAGTTCCGTGAATGAAGTTTTCCTCTAGAACGAGTTTTATTGAATTTTGTGTTTTCTATTGGTTTCTCTTTTGGTAGAAATAAGAAAACTATTTTATGTCTTGTTTCATAGCTCTTCATACAAACTAACAGAGGACAGGACTTATACTTTCTTGAAATTATAATGTGCCTCAGTTTATTTAGATGTTACCTGAATTGAGGTGCTGTTTTTTCTCTGTGAAGTTTTTCTATCAGCAGTTCCTTCAAACCTGTTTTTTAAGGATCTTGAATTTAATTTAAAGCTTTTTCTATCATTTTTGGGCGGTTTATATGTTTGTGCTTGAAGGTTTTTAATTTATTTTTTTACAGGATTGTTCGATAACTATTTCAGTATGCTTTAAAGAGGATGAAAAATCTCTGGAGAGTGTTGAATTTGAAGAGAGCCTTATCGAAAAGGAGAAGACAGTGATCAAAAGAGAGCTGTAAATTTGGTGTTTTTTGAAGACTTGCTGTTTCTCTTATTCAACCAAAAGGAGGAGAGATAATTTGTTTGCAAGTGCTTACAGTCAGGACTTTGGCTAATTGCAGAAGAGCAAATCATGAAGGTGTTTTGTTGCTGTTTTATCTGATTGTACGTCTTAGCAAAGTTGATTGATGAAGTTGCAGGCTGGAAAAGATTTATGAGTTAAAAGCCCTTTCTCTTGCTTGGCTGATCAAAGAAACAGAGTAAGTGTTTTTTTACTGTTTGAAACAAGTTCCGTGAATGAAGGTTTCCTCTATAACGACTTTTATTGAATTTTGTGTTTCCTATTGGTTTCTCTTTTGGTAGAAACAAGAAAACTATTTTATGTCTTGTTTCTTAGCTCTTCATACAAACTAACAGAGGACAGGACTTATACTTTCTTGAAATTATAATGTGCCTAGGTTTATTTAGATGCCACCTGAATTGAGGTGCTGTTTTTTTCTCTGTGAAGTTTTTCTATCAGCAATTCCATCAAACCTGTTTTTTAAGGATCTTGAATTTAATTTAAAGCCTTTTCTATCATCTTTGGGCTGTTTATATGTTTGTTTTTTAAGGTTTTTTATTTTTATTTTTAACAGGATTGTTTGAAGCCTATTTCAGTATGCTTTAAAGGGGGTGAAAAATCTCTGGAGAGTGTTGAATTTGAAGAGAGCCTTATCGAAAAGGAGAAGACAGTGATCAAAAGAGAGCTGTAAATTTTGTGTTTTTTGAAGACTTGCTGTTTCTCTTATTCAACCAAAAGGAGGAGAGATATTTTGTTTGCAAGAGCTTACAGTCAGGACTTTGGCTAATTGCAGAAGAGCAAATCATGAAGGTGTTTTGTTGCTCTTTTATCTGATTGTACGTCTTACCAAAGTTGATTGATGAAGTTGCAGGCTGGAAATGAGTTATGAGTTAAAAGCCCTTTCTCTTGCTTGGCTGATCAAAGAAACAGAGTAAGTGTTTTTTTACTGTTTGAAACAAGTTCCGTGAATGAAGTTTTCCTCTAGAACGAGTTTTATTGAATTTTGTGTTTTCTATTGTTTTTTCTTTTGGTAGAAATAAGAAAACTATTTTATGTCTTGTTTCATAGCTCTTCATACAAACTAACAGAGGACAGGACTTATACTTTCTTGAAATTATAATGTGCCTCAGTTTATTTAGATGTTACCTGAATTGAGGTGCTGTTTTTTTCTCTGTGAAGTTTTTCTATCAGCAGTTCCTTCAAACCTGTTTTTTAAGGATCTTGAATTTAATTTAAAGCTTTTTCTATCATTTTTGGGCGGTTTATATGTTTGTGCTTGAAGGTTTTTAATTTATTTTTTTACAGGATTGTTCGATAACTATTTCAGTATGCTTTAAAGAGGATGAAAAATCTCTGGAGAGTGTTGAATTTGAAGAGAGCCTTATCGAAAAGGAGAAGACAGTGATCAAAAGAGAGCTGTAAATTTTGTGTTTTTTGAAGACTTGCTGTTTCTCTTATTCAACCAAAAGGAGGAGAGATAATTTGTTTGCAAGTGCTTACAGTCAGGACTTTGGCTAATTGCAGAAGAGCAAATCATGAAGGTGTTTCGTTGCTGTTTTATCTGATTGTACGTCTTAGCAAAGTTGATTGATGAAGTTGCAGGCTGGAAATGAGTTATGAGTTAAAAGCCCTTTCTCTTGCTTGGCTGATCAAAGAAACAGAGTAAGTGTTTTTTTACTATTTGAAACAAGTTCCGTGAATGAAGTTTTCCTCTAGAACGAGTTTTATTGAATTTTGTGTTTTCTATTGGTTTCTCTTTTGGTAGAAATAAGAAAACTATTTTATGTCTTGTTTCATAGGTCTTCATACAAACTAACAGAGGACAGGACTTATACTTTCTTGAAATTATAATGTGCCTAGGTTTATTTAGATGCCACCTGAATTGAGGTGCTGTTTTTTTCTTTGAGAAGTTTTTCTATCAGCAATTCCTTCAAACTGTTTCTTAAGGATCTTGAATTTAATTTAAAGCCTTTTCTATCATCTTTGGGCTGTTTATATGTTTTTTATTAAGGTTTTTTATTTTTATTTTTAACAGGATTGTTTGAAGCCTATTTCAGTATGCTTTAAAGGGGGTGAAAAATCTCTGGAGAGTGTTGAATTTGAAGAGAGCCTTATCGAAAAGGAGAAGACAGTGATCAAAAGAGAGCTGTAAATTTTGTGTTTTTTGAAGACTTGCTGTTTCTCTTATTCAACCAAAAGGAGGAGAGATAATTTGTTTGCAAGTGCTTACAGTCAGGACTTTGGTTAATTGCAGAAGAGCAAATCATGAAGGTGTTTTGTTGCTGTTTTATCTGATTGTACGTCTTAGCAAAGTTGATTGATGAAGTTGCAGGCTGGAAATGAGTTATGAGTTAAAAGCCCTTTCTCTTGCTTGGCTGATCAAAGAAACAGAGTAAGTGTTTTTTTACTGTTTGAAACAAGTTCCGTGAATGAAGTTTTCCTCTAGAACGAGTTTTATTGAATTTTGTGTTTTCTATTGGTTTCTCTTTTGGTAGAAATAAGAAAACTATTTTATGTCTTGTTTCATAGCTCTTCATACAAACTAACAGAGGACAGGACTTATACTTTCTTGAAATTATAATGTGCCTCAGTTTATTTAGATGTTACCTGAATTGAGGTGCTGTTTTTTCTCTGTGAAGTTTTTCTATCAGCAGTTCCTTCAAACCTGTTTTTTAAGGATCTTGAATTTAATTTAAAGCTTTTTCTATCATTTTTGGGCGGTTTATATGTTTGTGCTTGAAGGTTTTTAATTTATTTTTTTACAGGATTGTTCGATAACTATTTCAGTATGCTTTAAAGAGGATGAAAAATCTCTGGAGAGTGTTGAATTTGAAGAGAGCCTTATCGAAAAGGAGAAGACAGTGATCAAAAGAGAGCTGTAAATTTTGTGTTTTTTGAAGACTTGCTGTTTCTCTTATTCAACCAAAAGGAGGAGAGATAATTTGTTTGCAAGTGCTTACAGTCAGGACTTTGGCTAATTGCAGAAGAGCAAATCATGAAGGTGTTTTGTTGCTGTTTTATCTGATTGTACGTCTTAGCAAAGTTGATTGATGAAGTTGCAGGCTGGAAATGAGTTATGAGTTAAAAGCCCTTTCTCTTGCTTGGCTGATCAAAGAAACAGAGTAAGTGTTTTTTTACTGTTTGAAACAAGTTCCGTGAATGAAGTTTTCCTCTATAACGACTTTAATTGAATTTTGTGTTTCCTATTGGTTTCTCTTTTGGTAGAAACAAGAAAACTATTTTATGTCTTGTTTCATAGCTCTTCATACAAACTAACAGAGGACAGGACTTATACTTTCTTGAAATTATAATGTGCCTAGGTTTATTTAGATGCCACCTGAATGGAGGTGCTGTTTTTTTCTCTGTGAAGTTTTTCTATCAGCAATTCCTTCAAACCTGTTTCTTAAGGATCTTGAATTTAATTTAAAGCTTTTTCTATCATCTTTGGGCTGTTTATATGTTTGTTTTTTAAGGTTTTTTATTTATTTTCTACAGGATTGCTCGATGACTATTTCAGTATGCTTTAAAGAAGATGAAAAATCTCTGGAGAGTGTTGAATTTGAAAAAGAGCCTTATCGAAAAGGAGAAAACAGTGATCAAAAGAGAGCTGTAAATTTGGTGTTTTTTGAAGACTTGCTGTTTCTCTTATTCAACCAAAAGGAGGAGAGATATTTTGTTTGCAAGTGCTTACAGTCAGGACTTTGGCTAATTGCAGAAGAGCAAATCATGAAGGTGTTTCGTTGCTGTTTTATCTGATTGTACGTCTTAGCAAAGTTGATTGATGAAGTTGCAGGCTGGAAATGAGTTATGAGTTAAAAGCCCTTTCTCTTGCTTGGCTGATCAAAGAAACAGAGTAAGTGTTTTTTTACTATTTGAAACAAGTTCCGTGAATGAAGTTTTCCTCTAGAACGAGTTTTATTGAATTTTGTGTTTTCTATTGGTTTCTCTTTTGGTAGAAATAAGAAAACTATTTTATGTCTTGTTTCATAGGTCTTCATACAAACTAACAGAGGACAGGACTTATACTTTCTTGAAATTATAATGTGCCTAGGTTTATTTAGATGCCACCTGAATTGAGGTGCTGTTTTTTTCTTTGAGAAGTTTTTCTATCAGCAATTCCTTCAAACTGTTTCTTAAGGATCTTGAATTTAATTTAAAGCCTTTTCTATCATCTTTGGGCTGTTTATATGTTTTTTATTAAGGTTTTTTATTTTTATTTTTAACAGGATTGTTTGAAGCCTATTTCAGTATGCTTTAAAGGGGGTGAAAAATCTCTGGAGAGTGTTGAATTTGAAGAGAGCCTTATCGAAAAGGAGAAGACAGTGATCAAAAGAGAGCTGTAAATTTTGTGTTTTTTGAAGACTTGCTGTTTCTCTTATTCAACCAAAAGGAGGAGAGATAATTTGTTTGCAAGTGCTTACAGTCAGGACTTTGGTTAATTGCAGAAGAGCAAATCATGAAGGTGTTTTGTTGCTGTTTTATCTGATTGTACGTCTTAGCAAAGTTGATTGATGAAGTTGCAGGCTGGAAATGAGTTATGAGTTAAAAGCCCTTTCTCTTGCTTGGCTGATCAAAGAAACAGAGTAAGTGTTTTTTTACTGTTTGAAACAAGTTCCGTGAATGAAGTTTTCCTCTAGAACGAGTTTTATTGAATTTTGTGTTTTCTATTGGTTTCTCTTTTGGTAGAAATAAGAAAACTATTTTATGTCTTGTTTCATAGCTCTTCATACAAACTAACAGAGGACAGGACTTATACTTTCTTGAAATTATAATGTGCCTCAGTTTATTTAGATGTTACCTGAATTGAGGTGCTGTTTTTTCTCTGTGAAGTTTTTCTATCAGCAGTTCCTTCAAACCTGTTTTTTAAGGATCTTGAATTTAATTTAAAGCTTTTTCTATCATTTTTGGGCGGTTTATATGTTTGTGCTTGAAGGTTTTTAATTTATTTTTTTACAGGATTGTTCGATAACTATTTCAGTATGCTTTAAAGAGGATGAAAAATCTCTGGAGAGTGTTGAATTTGAAGAGAGCCTTATCGAAAAGGAGAAGACAGTGATCAAAAGAGAGCTGTAAATTTTGTGTTTTTTGAAGACTTGCTGTTTCTCTTATTCAACCAAAAGGAGGAGAGATAATTTGTTTGCAAGTGCTTACAGTCAGGACTTTGGCTAATTGCAGAAGAGCAAATCATGAAGGTGTTTTGTTGCTGTTTTATCTGATTGTACGTCTTAGCAAAGTTGATTGATGAAGTTGCAGGCTGGAAATGAGTTATGAGTTAAAAGCCCTTTCTCTTGCTTGGCTGATCAAAGAAACAGAGTAAGTGTTTTTTTACTGTTTGAAACAAGTTCCGTGAATGAAGTTTTCCTCTATAACGACTTTAATTGAATTTTGTGTTTCCTATTGGTTTCTCTTTTGGTAGAAACAAGAAAACTATTTTATGTCTTGTTTCATAGCTCTTCATACAAACTAACAGAGGACAGGACTTATACTTTCTTGAAATTATAATGTGCCTAGGTTTATTTAGATGCCACCTGAATGGAGGTGCTGTTTTTTTCTCTGTGAAGTTTTTCTATCAGCAATTCCTTCAAACCTGTTTCTTAAGGATCTTGAATTTAATTTAAAGCTTTTTCTATCATCTTTGGGCTGTTTATATGTTTGTTTTTTAAGGTTTTTTATTTATTTTCTACAGGATTGCTCGATGACTATTTCAGTATGCTTTAAAGAAGATGAAAAATCTCTGGAGAGTGTTGAATTTGAAAAAGAGCCTTATCGAAAAGGAGAAAACAGTGATCAAAAGAGAGCTGTAAATTTGGTGTTTTTTGAAGACTTGCTGTTTCTCTTATTCAACCAAAAGGAGGAGAGATATTTTGTTTGCAAGTGCTTACAGTCAGGACTTTGGCTAATTGCAGAAGAGCAAATCATGAAGGTGTTTCGTTGCTGTTTTATCTGATTGTACGTCTTAGCAAAGTTGATTGATGAAGTTGCAGGCTGGAAATGAGTTATGAGTTAAAAGCCCTTTCTCTTGCTTGGCTGATCAAAGAAACAGAGTAAGTGTTTTTTTACTATTTGAAACAAGTTCCGTGAATGAAGTTTTCCTCTAGAACGAGTTTTATTGAATTTTGTGTTTTCTATTGGTTTCTCTTTTGGTAGAAATAAGAAAACTATTTTATGTCTTGTTTCATAGGTCTTCATACAAACTAACAGAGGACAGGACTTATACTTTCTTGAAATTATAATGTGCCTAGGTTTATTTAGATGCCACCTGAATTGAGGTGCTGTTTTTTTCTTTGAGAAGTTTTTCTATCAGCAATTCCTTCAAACTGTTTCTTAAGGATCTTGAATTTAATTTAAAGCCTTTTCTATCATCTTTGGGCTGTTTATATGTTTTTTATTAAGGTTTTTTATTTTTATTTTTAACAGGATTGTTTGAAGCCTATTTCAGTATGCTTTAAAGGGGGTGAAAAATCTCTGGAGAGTGTTGAATTTGAAGAGAGCCTTATCGAAAAGGAGAAGACAGTGATCAAAAGAGAGCTGTAAATTTTGTGTTTTTTGAAGACTTGCTGTTTCTCTTATTCAACCAAAAGGAGGAGAGATAATTTGTTTGCAAGTGCTTACAGTCAGGACTTTGGTTAATTGCAGAAGAGCAAATCATGAAGGTGTTTTGTTGCTGTTTTATCTGATTGTACGTCTTAGCAAAGTTGATTGATGAAGTTGCAGGCTGGAAATGAGTTATGAGTTAAAAGCCCTTTCTCTTGCTTGGCTGATCAAAGAAACAGAGTAAGTGTTTTTTTACTGTTTGAAACAAGTTCCGTGAATGAAGTTTTCCTCTAGAACGAGTTTTATTGAATTTTGTGTTTTCTATTGGTTTCTCTTTTGGTAGAAATAAGAAAACTATTTTATGTCTTGTTTCATAGCTCTTCATACAAACTAACAGAGGACAGGACTTATACTTTCTTGAAATTATAATGTGCCTCAGTTTATTTAGATGTTACCTGAATTGAGGTGCTGTTTTTTCTCTGTGAAGTTTTTCTATCAGCAGTTCCTTCAAACCTGTTTTTTAAGGATCTTGAATTTAATTTAAAGCTTTTTCTATCATTTTTGGGCGGTTTATATGTTTGTGCTTGAAGGTTTTTAATTTATTTTTTTACAGGATTGTTCGATAACTATTTCAGTATGCTTTAAAGAGGATGAAAAATCTCTGGAGAGTGTTGAATTTGAAGAGAGCCTTATCGAAAAGGAGAAGACAGTGATCAAAAGAGAGCTGTAAATTTTGTGTTTTTTGAAGACTTGCTGTTTCTCTTATTCAACCAAAAGGAGGAGAGATATTTTGTTTGCAAGTGCTTACAGTCAGGACTTTGGCTAATTGCAGAAGAGCAAATCATGAAGGTGTTTTGTTGCTCTTTTATCTGATTGTACGTCTTAGCAAAGTTGATTGATGAAGTTGCAGGCTGGAAATGAGTTATGAGATAAAAGCCCTTTCTCTTGCTTGGCTGATCAAAGAAACAGAGTAAGTGATTTTTACTGTTTGAAACAAGTTCCGTGAATGAAGTTTTCCTCTAGAACGACTTTTATTGAATTTTGTGTTTCTATTGGTTTCTCTTTTGGTTGAAAGAAGAAAACTATTTTATGTCTTGTTTCTTAGCTCTTCGTATAAATTAAAAGAGGACAGGACTTATACTTTATTGAAATTATTTAGATGCTACCTGATGCCAAAATCGATTACGTTTTTACCTTTTGTTCCTTGGCTGCATCTATTAGTTAGACTTTTAATCTTATTGAAGATTTATATCAGGCTTATCTACGATACAATATAATGATAAATATACTTCTTAACAAAAAAGTGCCAGGACTCTGCCACATCTTTTCTATACCACCCCTACAAATTTCTTGACACAATGTCCTAGTTTTGTGAGTTATGGGTTCTTTCTTTCCTTTGCAGTATAAGAGTTGAGCTGCAAGAATCTCGAGTTGAAGTCAACAAACTGCGATTCGAACGGCACGAGATCGAAGAGAAATTGATGCGACAGCAAAAGGAACACGAATGACAAATCAGTAGACAGAGGGAGTCGTCCGCCAAACTGGAACGAACTGTTGAGAAACTAACAAAACAAGTTAACGAATACAGACAGTATCTTGAGCTCTTTATCTCGAACTACCATAAGGGTCTTGTGCAGGAAAATTCGGGACAGTAGAGTCTCAACAGGGACGATAGCGATGTCACAGATGTCATTTTCTCCTAGTATATAAACGAGGTAATATTTTAATTCAAGGTGTATTTAGCAACTCAGTTGTTAAGGCTTGGTTTTAAAGGCTCATTCAGACAACTATTTGAATTTTTGGGGAAAATTTTATTCTGTCAATCTGATGTTGTGCTTAAACAATGTGTCTGAGTCGAAATGAAATAGCTCTTGTCTTTGGTAAGGATGTTTATTGCTTCATAACTATAGGCCAAGAACCTATTTTGGTTCTTTGGTGTCTCTGGTCACTTCTGCATCAAACGAGACATTGTTTGATATTACATAAGATAGCTGGACTTCAAATACTTTTTGAGTGGGGCGTGCTTCAGGATACTATTTCAATCAAGGCAAGGTGATATGATAACTATTGTTTTTGCACAATTTTTGATTGGCTTGGGTATTTGAATCAGGAGATTCCCGATAGTTTCATTACATACTCTCTAAATAGATAAGTAATGTTTTTTATTGTGAGAGAATTTTTTAGATTTTATGATTACTACCACAAAATGTCAATTTATTTGCATTGTCTAAGTACTTGTATTGCGAAACTGTGAGTTCTTTAAGAAAAATATTCTTTAGTTTTTTCGTGTTGTTACGAACCCGTTAATTAAGTTCGAATACCCTTTTTGTGCGCTCAGACACTTGTAGTTTAGTCGAGATTTTATGAGGCATACTTTTAGAGAAAAGTGTCGTCTTTATCCTTCTGTGTTCCCTATATTGATTCATGTTTTAGTCTGGAGTGTTAAGTGCCGTCAAGCAGCTTTTTTTATTGTTGGTGTAAAAGGTTTTAATATGGAATATTTGTTCATCTCTTCAACATCGATATGGAAGGCATGATAAACTGATCCTGCCATTTATTCCTATTCATGACATTTTCATGAAGAAAGACACATCCCCCCCTCGTGCCCGAAAAAACAGTTTGGCTAATTTTTCTGAACATAAATTTGATATTATCGGTGGAAGCAAATGGTTTGGAGAAAGGAATGAGTCAGAAGTTGTTCCTTTTGATAGTTTACCTTTCTTCCAAAATAATATTTGTTACCTGGATGCATCTCTTGCCAGCTCGGAGGCGCGATTGCCTGTGAACTCCCAAGAGTCACCTCTCCCGCTTGTATTGTTCTATTTGTTTCTCCTTTGGACTACCTGTGGTTCATTCAAATTGAATCTCCCTGGAGCATTGCATGTGGTCGTAGAAAGTAAATAAGCAGTCCATTTGTTTTATAATCAATATCTTGAATTAAAAACCATATATTAAATATGATGTATAATAAAGTTTTGATGATGCTAATGGAAAATTGAGGATAACATTATCCGCTCTGGCATTGTGCAATGAATTCGGCAGTGCTCTCGAAGGTTTATGCTATCCAAGATGGCCTACTTGATGGTGCTCTATTGTGACTTCTACTAACTTTGAACCATTATTAATCAACTAGATCTATGAAACATACTGGAATATGTACTGCAGTGCAGCGCAAAGCTTTGACAAGTAGCAGACATTCGATGCCTGGATGAAGGGAATGGGCTGATCGCGTTCATTTGAGGTAATCGAATCTGTTCTCTAATTTCCTTTCAAAGTGTTGCTCTTATCTTATCTTACCAGAAAGAAGATAAGACATCTTCCAGGCTGTTCTGCTTAACGTTAAGCAAACAAGCATCGTTGAATATTTTTAACAAGGGCTCTTACTTTGGTTATTCTGTAATTTCGATAAATACGCAGTCAATCAGCCGGCTGCAACATAAACCTGTTTTCAGGGAGCAAACTTAGAATGCGTTTGGTTAAAGCCTTGATTACAATATATGTGGAAACCTTATTCAATCCTATTCATTGGATACAAAACCCCAGTGATTAAGGAGATTTAAATTCCTTAAACCCTTTTACATTGATTTGCGACGTAGTGCTTAGATATTCTCGCCTCGAAATACTGTGACCAAATTTCTTCGAGTTTGTGCCAAATGCCTTCATCTGATTGACTTTCTATTTGGTCTTTTCTTATTATAATATTTGTGAATCACTGGTCATGAGACCTACACCTCTCCCCCCCCCCCCCCTACGAACACCCCACCCCGGAAAAAAAATAGAATGATTGCATCTTCCAGTTCCAAAATGAATCTAAATCACTTCTTTCGGGCGAATCTTCGTCAGGCTTCTATGTATGAAAAACGTGAGCCGGATAGTAAAGAATTGGTATGCCGGATAAAGCAGTATTTGCTATGATCGTCATGACCAGTATATTGTTCCAAGAGTTGAAACTATATGTTTTTAAAGAAAAAGAAGCCCTCCTCCTTATTTTAGAGATGATATAGAGAAGGGGCTATATAGCCTCGCCTAAACAAGATTTTTTGTAAAATTCGGGGTTTGTCTTGCAAGGTTAGTGTTTAATATCTTCCTCAAAAACCTTAAAAAATTGGTAACGTCAAGATAGTGACGAAGATTTCATTCATTATTTGGTTACCTGTGTAATTGGAGTGTGAATTCAACTGCTACAATGATTTAGACTCTTGAAACCATAGAAAAAACTCCATTATTGCAAAAAGTTATCATTCTCTTGCATTTCTTTCACATAAATGAGTTACTAGGTCTTGATTTTATAGATTTTAGTACAAAGATTAGTAGATGTTAATTTCGGTACTCGTCAAATACTTTTCATACCTGTTTAGCAGGTCAAGGAGTACGCAGTTTCTTTGAATGGGAAATTTTTTTGACTCACAAGCCTGAACTTTCATGACACTGTCCAAGGCCGTCGTCAAAAAAATCCATCGCTACAAATTAGGAAGATTTTTAATGCACTTCTACCTTGACATGTCATTTTGTCAGCTTCAATTCTGAGCTTCAAGGCAAGATATGCTGATGTCAGGCATTTGCCTTTTGAAATTTCTTTCCATGTATACTGTGCTTTGGTTCTTTCAAACCTTTAAATTGTTACAGAGTCGCATCAAAGACTCTGGCTAAAAGATGTTAAACTAACTTAAGATAGTTGGAAGAAGGAAATTATCTAGAAGCATTCAGTCTTCTATTTGTAATTATTTTCTTGCATATTTATTTTTATACATCACCTAATTTAGAAAGAAGGCTTTGAAAAAAACGTTTCTCTAAAAACCTTATCTATATTTACTTCTTTGCGTAGCATTATTTATTTACATTTTACTTTGGGTAGCTTTGCTTCACAGTTCCTCTAAAAACCTTTTTTATTTCTATTTCCTTCCGTGTTTATTTTTATAATCACCTAATGAAGGTAGATAGCTTTCTTATAAAGTTTTTCTAAAACCTTCTTTGGTTTCTGTAAGCGATAATCTTTACCACTTACTGTAGGTACCTTTTCGTCAGGGTTTCTCTTTAAAAATTTTGTTATTTTTATTTCCTTCCGTATTTATTTTTATAGATCACTTAATATAGGTGGCTTTTCTTTTAAGCTTTTTTCATAATTGAAATTTTCATAAAATTTTCTAGAAAAAACTTCGCTGCCGCAGACACCCAGTGGACGCCGCAACAAAAGATGATGTCGATGCATCAGTAGAAAAGAGGCAAACGCACATGAAGAAAGGAACCAAGTCTCTATACAGAAATCCAATACAGACACTTTTTTCTAGTTTGTAATCGTTTACAGCTGTAAAGAATTTCTATGCATAAGAACGTTGCAGAAAATTTCTTTCCGTACGCCCTTGTTACATCTCCCTGTAACTTGTCCCATCACATTTAGCTCTAAGATGAAATGCCCCTCGCCCCTAAAGCTTTTGTGCCGCTATACTGCCGAAAATTAAGTAGGGTAATACTGAATGAAAACCTGCTATTTGGAGCCATCTATTGTCGGAAAATGTGCAATAGAGTCCCTATATTAACGATAAATACACCCCCTTCAATATCGAGAAACATAGGTCAATACAATATCTAGCCCCTTTTCTATCCCATCCCTGCATCCTTAGTAAATGTATTTTCTGAAATTACTTTAATCCTTTATTGCCCCTCTCAAACTCTCCTTTTAAAACGGTGCACGACCAGTGTCTAGCTACTGCGAAAAGATGCCCATCTCCGTCGGGAGCATTCCCCATCATTGATACATTGTTTATGGTCTCCTTTTAGGTTCGCCCTTGTCAATTGCTACCCTTAACAAATGAAGAGAGTATTTTGAGATGAAGCTTTAGAAATCGTCTATTGAATTTCTTTTGTTTGAAGTGAGAATCCTTTGAATTGTTTGTTTTTGGGAAAATTAATTTTTACTCGCTCATCCAAAAGGTTAAACTAAACATCCTTTTGTGGAATGGTAGCATGGATTGAGATAAATATTGCTCATTTTCTGTGTATTTTTCCTGTTTTGCGTTCAAAAGATATTTGATATTCCAGCCGGCCCGGCCCTCACATCTTAGTGTTTTCACAAAGAGAGCCTTTTGTCTGAAATTGAATGGCCAGTGTTTCAGCTAAAAGTCGCATTTTTGGCAAAACCATATACAGTATCAAATGCTAGTTTCGACCATTGGATGCGGAAGATTGCGCCCGTCCTTGTGATATTTCGTTTAGTCGCATAGGACCAGTTTTTGCAAAGTTATTCGACTTTTACTTGGCTGAGAGCGAGGGGGATTCAGGTTTACATAAAGGCGTTCAGAAAAAACAATAGGCTTGTGATTCCCCGAGTTTCTGAAGACTTGGGTTTTTCGCAATTTACTCAAAAAGTATCACAGTTACAAATTTTTGAGTACATCCATGAGATGGGCCGTTTGATGCTCGATTTTTTGAGCCGTTTCCCGTATTTTTAAGACCTGTTTTTGCCGAGTTATTGAGGATTTAGTGATTAAAACACGCAAAAAACGGTTTTTTGCAGTTTAAAAATCGAAAACAGCCAATAAAAATTCTGCGACACTTTCAAAAAATCGCTGATTTTTTGCTCGATTTTTTGAGCTATTGCTTGTCTTGTTTGAAGCTCGCGTTACTGAATAAACTCGATTTTTCCGAAAAGTGCACTTTTCAAATTTTCTCAAATTTGCATCGCAGCGACAGATCAAGCTCAAACCGGTAACTGCGGCGGCGGTCGAACCTTTTTCTTGAAAAACGGCGTTTAATTGGAATTTAAAAACAGGAAAAGTCTTTTAACGGGTAAAGAAGCTTCCAAGATTCGACTTAAATGCATTTAAAGTGCATTTCATGACTTTTAAATTTTCGATGCATTTGCCCTCATCTTGCTAGCCGCCCATCGGCTTGTTCGGTCAAAAAAGCTAATGTAAGATTTCTTTTGTTCTATTTTTAAATCCTCAATAACTCGGCAAAGACAGGTCCTAAAATTACGGGAAACGGCTCAAAACATCGAGCGTCGAACGGCCCATCTCGTTGATGTACTCAAAAACTTGTAACTGGGATACTTTTTGAGTAAATTGCGAAAAACCCATTCGAGTTTTTAGAAACTCGGGGAATCGCAAGCCTATTGTTTTTTCTGAACGCCTTCATGTTTCTAAAGACTTGGGTTTTTCGCAATTTACTCAAAAAGTATCCCAGTTACAAGTTTTTGAGTACATCAACGAGATGGGCCGTTCGACGCTCGATGTTTTGAGCCGTTTCCCGTAATTTTAGGACCTGTCTTTGCCGAGTTATTGAGGATTTAAAAATAGAACAAAAGAAATCTTACATTAGCTTTTTTGACCGAACAAGCCGATGGGCGGCTAGCAAGATGAGGGCAAATGCATCGAAAATTTAAAAGTCATGAAATGCACTTTAAATGCATTTAAGTCGAATCTTGGAAGCTTCTTTACCCGTTAAAAGACTTTTCCTGTTTTTAAATTCCAATTAAACGCCGTTTTTCAAGAAAAAGGTTCGACCGCCGCCGCAGTTACCGGTTTGAGCTTGATCTGTCGCTGCGATGCAAATTTGAGAAAATTTGAAAAGTGCACTTTTCGGAAAAATCGAGTTTATTCAGTAACGCGAGCTTCAAACAAGACAAGCAATAGCTCAAAAAATCGAGCAAAAAATCAGCGATTTTTTGAAAGTGTCGCAGAATTTTTATTGGCTGTTTTCGATTTTTAAACTGCAAAAAACCGTTTTTTGCGTGTTTTAATCACTAAATCCTCAATAACTCGGCAAAAACAGGTCTTAAAAATACGGGAAACGGCTCAAAAAATCGAGCATCAAACGGCCCATCTCATGGATGTACTCAAAAATTTGTAACTGTGATACTTTTTGAGTAAATTGCGAAAAACCCAAGTCTTCAGAAACTCGGGGAATCACAAGCCTATTGTTTTTTCTGAACGCCTTTATGTAAACCTGAATCCCCCTCGCTCTCAGCCAAGTAAAAGTCGAATAACTTTGCAAAAACTGGTCCTATGCGACTAAACGAAATATCACAAGGACGGGCGCAATCTTCCGCATCCAATGGTCGAAACTAGAATTTGATACTGTATATGGTTTTGCCAAAAATGCGACTTTTAGCTGAAACACTGGCCATTCAATTTCAGACAAAAGGCTCTCTTTGTGAAAACACTAAGATGTGAGGGCCGGGCCGGCTGGAATATCAAATATCTTTTGAACGCAAAACAGGAAAAATACACAGAAAATGAGCAATATTTATCTCAATCCATGCTACCATTCCACAAAAGGATGTTTAGTTTAACCTTTTGGATGAGCGAGTAAAAATTAATTTTCCCAAAAACAAACAATTCAAAGGATTCTCACTTCAAACAAAAGAAATTCAATAGACGATTTCTAAAGCTTCATCTCAAAATACTCTCTTCATTTGTTAAGGGTAGCAATTGACAAGGGCGAACCTAAAAGGAGACCATAAACAATGTATCAATGATGGGGAATGCTCCCGACGGAGATGGGCATCTTTTCGCAGTAGCTAGACACTGGTCGTGCACCGTTTTAAAAGGAGAGTTTGAGAGGGGCAATAAAGGATTAAAGTAATTTCAGAAAATACATTTACTAAGGATGCAGGGATGGGATAGAAAAGGGGCTAGATATTGTATTGACCTATGTTTCTCGATATTGAAGGGGGTGTATTTATCGTTAATATAGGGACTCTATTGCACATTTTCCGACAATAGATGGCTCCAAATAGCAGGTTTTCATTCAGTATTACCCTACTTAATTTTCGGCAGTATAGCGGCACAAAAGCTTTAGGGGCGAGGGGCATTTCATCTTAGAGCTAAATGTGATGGGACAAGTTACAGGGAGATGTAACAAGGGCGTACGGAAAGAAATTTTCTGCAACGTTCTTATGCATAGAAATTCTTTACAGCTGTAAACGATTACAAACTAGAAAAAAGTGTCTGTATTGGATTTCTGTATAGAGACTTGGTTCCTTTCTTCATGTGCGTTTGCCTCTTTTCTACTGATGCATCGACATCATCTCTTGTTGCGGCGTCCACTGGGTGTCTGCGGCAGCGAAATCTTTCCTAGAAAATTTATGAAAATGTCACTAAAAAGCTGAAATGTCTAATTCCTTAAAATTGACAGCTACACAGAGAGGTGACATCGTACATGGTTATAAAGAGTGACTGCTGTTGGTTTTCTGCAGGTGGTTGGCACCTTACGGAATTCCATAGCTTTCATTTTAAGAGACACTTCTTTAAGGAACAAACAGGATCTCGTCTACTTCAATCAATCCTGGACAATTTTTAGCCATAAAAGGAGATGGGTTTACATACAAATCTCCTGAAGAACGAATTTGTTTTTAAAGAAAGAAGTCCTCTTACGAAACTTAGGTTCACGGCGGCTGAGTCCCCTCCAAAGGCACCCCTCCAAGCACATACTTCTTCCATTGAATTTTTCAAAAGCATATAGTAGAACTTTTAATTTCAAATTTCAAAGCATTTGGTAGTTCTGAATTTGATGTTATAAAGATCATAGTTTGTTTTAAACAGCGGGGCTTCCAAAGACTCTTCCAAAGACTGCCTGCTTTTTCTGTGTCGTTAGCAAAACTAAGTTCGCAAACTCAGTAAAATCCTTTAGAAGCAAAATTGGCAGTCTCAATAAAGAGCTTAGAAGTCGTTTGACAGTTTTTCTAGTGATATCTCAATGGTCTTTCTGTTATGAAAGGTTTATTTGATGCATAAGTTTTGATGTAGCATTTGAAAAGTGTGCCAGGAATTGAGCACTTTGGTGGATCGAAAATGACCTAAAAGGAGTATTGGCGCGTGATTGGCTATTTGGTTTCGCCTCTCTAGTGATTTTCGATCCAAAACGTTGTTTATTGCTTTCTGTGCAGTCTTGATATTAGCCATTGTCATTCAATCATTGTCATAGGTTGTATTTATAAAATTAATCGACCTTGATCATTGATAATTTTGCAAATAATCATCATTGGTGACAGTTTGATAAAAGTTGTGATTTCCTGCTTGTACAACAGTTTGTTGTTGCCTGAGATAATAATTTATCAATGAATTGTACGGCATTCAAGTTGTATCTGTATACCCAAGAGGTATCAATTTTACTGAGTTCTTGCGCAATATCTCGACCCCATTATTCTGTGTATATACCTTTGTTTGAAGGTGGTCAGCAGGGAGCAGCCTCAGTGAAATGGAACGCGGAAATATTTGGGGTTTCAAGATAAACATATCGCGTTAAGGGGTGCTTTTCCTATGACAAAAACGGGGACATAAAAAAGGAAAGGGGTACTCAACCAAAAAGAATTCAACTCGCAGGCTTATATTATATTAACGTTTTATAACCCACCAAGAAAGGCTTATATTATGTTGATAAAAATACATGCATTTCTTGCACCCATTTGGTACCAAAGGTTTCGGTAATTTTTTTGCGTGAACAGAGAAAGGCGGAAATTTCATCTTTTTGAGTTTCAAGGAGATTGCATGCCGTGCTGGATACTGCCAAAGTTCAAATTATTAAAAAAATATGATGATCTCTTTATAAAAAAATTATGATAATAATAAATCGTAAAAAACGAACAAAAATACTGCATAATATACTGAGGGTAAAAGAAAATGTTAATGTGCTATACAAAAACATTTTTTTCTGAAATTTTACGCATAAAAAATTGAATGAAATCAGCCCTGTGGAAAAGGGAAAATGAAAAGGAAACAATCAATTTTTAACGCAGTAGATTAAAAGTATCAATTTTGATTGGATACAACGTCTAGCCATAGTTGATTTCTATGAACTATGGTCTAGCAAAAAACTTACTTTAACATAAACACTTGAGTAAAAAGACAATCAGATTATAGTCAGATAAACTTGAATGATTTTAAGAAATCTTTTAATTAAGAAAACTCCAGGGCATCATTTAATTAATGCTTGAGATTCAATTGGTTATAGGTATTTTTTGAGGTTTGCATTCATCAGCTAGAGACTTCCAGGGACGCCGGAGAGGGGGAGCGTGGGGGGTCAACCGCCACAGTCGTCTTTTGATAGGGGGCATGGGGGCGAAAGTGTCCTTGCCTTCATTAGCTGGAGACTACAAATAGTTTCTACAGCATCCTGAAGTCCACAAATAAGTCAACACAAGCGTGTTAAAAAGCAGGTACAAAGTAGGAAATAGATAATATAATCAAAACCCTTTTATATAACATTAAATAGGTACATATTTTGCAAGTGGAAATACTGTTAAAACACAAATTCAAAAGGAAACCTTTCCAAAAGGAACAAAGAGAGTGAAAAATCTTTTTAAATTGACATTGATGTAGGCAAAAAATCAGAGAAATAAGAAAGGTGAATTCCATCAGTCACAGGCAAAAGTTAAGAACTTTAAATGCAAAATACCACGATGATTTCCTTGAAACAAAAGACAGTGCCTTTGCACAAATGGAAAGTACCATTGACGGGAGAATACACAGAAATATTTCAATTAATCTGATAGGCAAAAGCAAATACATACAATTGTTATTATAGATCATACTATACTTGTCAACCGATGCCACAAATAGTAGAAATTAAAAATAAATTAAGACACTAGGTATTAAAAATAACAAAGGTTTTTGGAAGAATTATGAAGAAAAGCTACTCACAGTAAGATATAAAAAAATGAATATGGAAGGAAATGAAAATAAGGAAGATTTTATAAAAAATTTAAAAACGAACTACCAAAAGTAAAATAAAAACGAGAGTTAATACGCAACAAAAGAAAAATGGTTTTCAGAAAAACTTTATAACAAAGCTACCAGCAGTAAGATAGGAATAAAAAAAATATAGTAAACAAAATTAGAAAAGGTTTTTTGAGAAACTGTAAAGCAAAGCTACTTACAGTAAGGAATAAATAGAAATTGATACGCAAGGAAATAAAGATGAAAAAGATTTCCAGAGAAACTGTAAAGCACAGCTACAAATAGTAAGGTATAAATAGAAATTATTACGCAAGGAAATAAAAATGAAAAAGGTTTCCAGAGAAACTGTAAAGCACAGCTACCAACAGTAAGGTATAAATAGAAATTAATACGCAAGGAAATAAAGATGAAAAAGGTTTTAAGAGAAACTGTAAAGCACAGCTACAAATAGTAAGGTATAAATAGAAATAAATACGCAAGGAAATAAAAATGAAAAAGGTTTCCAGAGAAACTGTAAAGCACAGCTACAAATGGTAAGGTATAAATATAAATTAATACGCAAGGAAATAAAGATGAAAAAGGTTTTCAGAGAAACTGTAAAGCACAGCTACCGATAGTAAGGTATAAATAGAAATTAATACGCAAGGAAATAAAATGAAAAAGATTTCCAGAGAAACTGCAAAGCAAAGCTACCAATAGTAAGGTATAAATAGAAATTAATACGCAAGGAAATAAAAATAAAAAAGATTTCCAGAGAAACTGTAAAGCACAGCTACCAACTGTAAGGTATAAATAGAAATTAACACGCAAGGAAATAAAAATGAAAAAGGTTTTAATAGAAACTGTAAAGCACAGCTACAAATAGTAAGGTATAAATAGAAATTAATACGCAAGGAAATAAAAATGAAAAAGGTTTTAATAGAAACTGTAAAGCACAGCTACAAATAGTAAGGTATAAATAAAAATTAATACGCAAGGAAATAAAAATGAAAAAGATTTCCAGAGAAACTGTAAAGCAAAGCTACCAATAGTAAGGTATAAATAGAAATTAATACGCAAGGAAATAAAAATGAAAAAGATTTCCAGAGAAACTGTAAAGCAAAGCTACCAATAGTAAGGTATAATTAGAAGTTAATACGCAAGGAAATAAAAATGAAAAAGGTTTTAATAGAAACTGTAAAGCAAAGCTACCAATAGTAAGGTATAAATAGAAATTAATACGCAAGGAAATAAAAATGAAAAAGGTTTTGAGGGAAACTGTAAAGCACAGCTACCAATAGTAAGGTATAAATAGAAATTAATATGCAAGGAAAAAAAGATGAAAAAGGTTTTAATAGAAACTGTAAAGCACAGCTACCAATAGTAAGGTATAAATAGAAATTAATATGCAAGGAAAAAAAGATGAAAAAGGTTTTAATAGAAACTGTAAAGCACAGCTACCAATAGTAAGGTATAAATAGAAATTAATACGCAAGGAAATAAAAATGAAAAAGGTTTTGAGGGAAACTGTAAAGCACAGCTACCAATAGTAAGGTATAAATAGAAATTAATACGCAAGGAAATAAAAATGAAAAAGGTTTTAATAGAAACTGTAAAGCACAGCTACCAATAGTAAGGTATAAATAGAAATTAATACGCAAGGAAATAAAAATGAAAAAGATTTCCAGAGAAACTGTAAAGCAAAGCTACCAATAGTAAGGTATAAATAGAAATTAATACGCAAGGAAATAAAAATGAAAAAGGTTTTAATAGAAACTGTAAAGCACAGCTACCAATAGTAAGGTATAAATAGAAATTAATACGCAAGGAAATAAAAATGAAAAAGATTTCCAGAGAAACTGTAAAGCAAAGCTACCAATAGTAAGGTATAATTAGAAGTTAATACGCAAGGAAATAAAAATGAAAAAGGTTTTAATAGAAACTGTAAAGCACAGCTACCAATAGTAAGGTATAATTAGAAATTAATACGCAAGGAAATAAAAATGAAAAAGGTTTTAATAGAAACTGTAAAGCACAGCTACCAATAGTAAGGTATAAATAGAAATTAATACGCAAGGAAATAAAAATGAAAAAGATTTCCAGAGAAACTGTAAAGCAAAGCTACCAATAGTAAGGTATAAATAGAAATTAATACGCAAGGAAATAAAAATGAAAAAGGTTTTAATAGAAACTGTAAAGCAAAGCTACCAATAGTAAGGTATAAATAGAAATTAATACGCAAGGAAAATAAATGAAAAAAGTTTTCAAGGAAACTGTAAAGCACAGCTACCAATAGTAAGGTATAAATAGAAATTAATACGCAAGGAAATAAAAATGAAAAAGGTTTTGAGGGAAACTGTAAAGCACAGCTACCAATAGTAAGGTATAAATAGAAATTAATACGCAAGGAAATAAAAATGAAAAAGGTTTTAATAGAAACTGTAAAGCACAGCTACCAATAGTAAGGTATAAATAGAAATTAATACGCAAGGAAATAAAAATGAAAAAGATTTCCAGAGAAACTGTAAAGCAAAGCTACCAATAGTAAGGTATAAATAGAAATTAATACGCAAGGAAATAAAAATGAAAAAGGTTTTAATAGAAACTGTAAAGCACAGCTACCAATAGTAAGGTATAAATAGAAATGAATACGCAAGGAAATAAAAATGAAAAAGATTTCCAGAGAAACTGTAGAGCAAAGCTACCAATAGTAAGGTATAAATAGAAATTAATACGCAAGGAAATAAAAATGAAAAAGGTTTTAATAGAAACTGTAAAGCAAAGCTACCAATAGTAAGGTATAAATAGAAATTAATACGCAAGGAAATAAAGATGAAAAAGGCTTTAATAGAAACTGTAAAGCAAAGCTACCAATAGTAAGGTATAAATAGAAATTAATACGCAAGGAAATAAAAATGAAAAAGGTTTTAATAGAAACTGTAAAGCAAAGCTACCAACAGTAAGGTATAAATAGAAATTAATACGCAAGGAAATAAAAATGAAAAAGATTTTAATAGAAACTGTAAAGCAAAGCTACCAATAGTAAGGTATAAATAGAAATTAATACGCAAGGAAATAAAAATGAAAAAGGTTTTAATAGAAACTGTAAAGCACAGCTACCAATAGTAAGGTATAAATAGAAATTAATACGCAAGGAAAAAAAGATGAAAAAGGTTTTGAGGGAAACTGTAAAGCACAGCTACCAATAGTAAGGTATAAATAGAAATTAATACGCAAGGAAAAAAAGATGAAAAAGGTTTTGAGGGAAACTGTAAAGCACAGCTACCAATAGTAAGGTATAAATAGAAATTAATACGCAAGGAAATAAAAATGAAAAAGGTTTTAATAGAAACTGTAAAGCAAAGCTACCAATAGTAAGGTATAAATAGAAATTAATACGCAAGGAAATAAAAATGAAAAAGGTTTTAATAGAAACTGTAAAGCACAGCTACCAATAGTAAGGTATAAATAAAAATTAATACGCAAGGAAATAAAAATGAAAAAGGTTTCCAGAGAAACTGTAAAACACAGCTACCAATAGTATGGTATAAATAGAAATTAATACGCAAGGAAATAAAAATGAAAAAGGTTTTGAGAGAAACTGTAAAGCAAAGCTACCAATAGTAAGGTATAAATAGAAATTCATGCGCAAGGAAATAAAAATGAAAAAGATTTCCAGAGAAACTGAAAGCAAAGCTACCAATAGTAAGGTATCAATAAAAATTAATACGCAAGGAAATAAAGATGAAAAAGGTTTTAATAGAAACTGTAAAGCACAGCTACCAATAGTAAGGTATAAATAGAAATTCATGCGCAAGGAAATAAAAATGAAAAAGATTTCCAGAGAAACCGTAAAGCAAAGCTACCAATAGTAAGGTATCAATAAAAATTAATACGCAAGGAAATAAAGATGAAAAAGGTTTTAATAGAAACTGTAAAGCACAGCTACCAATAGTAAGGTATAAATAGAAATTAATACGCAAGGAAATAAAGATGAAAAAGGTTTTAATAGAAACTGTAAAGCACAGCTACCGATAGTAAGGTATAAATAGAAATTAATACGCAAGGAAAAAAAGATGAAAAAGGTTTTGAGGGAAACTGTAAAGCACAGCTACCAATAGTAAGGTATAAATAGAAATTAATACGCAAGGAAATAAAAATGAAAAAGGTTTTGAGAGAAACTGTAAAGCACAGCTACCAATAGTAAGGTATAAATAGAAATTAATACGCAAGGAAATAAAGATGAAAAAGGTTTTAATAGAAACTGTAAAGCAAAGCTACCAATAGTAAGGTATAAATAGAAATTAATACGCAAGGAAAAAAAGATGAAAAAGGTTTTAATAGAAACTGTAAAGCACAGCTACCAATAGTAAGGTATAAATAGAAATTAATACGCAAGGAAAAAAAGATGAAAAAGGTTTTAATAGAAACTGTAAAGCACAGCTACCAATAGTAAGGTATAAATAGAAATTAATACGCAAGGAAATAAAAATGAAAAAGGTTTTGAGAGAAACTGTAAAGCACAGCTACCAATAGTAAGGTATAAATAGAAATTAATACGCAAGGAAATAAAGATGAAAAAGGTTTTAATAGAAACTGTAAAGCACAGCTACCGATAGTAAGGTATAAATAGAAATTAATACGCAAGGAAAAAAGATGAAAAAGGTTTTGAGGGAAACTGTAAAGCACAGCTCCCAATAGTAAGGTATAAATAGAAATTAATACGCAAGGAAATAAAAATGAAAAAGGTTTTGAGAGAAACTGTAAAGCACAGCTACCAATAGTAAGGTATAAATAGAAATTAATACGCAAGGAAATAAAGATGAAAAAGGTTTTAATAGAAACTGTAAAGCACAGCTACCAATAGTAAGGTATAAATAGAAATTAATACGCAAGGAAATAAAAATGAAAAAGATTTCCAGAGAAACTGTAAAGCAAAGCTACCAATAGTAAGGTATAAATAGAAATTAATACGCAAGGAAATAAAAATGAAAAAGATTTCCAGAGAAACCGTAAAGCAAAGCTACCAATAGTAAGGTATCAATAAAAATTAATACGCAAGGAAATAAAGATGAAAAAGGTTTTAATAGAAACTGTAAAGCACAGCTACCAATAGTAAGGTATAAATAGAAATTAATACGCAAGGAAATAAAGATGAAAAAGGTTTTAATAGAAACTGTAAAGCACAGCTACCGATAGTAAGGTATAAATAGAAATTAATACGCAAGGAAAAAAAGATGAAAAAGGTTTTGAGGGAAACTGTAAAGCACAGCTACCAATAGTAAGGTATAAATAGAAATTAATACGCAAGGAAATAAAAATGAAAAAGGTTTTGAGAGAAACTGTAAAGCACAGCTACCAATAGTAAGGTATAAATAGAAATTAATACGCAAGGAAATAAAGATGAAAAAGGTTTTAATAGAAACTGTAAAGCAAAGCTACCAATAGTAAGGTATAAATAGAAATTAATACGCAAGGAAAAAAAGATGAAAAAGGTTTTAATAGAAACTGTAAAGCACAGCTACCAATAGTAAGGTATAAATAGAAATTAATACGCAAGGAAAAAAAGATGAAAAAGGTTTTAATAGAAACTGTAAAGCACAGCTACCAATAGTAAGGTATAAATAGAAATTAATACGCAAGGAAATAAAAATGAAAAAGGTTTTGAGAGAAACTGTAAAGCACAGCTACCAATAGTAAGGTATAAATAGAAATTAATACGCAAGGAAATAAAGATGAAAAAGGTTTTAATAGAAACTGTAAAGCACAGCTACCGATAGTAAGGTATAAATAGAAATTAATACGCAAGGAAAAAAGATGAAAAAGGTTTTGAGGGAAACTGTAAAGCACAGCTCCCAATAGTAAGGTATAAATAGAAATTAATACGCAAGGAAATAAAAATGAAAAAGGTTTTGAGAGAAACTGTAAAGCACAGCTACCAATAGTAAGGTATAAATAGAAATTAATACGCAAGGAAATAAAGATGAAAAAGGTTTTAATAGAAACTGTAAAGCAAAGCTACCAATAGTAAGGTATAAATAGAAATTAATACGCAAGGAAAAAAAGATGAAAAAGATTTCCAGAGAAACTGTAAAGCAAAGCTACCAATAGTAAGGTATAAATAGAAATTAATACGCAAGGAAATAAAAATGAAAAAGGTTTTAATAGAAACTGTAAAGCACAGCTACCAATAGTAAGGTATAAATAGAAATTAATACGCAAGGAAATAAAAATGAAAAAGATTTCCAGAGAAACTGTAAAGCAAAGCTACCAATAGTAAGGTATAAATAGAAATTAATACGCAAGGAAATAAAAATGAAAAAGGTTTTAATAGAAACTGTAAAGCACAGCTACCAATAGTAAGGTATAAATAGAAATTAATACGCAAGGAAATAAAAATGAAAAAGATTTCCAGAGAAACTGTAAAGCAAAGCTACCAATAGTAAGGTATAAATAGAAATTAATACGCAAGGAAATAAAAATGAAAAAGGTTTTAATAGAAACTGTAAAGCAAAGCTACCAATAGTAAGGTATAAATAGAAATTAATACGCAAGGAAATAAAAATGAAAAAGGTTTTAATAGAAACTGTAAAGCACAGCTACCAATAGTAAGGTATAAATAGAAATTAATACGCAAGGAAATAAAAATGAAAAAGATTTCCAGAGAAACTGTAAAGCAAAGCTACCAATAGTAAGGTATAAATAGAAATTAATACGCAAGGAAATAAAAATGAAAAAGGTTTTAATAGAAACTGTAAAGCACAGCTACCAATAGTAAGGTATAAATAGAAATTAATACGCAAGGAAATAAAAATGAAAAAGATTTCCAGAGAAACTGTAAAGCAAAGCTACCAATAGTAAGGTATAAATAGAAATTAATACGCAAGGAAATAAAAATGAAAAAGGTTTTAATAGAAACTGTAAAGCAAAGCTACCAATAGTAAGGTATAAATAGAAATTAATACGCAAGGAAAATAAATGAAAAAAGTTTTCAAGGAAACTGTAAAGCACAGCTACCAATAGTAAGGTATAAATAGAAATTAATACGCAAGGAAATAAAAATGAAAAAGGTTTTGAGGGAAACTGTAAAGCACAGCTACCAATAGTAAGGTATAAATAGAAATTAATACGCAAGGAAATAAAAATGAAAAAGGTTTTAATAGAAACTGTAAAGCACAGCTACCAATAGTAAGGTATAAATAGAAATTAATACGCAAGGAAATAAAAATGAAAAGGATTTCCAGAGAAACTGTAAAGCAAAGCTACCAATAGTAAGGTATAAATAGAAATTAATACGCAAGGAAATAAAAATGAAAAAGGTTTTAATAGAAACTGTAAAGCACAGCTACCAATAGTAAGGTATAAATAGAAATTAATACGCAAGGAAATAAAAATGAAAAAGATTTCCAGAGAAACTGTAAAGCAAAGCTACCAATAGTAAGGTATAAATAGAAATTAATACGCAAGGAAATAAAAATGAAAAAGGTTTTAATAGAAACTGTAAAGCAAAGCTACCAATAGTAAGGTATAAATAGAAATTAATACGCAAGGAAATAAAAATGAAAAAGGTTTTAATAGAAACTGTAAAGCAAAGCTACCAACAGTAAGGTATAAATAGAAATTAATACGCAAGGAAATAAAAATGAAAAAGATTTTAATAGAAACTGTAAAGCAAAGCTACCAATAGTAAGGTATAAATAGAAATTAATAAGCAAGGAAATAAAAATGAAAAAGGTTTTAATAGAAACTGTAAAGCACAGCTACCAATAGTAAGGTATAAATAGAAATTAATACGCAAGGAAAAAAAGATGAAAAAGGTTTTGAGGGAAACTGTAAAGCACAGCTACCAATAGTAAGGTATAAATAGAAATTAATACGCAAGGAAAAAAAGATGAAAAAGGTTTTGAGGGAAACTGTAAAGCACAGCTACCAATAGTAAGGTATAAATAGAAATTAATACGCAAGGAAATAAAAATGAAAAAGGTTTTAATAGAAACTGTAAAGCAAAGCTACCAATAGTAAGGTATAAATAGAAATTAATACGCAAGGAAATAAAAATGAAAAAGGTTTTAATAGAAACTGTAAAGCACAGCTACCAATAGTAAGGTATAAATAAAAATTAATACGCAAGGAAATAAAAATGAAAAAGGTTTCCAGAGAAACTGTAAAACACAGCTACCAATAGTATGGTATAAATAGAAATTAATACGCAAGGAAATAAAAATGAAAAAGGTTTTGAGAGAAACTGTAAAGCAAAGCTACCAATAGTAAGGTATAAATAGAAATTCATGCGCAAGGAAATAAAAATGAAAAAGATTTCCAGAGAAACTGTAAAGCAAAGCTACCAATAGTAAGGTATCAATAAAAATTAATACGCAAGGAAATAAAGATGAAAAAGGTTTTAATAGAAACTGTAAAGCACAGCTACCAATAGTAAGGTATAAATAGAAATTCATGCGCAAGGAAATAAAAATGAAAAAGATTTCCAGAGAAACCGTAAAGCAAAGCTACCAATAGTAAGGTATCAATAAAAATTAATACGCAAGGAAATAAAGATGAAAAAGGTTTTAATAGAAACTGTAAAGCACAGCTACCAATAGTAAGGTATAAATAGAAATTAATACGCAAGGAAATAAAGATGAAAAAGGTTTTAATAGAAACTGTAAAGCACAGCTACCGATAGTAAGGTATAAATAGAAATTAATACGCAAGGAAAAAAAGATGAAAAAGGTTTTGAGGGAAACTGTAAAGCACAGCTACCAATAGTAAGGTATAAATAGAAATTAATACGCAAGGAAATAAAAATGAAAAAGGTTTTGAGAGAAACTGTAAAGCACAGCTACCAATAGTAAGGTATAAATAGAAATTAATACGCAAGGAAATAAAGATGAAAAAGGTTTTAATAGAAACTGTAAAGCAAAGCTACCAATAGTAAGGTATAAATAGAAATTAATACGCAAGGAAAAAAAGATGAAAAAGGTTTTAATAGAAACTGTAAAGCACAGCTACCAATAGTAAGGTATAAATAGAAACTAATACGCAAGGAAAAAAAGATGAAAAAGGTTTTAATAGAAACTGTAAAGCACAGCTACCAATAGTAAGGTATAAATAGAAATTAATACGCAAGGAAATAAAAATGAAAAAGGTTTTGAGAGAAACTGTAAAGCACAGCTACCAATAGTAAGGTATAAATAGAAATTAATACGCAAGGAAATAAAGATGAAAAAGGTTTTAATAGAAACTGTAAAGCACAGCTACCGATAGTAAGGTATAAATAGAAATTAATACGCAAGGAAAAAAAGATGAAAAAGGTTTTGAGGGAAACTGTAAAGCACAGCTACCAATAGTAAGGTATAAATAGAAATTAATACGCAAGGAAATAAAAATGAAAAAGGTTTTGAGAGAAACTGTAAAGCACAGCTACCAATAGTAAGGTATAAATAGAAATTAATACGCAAGGAAATAAAGATGAAAAAGGTTTTAATAGAAACTGTAAAGCAAAGCTACCAATAGTAAGGTATAAATAGAAATTAATACGCAAGGAAAAAAAGATGAAAAAGGTTTTAATAGAAACTGTAAAGCACAGCTACCAATAGTAAGGTATAAATAGAAATTAATACGCAAGGAAAAAAAGATGAAAAAGGTTTTAATAGAAACTGTAAAGCACAGCTACCAATAGTAAGGTATAAATAGAAATTAATACGCAAGGAAAAAAAGATGAAAAAAGTTTTAATAGAAACTGTAAAGCACAGCTACCAATAGTAAGGTATAAATAGAAATTAATACGCAAGGAAAAAAAGATGAAAAAGGTTTTAATAGAAACTGTAAAGCACAGCTACCAATAGTAAGGTATAAATAGAAATTAATACGCAAGGAAAAAAAGATGAAAAAGGTTTTAATAGAAACTGTAAAGCACAGCTACCAATAGTAAGGTATAAATAGAAAATTAATACGCAAGGAAATAAAAATGAAAAAGGTTTTAATAGAAACTGTAAAGCACAGCTACCAATAGTAAGGTATAAATAGAAATTAATACGCAAGGAAAAAAAGATGAAAAAGGTTTTAATAGAAACTGTAAAGCACAGCTACCAATAGTAAGGTATAAATAGAAATTAATATGCAAGGAAAAAAAGATGAAAAAGGTTTTGAGGGAAACTGTAAAGCACAGCTACCAATAGTAAGGTATAAATAGAAATTAATATGCAAGGAAAAAAAGATGAAAAAGGTTTTGAGGGAAACTGTAAAGCAAAGCTACCAATAGTAAGGTATAAATAGAAATTAATATGCAAGGAAAAAAAGATGAAAAAGGTTTTGAGGGAAACTGTAAAGCACAGCTACCAATAGTAAGGTATAAATAGAAATTCATGCGCAAGGAAATAAAGATGAAAAAGGTTTTCAGAGAAACTGTAAAGCACAGCTACCAATAGTAAGGTATAAATAGAAATTAATATGCAAGGAAAAAAAGATGAAAAAGGTTTTAATAGAAACTGTAAAGCACAGCTACCAATAGTAAGGTATAAATAGAAATAAATACGCAAGGAAAAAAAAATGAAAAAGGTTTTAATAGAAACTGTAAAGCACAGCTACCAGTAGTAAGGTATAAATAGAAATTAATACGCAAGGAAATAAAAATGAAAAAGGTTTTAATAGAAACTGTAAAGCACAGCTACCAATAGTAAGGTATAAACAGAAATTAATATGCAAGGAAAAAAAGATGAAAAAGGTTTTGAGAGAAACTGTAAAGCAAAGCTACCAATAGTAAGGTATAAATAGAAATTAATATGCAAGGAAAAAAAGATGAAAAAGGTTTTGAGGGAAACTGTAAAGCACAGCTACCAATAGTAAGGTATAAATAGAAATTAATACGCAAGGTAATAAAAATGAAAAAGGTTTTGAGAGAAACTGTAAAGCACAGCTACCAATAGTAAGGTATAAATAGAAATAAATACGCAAGGAAAAAAAAATGAAAAAGGTTTTAATAGAAACTGTAAAGCACAGCTACCAATAGTAAGGTATAAATAGAAATTAATACGCAAGGAAATAAAAATGAAAAAGGTTTTAATAGAAACTGTAAAGCACAGCTACCAATAGTAAGGTATAAACAGAAATTAATATGCAAGGAAAAAAAGATGAAAAAGGTTTTGAGAGAAACTGTAAAGCACAGCTACCAATAGTAAGGTATAAATAGAAATTAATACGCAAGGAAATAAAAATGAAAAAGGTTTTAATAGAAACTGTAAAGCACAGCTACCAATAATAAGGTATAAATAGAAATTAATACGCAAGGAAATAAAGATGAAAACGGCTTTAATAGAAACTGTAAAGCAAAGCTACCAATAGTAAGGTATAAATAGAAATTAATACGCAAGGAAAAAAAGATGAAAAAGGTTTTGAGAGAAACTGTAAAGCACAGCTACCAATAGTAAGGTATAAATAGAAATTAATACGCAAGGAAATAAAGATGAAAAAGGTTTTAATAGAAACTGTAAAGCAAAGCTACCAATAGTAAGGTATAAATAGAAATTAATACGCAAGGAAAAAAAGATGAAAAAGGTTTTAATAGAAAATGTAAAGCACAGCTACCAATAGTAAGGTATAAACAGAAATTAATACGCAAGGAAATAAAAATGAAAAAGGTTTTGAGGGAAACTGTAAAGCACAGCTACCAATAGTAAGGTATAAATAGAAATTAATACGCAAGGAAATAAAGATGAAAAAGGTTTTAATAGAAACTGTAAAGCAAAGCTACCAATAGTAAGGTATAAATAGAAATTAATACGCAAGGAAAAAAAGATGAAAAAGGTTTTAATAGAAACTGTAAAGCACAGCTACCAATAGTAAGGTATAAACAGAAATTAATACGCAAGGAAATAAAAATGAAAAAGGTTTTAATAAAAACTGTAAGGCAAAGCTACCAATAGTAAGGTATAATTAGAAATTAATACGCAAGGAAATAAAAATGAAAAAGGGTTTGAGAGAAACTGTAAATCACAGCTACCAATAGTAAGGTATAAATAGAAATTAATACGCAAGGAAATAAAAATGAAAAAGGTTTTGAGAGAAACTGTAAAGCAAAGCCACCAATAGTAAGGTATAAATAGAAATTGATGCGCAAGGAAATAAAGATGAAAAAGGTTTTGAGAGAAACTGTAAAGCAAAGCCACCAATAGTAAGGTATAATTAGAAATTAATACGCAAGGAAATAAAAATGAAAAAGGTTTTGAGAGAAACTGTAAAGCTAAGCCACCAATAGTAAGGTATAATTAGAAATTAATACGCAAAGAAATAAAAATGAAAAAGGTTTTGAGAGAAACTGTAAAGCAAAGCCACCAATAGTAAGGTATAATTAGAAATTAATACGCAAGGAAATAAAGATGAAAAAGGTTTTAATAAAAACTGTAAAGCAAAGCTACCAATAGTAAGGTATAATTAGAAATTAATACGCAAGGAAATAAAAATGAAAAAGGGTTTGAGAGAAACTGTAAATCACAGCTACCAATAGTAAGGTATAAATAGAAATTAATACGCAAGGAAATAAAAATGAAAAAGGTTTTGAGAGAAACTGTAAAGCAAAGCTACCAATAGTAAGGTATAAATAGAAATTCATGCGCAAGGAAATAAAGATGAAAAAGGTTTTCAGAGAAACTGTAAAGCACAGCTACCAATAGTAAGGTATAATTAGAAATTAATACGCAAGGAAATAAAAATGAAAAAGGGTTTGAGAGAAACTGTAAATCACAGCTACCAATAGTAAGGTATAAATAGAAATTAATACGCAAGGAAATAAAAATGAAAAAGGTTTTGAGGGAAACTGTAAAGCAAAGCTACCAATAGTAAGGTATAAATAGAAATTAATACGCAAGGAAATAAAAATGAAAAAGGTTTTGAGAGAAACTGTAAAGCAAAGCTACCAATAGTAAGGTATAAATAGAAATTCATGCGCAAGGAAATAAAGATGAAAAAGGTTTTCAGAGAAACTGTAAAGCACAGCTACCAATAGTAAGGTATAAATAGAAATAAATACGCAAGGAAATAAAAATGAAAAAGGGTTTGAGAGAAACTGTAAATCACAGCTACCAATAGTAAGGTATAAATAGAAATTAATACGCAAGGAAATAAAAATGAAAAAGGTTTTGAGAGAAACTGTAAAGCAAAGCTACCAATAGTAAGGTATAAATAGAAATTCATGCGCAAGGAAATAAAGATGAAAAAGGGTTTCAGAGAAACTGTAAAGCACAGCTACCAATAGTAAGGTATAAATAAAAATTAATACGCAAGGAAATAAAAATGAAAAAGGTTTCCAGAGAAACTGTAAAACACAGCTACCAATAGTATGGTATAAATAGAAATTAATACGCAAGGAAATAAAAATGAAAAAGGTTTTCAGAGAAACTGTAAAGCACAGCTACCAATAGTAAGGTATAATTAGAAATTAATATGCAAGGAAATAAAGATGTAAAAGGGTTTCAGAGAAACTGTAAAGCACAGCTACCAACAGTAAGGTATAAATAGAAATTAATACGCAAGGAAAAAAAGATGAAAAAGGGTTTCAGAGAAACTGTAAAGCACAGCTACCAACAGAAAGGTATAAATAGAAATTAATACGCAAGGAAAATAAATGAAAAAGGTTTTCAAGGAAACTGTAAAGCACAGCTACCAATAGTAAGGTATAAATAAAAATCTAAACGAAAGGAAATAAAGATGAAAAAGGTTTTCAGAGAGACTGTAAAGCAAAGCTACCAATAGTAAGGTATAAATAAAAATCTAAACAAAAGGAAATAAAGATGAAAAAGGTTTTCAGAGAAACTGTAAAGCACAGCTACCAATAGTAAGGTATAAATAAAAATCTAAACGAAAGGAAATAAAGATGAAAAGATGATGAGAGAAACTGTGAAGCAAAGCTACCAATATAAAGGTATAAATAGAAATTAATACGCAAGGAAATAAAAATGAAAAAGGTTTCCAGAGAAACTGTAAAACACAGCTACCAATAGTATGGTATAAATAGAAATTAATACGCAAGGAAATAAAGATGAAAAAGGGTTTCAGAGAAACTGTAAAGCACAGCTACCAACAGTAAGGTATAAATAGAAATTAATAAGCAAGGAAATAAAAATGAAAAAGGTTTTAAGAGAAACTGTAAAGCAAAGCTACCAATAGTAAGGTATAATTAGAAATTAATACGCAAGGAAATAAAAATGAAAAAGGGTTTCAGAGAAACTGTAAAGCAAAGCTACCAATAGTAAGGTATAATTAGAAATTAATACGCAAGGAAATAAAAATGAAAAAGGTTTTGAGAGAAACTGTAAAGCAAAGCTACCAATAGTAAGGTATAAATAGAAATTCATGCGCAAGGAAATAAAAATGAAAAAGGGTTTCAGAGAAACTGTAAAGCAAAGCTACCAATAGTAAGGTATAAATAGAAATTAATACGCAAGGAAATAAAAATGAAAAAGGGTTTCAGAGAAACTGTAAAGCACAGCTACCAATAGTAAGGTATAATTAGAAATTAATACGCAAGGAAATAAAGATGAAAAAGGTTTTGAGAGAAACTGTAAAGCAAAGCTACCAATAGTAAGGTATAAATAGAAATTCATGCGCAAGGAAATAAAAATGAAAAAGGGTTTTTAGAGAAACTGTAAAGCACATCTACCAATAGTAAGGTATAATTAGAAATTAATACGCAAGGAAATAAAAATGAAAAAGGTTTTGAGAGAAACTGTAAAGCAAAGCTACCAATAGTAAGGTATAAATAGAAATTCATGCGCAAGGAAATAAAAATGAAAAAGGGTTTCAGAGAAACTGTAAAGCAAAGCTACCAATAGTAAGGTATAAATAGAAATTAATACGCAAGGAAATAAAAATGAAAAAGGGTTTCAGAGAAACTGTAAAGCACAGCTACCAATAGTAAGGTATAATTAGAAATTAATACGCAAGGAAATAAAAATGAAAAAGGTTTTGAGAGAAACTGTAAAGCACAGCTACCAACAGTAAGGTATAAATAGAAATTAATACGCAAGAAAATAAATGGAAAAGGTTTTCAAGGAAACTGTAAAGCACATCTACCAATAGTAAGGTATAAATAAAAATCTAAACGGAAGGAAATAAAGATGAAAAAGGTTTTCAGAGAAACTGTAAAGCACAGCTACCAATAGTAAGGTATAAATAGAGATTAATATGCAAGGAAATATAGAATAAAAAAGGTTTTTAGAGAAACTCTAAAGTAAATCTAGCTACAGGAAGACATCAATAAAAATTAATAAATCTTGAACTAGGAAAGTGATTTATTTAAATTTGTTACCTCAGAAACTTTTATTTTGTTTTCAATAAATTAGAATTAAAACTGATTGCAAGGAAGCTCTTTTAATATCTAATGAGGAAGGTCATTAGCTACCAGATGTTGGGCATCATTGCCCAAGATACACTTGTAGGAAAAGCTCTGGGTAAATAAATAAAAAAACTAGTACAAAACTCAAAATTACGTACTTAAATCATGAAAATGTCAAATCAGCAAAGGTTGATCTTTTCTTCATCATGGAATCACTGCTACCATTCTTCTACCTGAAAAAATTTGGTATTATAAATGCAATGAAAAAAACAACAGAAATAAAGATTTTCCCATAAAAGTAAGAAGTAAGTACTTGGTCATCGGATGGACTGCTCTTCAGGGGTGGTAATGGAATGACCAGGTTGAGCAATTATCCCTCAGAAAATTTTCACAAATCTTTACGATAAGGGATCAAAGGACAAAAGCAACATATTTTTCATTATCAAAAAATTTTGTGAGATACACAACCATTTTAAGGCATTATTTAAAGAAAAATTGCCTTTTTATTCCCTTTAAATGTCACACCAAAGTATGACACCTACTTTAATGGAATTACAATTAGTTCCCTCAATTATTTTTGTCCCCTCAGTGAAACTACAGTCCTGAAGCTCTTTCTGCTCTTCTAAAAAGCTCAATTTACAATGTCTATGAGATCATAATTAAAAATGTTGTTTGTTTTTGCATCTTATAGATTTTGGCAATCAAAAATCTTGAACTTTTAAGCAACACAGTGCACAAAAATAATCAAACACCAGTCAGTTAAAAAAATCCAACATCAGTCAAGTTGGCACTTCTTAATTATAAATGAAAAGTTTAATACCAAACTTGTTACATATGTTATCCCCTGTGGACAATAGTATTAAATATGTGCATAAATCACATCTAGCCTCTATTCCAGTTAGCACGTGTTGTAAGTCAGTTTTTTGTATGTACGATTATGATGAAGATAAATATATTTTGAAGTCATTTTACGTCTCAATATTTGGTTTATTACACATATAACTTATCAAAAAGGTTAGAACATTACTTCAGATATTTCTTGCCTTGCAGTTGTGTGTCTCATTTGCAGTAACTAGTTACAATTCATGGCACATGTATGGCTGTTTTTATTTAAACAGACTTATTGATCTTTAAGCTTTAAGTGACTTGACCCAGATTATGCTGTGGTTTAAGAGTGTACCTTATAAGTGCGATCAATAAAATCCTGTTTTCTCAGGACTCAAAATTCCTCTATATACTGGTACAAAAAAGCTATTTGTACCCAAGAAATGTGTAATTAACAATTTAATTCTTTCTAACATTAGTCAACAGATTAGTTTTTTTATGGTGTAAACACAGATAAAATTTTGAAATTTTAAAAATGAGATTGTCAGGAATATTAATTAACCTCCCTTATTGTTAATGTTGTTCTCTTTAATATTTTGGATTTGATGTTAATGAAGCTTTTTTAATAAAAATGTATTGATAGGACTAGCCTTTATTTGTGCTTTCTTATGATGAAGTTATTTAGTCTAGTCTAAATACAGCACACCATTGCACGCCTTGGCACCACAATGAGTGTGATTCATTGCACCCCTGTCATTTTATTTCCAGCATGGCCTGATTTAATGTACATACATTGAATTTAATTTCTTCTCACATCTCCACTCACTCAAATGAATTCTTGTCATTCAAAGCTACATATATAATTTTTAGTGTGTTTTTTGTATGTTATTTTAATGAAGCAACTGCGTGCCTGAAATCGTGCACATTAAGAAACATTTAGTAGCAAAGTTTATTAACTAGGGACTTTGGGCAGCAAATATGCAAAAGCAAGGAGATGGAAAATTTTTTTGCACTGACAATATATTGCAGGCGCATGAAAAAGTTTCCAGTCTGGGCTGGGACCACAAATGGTTCCATGAAACATTGGACAGTCATATGACTTGGCTTTTGTACGGTGAGTCCAGACCCTACTAAGGAAGCCTAATTTTTCAATGATTTAGTTCAGTGATGTGATAGAAACTGTGGGGGCTGCATGCAGGTATTATTCGGCTGCATTTTGCCTGAATTCAAAGCTTGTTGCTATTCACTGTTCCGGGTTGGTATCATCGATTTTATATCTCGCTATCTACAGACCTTTCTAAAAACTGGGCTTCAGATTTGAAATCTTCATCTTGAAATTAGTTTATACTGAGAACTTCATGCTGTTTGGACCGTCCGATCGCAAATTACTTTGTTTTGAATCTTTAGATATTTCTTTAAATTTGACCGGAATTTGCTGCTGTAGTGAAGAAACTTCACTATAGCAAAAAATTCCATTGGAATGCACAGGAAAAGCTACGTTTTGAAAATAGGATAATTCGCTGCCTGAAAGCCCAAACAAAGAAAAATTTTCGGCACAGACCAATTTTAACATGAAGATTCCAATTCTATGCTCCATTTTTGGCAAATACGAAGATTAATTGCCCGGAACAGAGAATAGCACATGTGCGCAAATCTTTATTGTTTCTTGTAGGTAGAAGATCTCTTCAAGAAATGCCATTCTCCGCAGTCTGGCAGATCATTTTCTGCAAAAGTGATAAACAATCTCCATCTTATTATTGATAAATTGTATGTAGTGGAATTTAAAAAATGAAAACTGAACTGAAAAGATTAAAGACAGTTTTCCACTTCAGTGTTCAGTTCACTCCCAATCATATCAACTGTATTTGAGTGTTAATATCTTTTATATATGGTATTGACAATAAAATAAATATACATTACTCACCATTTTCTAAGATTCTTCTGTGACAATAAAGCGAATTGAATCCCTCGGTCTCACTGAAATTAAATTCTACATTTCACACGGTTCTTTCCTGCACGCGCCATATTTATTATTTACTAGAACATGTGAGCATATATCGTGAACGAGGCAACACCGGAAAGAGGTTCCAAAGATGGAGGACGGAGAAGGCATGGTGAAAGTACCTTCCACTCTTCTAAGCCAGTCTTTAAGTGTAATTACCGACGACAAAGTTCTCCGTGCTAATTTAAGTTTATTTTCTGGTAAGGCAGCAAAAATGATATTGTTTCGACATTGATTTTTTTCTTGTCAATTTCTAAAGGAGAATTTTATCTACATTGAAAAATTTAGAAGGGAAAAATTAGAATAACATCATGGTAATGTTTTCAACTTCAACTTCAAAAATGAAAAGAATTATGGCAGGATCAAGAGCTACAGGGAAGGAAATGTGACGTAGAATTTTTAACTAGCCCTTTGATGGCTGAAATGTCTTATTTCGTCTAATTTACTGGATGGACTTTAATCTTGTACTTCTTCATTTGCAAATATTTGTCATTTGTCATAACTCACTCTTTGTTCCAAAAAGAAATATCTATTCCACATCTTTTTTCAATTATTATACCACTAATTCTTTTTAGATTTGCCCAACAGCATTGTCAAAAAAATTGCACATAATGTATCTGCCTATGGACTATGCCTTCTTGAATCAAAAGGATTTCTAAAAGGTATGTGCAGGGTTACCAGACATCATTGACATGAAACAGATGGGTTTGACAGTGAGTAAATGCAAGGATGGAACACTTTGTTTCTTCTACGCAGGAGCCTTGTCAGTCTGCCTGTGCTGGGTTTATGCTGGATTTTGTTTGCCTGCACTTGAACGATAACAAATCTTCATAGTATGGCAGTTTTCTATGAGATCTCGCAAATGCAAAATAATTCCAAGCACATTTTCTGTGTGCAAACCACCTTTTGTTATTCATATGGCATGCAAAAAAAATTTCATAGTAGCCCTGAAGTAAATTTGGTGTGCAATTTCAAATTTTGAAGTTCAGCCCTACACTGACACGTGCATCTGCAGTACTCTGCAGATCGGACCCACAAAGTCAATCAATCATGTTTATTATACTTTAGTCATGTATGTATGTATGAACATCGTTACTCCCAGCTCAAATGCCTCCGCTCATAGATTGTAGCTGATAGCTGTTTGTTGCGGACATGCATCTGCCAAACTCATAGGTTTTTCAACCTTGCTTGTCAGGAGATAAGAAATTATACAACAAGAATTTGAAAGTTACAAAATTGAAATACCTTTTTACAGCAAAGAAATAATAAAATGTCTCCTTAACTAGTATGTCAGCCTATAGGACACACCCATACCAGAGGTCTCTGACATTAGAAACACAGATTTTACTCTGGAGTGATAGCCCTCCGGCCCCAACTTTGCCTTGTTTTCTCCTCATTTGCTTATTATTAGAGTAACTCCAGCAAATTTATCAAGTCTAGGCCAAAACCCCTTTAGCCAAAGATGCATCCTAAAAGGAAACTTAGGGAGCTTTTATCTAGACCCTTTATCTCTATGCCCTCATAACAGTGCTATAAAAATTTATGATTTATATCCACTTCCATACAGGCACACAGACTTGCAGCAAATAGTCACTTTCTGACCTTTTTGTATTTTAGAGAATTTTGTTGTTAACCAAGTTAAAGTGATTTATGTGCACAAAACCAAATAATGTGCTTGTAAACAATTGATGTTTGCAAACATCACACCTTGTTTTGTGAATGTGCACAGCCAGACTTTTAACTGCATTTTGAATATATTCTGTGAATTTATTGCCTGATTATGCGAAATAACAGCATTCTTGACATTATTTTTTTGTCAACGTGATAAGAGGAGTGTGCTAGACTGTTTGTCATTGCTTGCCTAGAAAAGTTCCTCTGGATGGAAATTATCCATGTCTGAAACAATAAATGCCTGAGATAATGTTTATATTTGTCAAATAGCTTCCCTTGCTCCATTCCTGTGCTCCTAATCATAAAACAGAAGAATACACATGCCTTCTTGTAGTTTGTTTAAATGCTCTACTATGCCATAAGGTTTACAGTTGCATTATGAGTTATTGAGAATTCATATTTATTTTATTTGGTCCAATCCAAAAAATTATTTGGTCTAATTTTTCTTTTAGCTATTGAAAAGGAGAGGCTTTGGAAAACTTTAGCTTCTAGAATAGCTAACAAGTTCTATGAGCCAGGGTCACAAGGAGAAACCACTGGAAGAAGCACTCAACAAATATATTTCCAAAGAGTTTTTCATGATGTGGTGCAGCATTTTGATAAAAATGAGGATCTTTTTGGTTTGTTTTTCTTCATTAAATTCGTTAGACAGAGCTGAATCTGTATTTTTATAGCTTAGGGTAAGAGGTTATGATGATATTGAAGAGTAACAACCTAGAAATAACTATTTCTATACATAAACATACTAGTTACCATTAATGGGGTCATAGAAACTATTGTTATTGGATGGTTCATTCCCCTCCAAGAAGTATTTGTTTTCAATGAAAAACCACCTTATTTCCCATTGTTCTTAAGCAATGGTGCCCTTTGGATGACTCTATCATTTCTATGGTACTGCCAGTAATCTTCACAATTAAGTACTAGTTTTGGTATGACAAATTTACCTGGTCAAGTTTCAGTTTCTGAGTAAGTAAGACCTATTAGTCTTCTTGTTATAACTAACCTGGCATTGAAGTACAAAATGCCTAGACGTTCTGGAAATGCCAAATCATGATTACTGTTCAGTTGTTGTACAAGCTTTAACAAGAAATTAAATCTAGTAAAAAGGTTCTTGCTTCATAACCTAAAATATCCCTTGAGTAAAAAAACATTTGATAAAAAACATGACATATCTGACTTTCTGTGTTTATTTCTTATTTGCAGTGAAGTGGTTTGATTGTTACATAAAAAAGTCAAGATTGTTTTCAAAGATACACAAAGAATCATTCACTGACACCCTGAAAAGTTTGAATACACTGCTTCAAGATCACCTCAAAATTATACGATTTTATCCAAGAATTTTACAAAATCTTGAATACATGATAACTTTGCATAAAGAACTGCAGAAGTCAACCTCAAAAGTTAATCATATAGAATTGCGTGATTTTATGAGCTTCAAGCAGTGCCATATATCATGTGTTAGAAATGTATTATGTACAAAGTTTTTCCCAGATTTGAAGGGTTTAACGTTTTTGAATTGCAAATTTGGTGCCCTGTCTATGGAAAACTTTCATGAATTGTTACTGGATGACCATACCAAAAATAGAACTATCACAAGCAATGAATTGAAAAGGGAAAGGAACATAGAACCAGAAGAAACTGTTGAAGAAGATAGCTTTGCAACCCCAAAGAAGCAGCAAAAATTCAATGAAACTTTGGATGGAGCTACATATTCCATTAATCGCAGCATCAGAAAGACTTATCCTTCTTGTGACTTCATAAATGGCACTAAAAGCGAAATAATACACTGTAATACAGATGGTAAAATTGCCCCATGCATCACAAGTTTAAGCTTAAGAAATTGTCATGCATCAACTGAAGCAATGGATATTATTTGTGACATTGTGAACAAATTGCCTAGGTTGACATCATTTGCATTGTCTCCAGAATGGAGACTTTTGATCAGAGAATCCGATCAAATCATAAAAGCAATACTTTTAAACTCTGCTAATAACAACTGTATTGAAAGCATAATATTAGAAAATTGTATGCCAGGGTGCCAATCTAAAAGGCTTTTATTGTGGCATAAAAGAGAACAATGTAGCAAACAAAACACTACAGCAGTGCCAAAGCCCAGAACACTCAAATTGATTGACTGCAATTTGAATTCATCACAAATACCTTGTCATAACTCTATCAGTTTTGCAGAACATGGTCTTAACAACAGTACAGAATTTAGGTGGTGCTTTGACTCAGAGCTGAATTGTGCTTGCAGCTGGAGTGACTTGATAACCTTGGATTTGAGTGAAAACAAATTTGGGTCCACTGATGCAGAGGCCCTTGCACAAGCCTTAAAATTCTCTTTGGTCTTAAAGTCCATCAAGCTGGCAGACTGTGGCATGGATACCTCTGGTTGCAGTTTCATTTTCAAAATGGCAAAGGGTATTTTCTTAACCTCAAATAAATGCTTCTCCTAGCCAACATCCTCCTCTAATAAATGCTGCATACAAAAATATGACCTGGTATATGAGTGTCGCAGTTCTTTATTCTCTACATCATTAAACATGAAAATTCATTCCAATTGATTTTATTCCATTTTTAAAAATTTCTCGCTCTGTTAAATGACTCCCTGTAGAAAACGCCTTTAATAAATTCATAACAAAATTCAACAACTGCTGGGAATGCAGAATGCTCTCAAGCCCTTTCACCCTGTAATGTATAACTGATGAACTAGTTTCTGGCAGACTTTGGCTATTGATGAAAATATTGTTTCGGAATAGTAAACTAGATGCAACTGCCTTTCCAACAGAGCTCCTGGGGGTATAGTTGAAATTCCTTTTAGCAAAGTAATAAATCTGAATACACATGACATTTAGTTCACTGCCTTATCCACAAGCCATTTTCATTCCTATTCATTTGATTGTTTAATTAATTAATAATTTTATACTTTATAATCATTCAGAAAGTATTTCATTGGAGCATCTTGACATGTCTGGTAACAGTTATGATAGCTGCAGTGATGACAGTTTAAGGAGCCTATTTGTTCATGGGAAACTGAAAAATCTGAAACTTGCATGTTGCATTGGACCTGGTGAGTTAAATACAAATGAGTGTCTTATTCAAATATTTCAGCAAGAAGAAAAAGCCTGGTTTGAAGTAGGCTTGTGAACATTATTTTGCTTAAAAGTTCCCAAAGGCCAGATATTGCACTGTCATCTTCAGGTATTGAGGAATGATTTGAACCAGGTTCAAATGGAAACTCCCAAGAGATCAACAATCAAAGGAGATACCTTGCTAAACTGTCTAGAACGCAAACACTATCAGTATTTATATAGTATTTTTTAAATAACTTGTAGCCAGACGATTTTTTAAAGGCTCAACCATAATACAAGGTCACAAATTTCAGATGAATATTTTTGTGAAATGTCTCAAGTAATTAAACTGAGGTGCTGACTGCAATTTTATATCAGCAATGAATTACTTCATCACCATTGTATTCATAATCTATGTACAGGCTTCATCATGTTATGCTATTTCTATGTAGAAACTATTCCAAAAATAAACATGGTAAAAATTTATTAATCAAATAAAGTGTCATAAATTCTGTTGTTGCCTTGCTGTGATATGCTTGCCAAATTCTATGAAACCTCGATAATTTACTTTCATTCCATGATCTATGGGATGTTAAAAGATAAACCTTCTTTCTTGAGAAATGTTAATTTTTTCTTTTTTGAACAATATTTTGTGTTATTGTTGGATAAAGTCTTGCAAACACATCTGTTCTAAAGTAACTAATATTTGTCAACAGGTGCCTTCACTGAAGAAACAATGAGGTCGTTTTCTAGAAATTCAACTCTAGAGGCACTTTGTTTGTCTGGAAACAGAATTGGTATGTTGTAAAATATAACTTTTATGTCGCTATGAAGTACAAAGCCTATGCAAAGACAAAGGGCTTATAATTTATCTCAAGATTTTCATTTCAAACATTTCATGATACCAATTTAAATATTAATCTAAATATTTGTGATTCATTTATCAGATTTTTCAATGCACCTTAGTCACTATCTATACATTTCTTTGTCAGTGTAAATTTCCAATTTTCCCTTAGGTGAAGGAGAGTTTGGTCTTTTTATCGAAGTTCTTGCAGATCCATCAGCACTTTCAGCTTTGAAGGTCCTTGATCTGAGGTAACAAACAGCTACCCAGAATTGATTTGCAAGGATTAATTTTTTATGAAACATGTAACTTATACAAACAACACAATACTCAAATAAATAATTTTCATGTTGATGAAGGCTCTTTGCTTTTCTCATTTCACTCAGACCAATTAAGCAAAACCTGAAGACTTGATTTTAAAACAATGTTTTCAGTCAATCACAAAATTTCATATGTTTTTATTTCTTTTTTTATTTCAAGCTGCAACAAAATTCCAGGATCACTACTTCCAAGTTTTGCAAATTCTCTAGAATTGTCAAACAGGAAGATGAAAGAAGTCAAATTGACTGATAATCCAGTTCACTACTATCTGGTTCAGAAAAAAGAAAACTCTAATTTTGCATTTTTTGATAGAATTAAGAAAAGGGTAGCATCTTTCAAAATTGATAGCTTCAAACAATATATATCACATGCAGGAGCTGTTCCATTTTCAGATTTTGCAAGTGTTATGTGAATTATGTAAATTTTACTGGTTTTACATATATTCCTTAAAAATTATCCAATAACTGCATAATTTGATAATACAACAATGACGCGTACACATACCAAGAAATGGTTTTCTTTCTCGTTATCTGAAGCTTTCATTAGCCAAAAGCTTGTTAAGAAATGTAAAACTTTGACAAACTACTAATGAAATGTATAGATGACTCTTCAGTACTTGCATTTTGAGATTCAAACTTTAAAAACATGATTTAAAAGGTTGAATTAAAACCCCTTCTTGTTGGCTGAATTTTATCATCTTCCTTTAAAGCATTTCTCCACATTAAATTATGCAAGATTTTTTGCTAAATGGCAACATAAGAGATAAGTCAAACTTAAGATTTTGACTATAATCATAAAATCAAAGCCAATAAAAAAGTATTCATAATGTAACCTTAAGTCTTTTGGGAGTTCTTCTTAGTCTTTCTTCAATGCAGATCTCTTTTTACGTGTCCCAAGTTTTCTTTCTCTCAGAATAAGCAGATGCTTCATCATGTATGCTCCCCCTTAGTAAAAAACATTCCTTCAGTCAATTGAAACAAACTTCTTACTGGCCATGAAACAAGAATTAAAATGTAAATATATTCTGTCTTGAAAATGTCTTCCATTATACAAACTGGCAATTTTGAAGATGCACAGAAGCTTAAGAAACTTATATTTTTCTGATTAAACTATTTGGTTATTTTCAACTTTCCAAAGCATTGTGAGTAGGCCTGGCAGCCAAGCTAGTGGTCAGAAATATTTCCTAGATTGTAACGCAATGCCTCTGGAAGCACTGAAAGAGATTAAAATGTGATGTTTTTCGGTGATCAATATGAATTTCAAAGATCTCTAGGATAAGTTGGAATTTACAAAGATAAGAGAAAACGCAGAAAATTATGCTTTTGCTGATTGAAAAATTTTAGAAAATTCCAAAGTCGACCCAGCAGCCCAAGTTTAAAGCAATGTATTTGAAATTGACCTAGAGGATCATTCTTAGTTTTTGGTTCACAGGGCAGTTTCTTAAAATTCTATTTAAAAGTAATATTGCAAATACCTACTTTAGATCAGAAGTGTGAGCAAATTACATTTAACAACAGATCAGACATAGATTTTTAAGGAGGAGTGCCTCAGGAATTTTACTCACCAAAAACCAAAAGAAACATGTAGCATCTTAGAAAATATGAGAACTGAAATGAGAAGTTCAGTTGGTTTGGCAGGTCCAAGGAAATGCGCCTTGTCTCTTCTGCATATGGAATTGATCTATACACAATTAGACCTAAAACAAATAGCATTATTACTGCAGGAAACCAATTTTAAAATCCAGCTAATAGGCGAAAAATTTTACTGTTAGAAAATGTCTAACATAGAAATATCTCTCTGTCAAATATGTGTAAATTAATATTCAATACTGTATCATTCATGAGTTAGTTTCCCTTTCTTTCTACCACCCCATTGAATGAACGCACTCTTGATAATGGTAAAGTTCAATGAACAAACTCTCTCTTTAAAATGCATCCCAACTTTAACATGCTTATGACGAAAAGTAAAATAATAGGGAGAAATGTAGAAAGAAAGAACACAGAATGAAATCAATAAACTATATCTGTTTAAAGCAAGTTAATGTCAATCACCTTGACAACCTCTTTTTGCTGAACCAGCAATAATTTGTTTTTATCAACGAGTTAATTTTAAAATTGTAAAACAAAATTGAAAATATTTAAGTGCAGGCAAGGTCTCGTTGAGGCCAAAAAATTGGCAAAGCAATTTTTTGACAAATAAAAAAAACTTGAAAGAGCAGATTGTGTATTTGAGTCCAGTAATATTGAGTTCAATATTTTGGAAACCAGTAAAATTCAGCACAAAGCTGTCTATCTTTGGCATACCCCCTGTTTAGACTTTTACTTTAATTGGAGTGGCAATTAACACGGGTGATTTTTCTGACTCGTAAATGTTTCTAGGGTCTGCAAAATGTTCTAAAGGGGATTTGAACTTGGTGTGCACTCTCCAATATTTAAAATATTCCATTTACAAAAGGCACAATGATATATGTAAATTAACTTGCTACATTCAATAATTCATAAAAACTAAGAAATCTGATGAACCTATTAAAATAAGTTAAATACTCATACCTAGTTCTAAAGTTTACAGCTGCAAAGGATATCAATTCACTTGGTTCTAATCAATTTTGCCCTATACAGAGATCTAGGACAAAATGAGGCAAGAAAAATTGGGTTGATGAAGAACTAACCTTCGCAGGTAAGTCCCAATGGATACAACACAACCCAAAGAGAGTATCGCAGCCATGTCAAAAACCGGAAATTCTTTCGAAACAATGATGTGACATAGAAGGGATATCTAAAAGAAAAACAATTCGCAAACTATGTTTTAATTAAAAAATTTGGCATATCAAAATAAATATCAATTCATGTAAAATAATGACAGAGCAATAATATCAATTTATGAAATTAATTATTCACTGTAATTTTTATTTCAAACGCCAATACAATAATATTAATTTTGCAAAACAGAACCTCGATCAGATTGTAACTTCGAGAAAATGACAATACTCAAAGGAAAAAACGACTATTAAGATTAATCAAAGAAAATTGAGATAACATAATTTTTTCTGATTGTAGATTGCTCTATCTTAGTGCCTAAACCTCTTGAAAAATTCCTATGCTCAAAGCATGTCTCTATCATTTTATCCAACTAACGTGAGCTAGGGTAATATAGGCCTATGGGAAAAAACACCCTGACTGCCAAAAACGTAAAATAAGACAGCACATCTAGCTAGAAAGAAAGTTTGGCTATTTTGGAAACAGACAGTTGATTCACTAATAAAGCTAATTAATGCCAAAAATTATGAACAGAAGTCTCAAAAATGAGGGAAAGTTGGAACAAGCAACGGGAACACAAAGTGGCTGTCGTTACCTATATTCTTACTTTTCTGGGTGTCTTTTTTACGCAAAACGATGGAAGGGGATAGCGCCAGCAATAAATATTGGTATACTTTCGAACACTAAAGCACTGTTTTGCTAAATAGATGTTTTATTGTTTGAAATAATAGATCCCATACTGTCTCCCCAAAAACAAAGTTTGATTAAAAACTTAGCATCATAGCCAACCGATCTAAACTCGACAACATTGAAACCTCTTAAGTGTAACGAGCTTCTTTCAGGAGTAATGTAACTTAAAAATGAATAAGAAAGGTCTACTTTTCATTGCATATTTTAAGAATAAATTCTATTTATAGAATATTTATGCATCTATAGAATAAATTAGTTGGAGGTATATGTACAAACAACAACGAAAAACATAATATAATTTATTGTGGTAAACAACATAAGATCAAATTAAAAATGTAAAATTGATAACTAAAAATTATAATCTAAAGAGGCATTTACCTGACCATTTCAATAGCTGCCCAAGCCATAAACAGAACATAAACGATTCCACTTGTGTGAAGTTCTTTATTTGGCAAAATAAGGACAAACAGAATAAAGTTTCTACCTCCAACCTGAAAAAAAACAGAATCAGGGTTCAAAGGCGTCTTTATTTTATAAACAGAAATGCTTTAAACAGATCAAACGCAAAAGATATATCGTGTACATATTAGACTTATGTTATTTGAATAAATGTACTTAGATACCTTCTGGATAAATAAGTAAACACAAAATACAAAATCGTCAAAATCGTCGCTTTTAACTTGACATCAAGAAAATGTGAAAAAGTTAGGCTGAGAAAATAAAGATTTAGATATGGGGGTAGCATTATGAGGGATCAAAAGTACAAGACAAAATGATCTAGATTATAAATGAAAAATATAATGAAACATACAAACAAAATGAAAAATTGCATAAAACAGAATTTAAGCGTTGAGGATTTTTACAGAAAAGAAATTAGATAAATAAATATTACCTGAATCAATGGAGCAACGACTCCGGTGTTTACAATGCGGAACATGGGGTTAAGAATTTCCAGGCAAGCACATAGTTGGCATGTAAGAAAAAGATCGCTGACATTGTCGTAGGCCGAGTAGAAACCAGCTGAAACATAAACAGAGACATAACAGTGATGCAATCGTAAAATCTTTGACTGAAGTTCCTTAAAATGAGAGGATTTTAATTAACGACAAGTATCTTGGAGAATACGTTTACCACAATTTTGTTCTTTAAAGATACTTAAGGGTATCAGAAACAGAATTTTGTATCTAATCTTCTAATTAAGGAACAGTTTCTAAACTTCCAATCATAATGAAGCAGCAATACCACCATGCGACAAAATATCTTATGCCTTGAAAAGGTAACTTATAAACTTAGGGAAAGATTACTAAGATAACGAATATTATATTAAGTCTGATATTTTCAATTTCTTATTTATAACAAGACGCAAAAAGCATTGGAAGGCCTTTGTTAGTATCTTATAAACTCACCATGACCTTGCGTATATAGACTATGCAGGAGCTTCCCAACGATAACCCAGAAGGCGATTCCCTGTCCACTATTGTAAATTGCAAGATAAGCTATTTTTAGAAACACACTGACTGGAAAAGAATGAAAGGTTTCAGTGATTAGAAATCAAAATCAGGAAAAAACAGGCATGAAAAATGTTGCACAATCGAATAAATTTAATTCATTACCTATACAATCGAAGACAATTTCCAAAATTCAGTTGGCCTATTGATAAACAAAATATCTATGCAAATTCAAAGAATATTGGAACATCACATTTGCAAACATGGTCTTTCATAATAACAAAAGATGTTTAATTTACATTTTATAATTTAACAATAAGCCTGATTTATCAAGTAATTTGCAGTTTTACCTGGGAAATATATACGACACTTACACAAAACGAGCAGTTTTTTCTAGCACGTTTTTTCTAACTTTTTATACCACAACTCGTGTTTTGAATAAACACGATAAATTCTAACTTTTTGAACTCTTCCTCGTGAGTTTCAAAACGGTAGAATTCTTTCCACATTGCAAAAGAACATTCAGAATTCTGTAGGACTTACTTTCTTCCTCTGCTCGTTCTATATCACTTTTCATCCTATTCTCAAAAGTGATGTTCTAAAATGGAAAATAGGCAAAGTATAGGTAAATAATCAGAATATGGGGTTGAAAATTGCAATACAGACACATTTCAAATAACAATTGCATCGTTAACTGTCTAGACTTTATATTGAATGGCTCAAAATCTCACGAAGAATGAAGATAAAAAGTTTGATTTTCAATATTTGCGGTGCTAGAAACCAGCGTTTTCAACGAAACTGCTGTCTTGGCAGCTAATTCATATTTTCTATGCGTACAGAAAAGGCAAAAGCGACTTTATTTTGAGACACTACCATCCATTTCCATGTTATGTTGAAATTACCTTTAATTTAGGATCCACTTCCTCTGTTTCTGAATCATCAACTACCATTTTATCGAAATCAACCTTCAGCCATTCTGGTTTCTGCTGGTTTTTCAGGAGACGTGGCCAGCTGTCTGCAAAGATGAGCAACAGTAGATAAAAAATTCGGTGCTTTTAATCAAATTTGTAGGACTGAAGTTGGAGGCTAGTTCGAGCCAAAAATTTCTCAGATTTATGGAAGCATATACAAGAAAGAATTTACAACCAGAGGGTTAAATATTTTATCATGGAGATGTCTGTTTGGCTAAAAGAGGTAAGGGGTTCTAATCAGATCTGCTCTCTCAGGTTTCCTTTGATCAAAAACTTATAATACAGACGTTTTATTCTACTCAAGATAAACAAGTAATGGTGTTGTGTTAGCATTAATAAATATATAAACGACATAAACATCAAAATTTAGGTACGCAGTGCATTATTGTTTTGGTTGGCACTAAATCATGTTTTCTTAATTTATGACAAGGGGTGCTTGCTTTTTGTATGATTTTAAACAAAAGGGCCGCGCCAAGAAATTCAAAGTGGAGGGGGGGGGGGGGAGGGCTTGAGTGGATAGCTTTATTAGACTAAAGAACTATTTTTTTAAAGCGCACTTAAATGCTTCACGATATTTTATGGGGGAGAAGTTTTCGGAGGCACTAGGTATTTCTTAAAGAAGAGGCTTCCCTGCGAGCGAAGCGAGCAGAATATTCTCTGCGGCCACATTCTTTAGATAAGCTTAAAATACATTTCAGAATATTTTTTGCAGTCACTTTCTTACAATCGTTTAAAACATTTTGCTATTTTCAAGGCATGCTTTTAGTACGTTTGATTAATTCCAGTCTTAAAACGGAATTCATTACTTTATAAAGGCCCCATAGACTTCTTATTCCTTGAAAATTAGCCAATAACAGGATTTATCACATTAGTTTTTTCTTCCATTGCTTCTCTTTCATACTTTTCATTTTCTTAAGAACACTTTCTGTAAAAAAGGGGGGCTGAAGCCCCTAAGCTCCCCTCCCCCTCTGGCGCCGCCCATGAACAGGCATTCTATTCAAATGCTGCCAATGTAATGAAGCACACGAACTACGTTGCATGTCTTAGGAAAAGACTGACGAATATTGTGTAACAAAATCAGTTTAGTGAGGTACCTTTGCCAACCTTTGCTAGTGAAAATGTCATGCATCTATCTGTAACGTTGTGTGTGCTCTTCTGCATGTTAAAAGAAAATTGGTAATGAATGAAGGGATGTATAAATACTTATGTTATCCACTAAAACAAAATGAGGAAGTCCAACTTCATTTGCAAAATGTTTTTGTAGACGTTGGTGTAAAATAAGCTATCAAGCAATTAGCAAGGTTAATTTCGGTAATGAACAAAGTAAAAAGAACAATACAAGATCATTTGAGGGAATACAAATGAATAGTTTAAGATAAATTCCACTTATTTAACATGCAGTTAGGGATCACGATTTTTTACTACAAAATCTAAACGTATGTATAATGATGCTTTCGATCTGTTAGTTTATTCTGCGAAATTCTCCTTGTTACTGATTCTTCAGTAAAACTGCTGGTGCTTCTTTCCAGGGAAGTGATTGCACTGTTACATGAATATCATTTAATTTAAGAATGGTCAGGGCAGTAATGAAAGATTCTTTCAAACCTATGAAAACAATGGGTGAAAAGAAGAATGCATCAGTCTCAGAGACTCAACAGTCTCTTTGAGCAATATCACCAAGAACCACACCGCAAAGCAGTGCTGAGGTTTTGGTGGACTGTATGCCATCCCACAGAGTTGCAGGAATAGTGTAAAAGAAAGGAGGTCACTGACACCTCAAACAGTCGGCTGTAGACCGGTCTCGCCCCATATCGGGGCTCATCAGTACAGCTAGACTGAATGAGGACCTAAAGCCGACCTAGGGCCAGCAATTAGGCTGTCAGTGGCAATGCATGTGGGAGGTAGTAAAGTATGAAAACAAAGTCTGTATAAAACAGGCTCGCAAACCTCCAAATCTATTTTGCCAAAAAGATCCAATGAAACATCATAATAATTCTCTCCCCTTGCACCAAAGCCAAAGCCTACAAAATGATGTGTCCTTGTGTCATACAATATGATCAAAATAACTGCAATGTGACTGCATCCATATTGCAGTGAACAGATAGTTTTGTTTTGAAAATGAATTACTTTCAGGATGTCACTGCGGGGATGGTAATTAATAAATCTTAAGGTGAATAGTTTATCCAAGAAAAGAAAATGAAGCAAAACATCAAAAGGTATTGAAATAAGCTGAAATACAATTAACTAATAATGTCCAGTAAAAAGAAAAAGTATTAAAGACTTACATTTAAAAGAAATATTCTCATCACTTATATCTATGATTGGTTCCTGCAAGGCAATAAAGATATATTATCATTACAATGAAAATATTTTTCTTTTCCAATGCAAAATGACGTCAAGCATAACAAGGAGAAGGTTTTCACCAATAGCTAAACGGTTTAATTTACAAAAAAATTAAAGGAATTAAGTCGTGGTTGACGTTTTTCCTAAAATAACTTATATAATTCTAAAAATCTCAATATCACTGATTTGTTAACATATTAATCAGTGGTAGGAATGGCATTATACAATTTGCCATTATAAAATAAAGAGCCCCTGACAGTAACATAATGATTTTGCTATGTTTTTGCCTTGGACCAAGAACGTTGTTAGCACCATGTATAGATGGTGTGTTTTGAAGAATTTTTGCTAGATTTATAATAAAATAATGGCTTAGAAAAAAACCAATTTGATTGCAGGGGGTGAACAGGCAGTTTGGTGTATGAATGTTGCAGCATGATGTATGATGATGATACAAATATTACACTGTTGGCTTTGACATTGAATGAAGGCATCCGGCATTGAGTGACGAAGAACATGCTACAATTAATGGAGTGGCTGTGCAAAATGTGAAGGAGTTCATTTATCTTGGAGCTGTTTTTACAAACACTTATGATGATTCATGGGAAATTAAAAGAAGAATTGTTATTGCCGAAAACGCCACAGTTGCACTTAATAACATCTGGAAAGACCTGAGTATTATGTTAAAGACATGAGGTTATTAAACTCGCTAATCTTCCCAATTGCATCATATGGTTCTGAGTGTTGGGTCCTGAAGAAAAATGACATGAAAAGAATCAATAGTTTTGAACTGTGGTGTTACAGACGTGTACTGCGTATTAGCTGGACAGAAAAGAAAATGAATGATGAAGTGCTGGGAAGAATTAATTGTAAAGACCGACTGCTGGACATCCTGAACCAAAGGAAATTAAAGTTCATAGGTCACGTGATGAGAAGCGATACATTTGAGAAGAACTTGCTGACAGGGATGGTCCTAGGAAACAGAGAAAGAGGAAAACCAAGGACAAGACTGAGCGACAACATCAAAGATATTTGCGGGCTGACGAAGGGACAAGTGGAAAAGAAAGCGCAATATCGAGTTGAGTGGCTAAAGATGGTGAAGAGGTCCACGGCTGCTCAAACATGAGTCTATTACAGGGTGGTATCAGAGAGCTTTAGCCAACATATCTACAGCCCTTGCTAGGTTAAAGATAGAACTCATCTTTGCAATCTTAAGACATTTTAACCTTCCTCCCTCATTTGTAAGCAGGTCAAACCACTTTTTCTGCTAATTTCTGGTACCACCACTGACTGATTTCAAGATCTTTTACAAATGAAAGTTCTTGGCTTCAGTAATTGCATATTTGACATGATGATGATGGAAAAGGACCTGGAGCCTTTAAAAAAACCTCAACAAGGGAAAATTGGATCGCTCTAATGTTGCTCTTAAAAGTCGGAGTCTCATAAAAAACTGGGTTTTAAGAACAGAAATTTATTCAAAGTCTTCCCAAATTCAAGTGGTTGTGGAATTTCAACTCAGTCTTGCATGCACGACTTATTATAAGAACAGACACAGTCTCTTTTCTAAAGAAAACCACAATTTTATGCACACTTTTCCCACACTTATGAATATCTAAGGTTAAAAAATGTGCAGGCCCCTCTAAATATGCCACTTGGAGGAGCAACAATATCTGTTTATGGGCAATGACCTCAACACTGAAGTAATGTGTTGCTGTGATGCAGTCAATGAGCTGAGAAATTGAAAAGTTTATGGTTGTCATGGGAAACTTGATATCATCATAAACTGGAGCTTCCGCTTTTCAAATACATAGTGAAAAACAAAAGCAAACTATATTTAAATTTGGTATTAATTGAAACTATCATCAAAGGTTTGGTTTATGATGATATATCGCAAACTGTTGGTTACTCTTCCACAGCGCTGTTGAAACAGGTGCCCATTTTTACCCCCAAAATCGCTGTGCGCATTTTTCCCCACATCGACCATAGTTAAATACATCTATACTAATTCTGTCCAAATTTATTCTGTCCATAAGAAAATATTTACATTTATTTTTAATGGAATTTTTATTGCTACATTGCCTTAATGAATTGGGTAATGAGTTATATATCATTCAACATTCCAGGTCGATATAATCAATTCTGCATCTCGCTATCTACAGACCTTTTTTCAAAAATGGACTTCAGATTTGAAATTTTCATCTTGAAATTAGTTTATATTGAGAACTTCATGCTGTTTGGACCGTTTGGTCACGAGTTACTTTGTTTTGAATAATTAGATATTTCTTTAGATCTGACCAGAATTTGCTGCTGTAGTGACAAACAAATTCCATTAAAATTTAAAGGAAAAACTAATTTTGAAAAAGGGATAATTCGCTGCCAAACGGCCCAAACAACATGAAATTTTCTAATTTGACTACTAATTTGACTACAACACAGACTAATTTGAACATGAAGATTTCGATTCTGTGATCCATTGTTGGCAAATATGAAGATAAAAAAGCATGGAGCAGATAATTGCTTCATACTGTTTAAAAGACTTTTAGCATCGCCCTACTGTTGATACCACATACCATTCAGCACCAGATTCATCCCAAGATTAAAAAACTTGCTTGTACTGCTTGAAATTTGTCGAGGTGACAATAGTTAGTTAGAAAATAAGTTGTTTCTGGAATTTGCTTTCTAATTCCACTTAACTAGGCTTCAGAGTGTGGCATGTGCACACACAAGATATTTTCAAAAGCTTGTCTAATGCACACAATAACGTAGGGATGCACAAACATTTTTCTGGGTACTGGAAAATTTTCAAGGACCACCTTGTTTGAAACATTGCTTTCCTATCTTAGTCTAAACAACATTTTTAGGTGAAATCCTTAAATGCTGATGAATTGGAACTTTAGTAATCATAAAACAACTTTGATTATAACTAAATTAGAAAACATTACTGTCTATTACTAAATTAGAGAATATGTATGCACCTGTTTTGCAATTGATGCCCAGAATTGAAATCTACTGACCAGCATATATTCCAATTATCTGAGAAACTACAGTCTTAGGTATAAATTCTCAATTTCCTAAGTGAGGGCTAGTAAGAAGAGGCCTTGCCGATTACTAACAAGGGACATAAAAAGGTCTGAATCAAAGAAAGTAGGATTTTGTGGGAAACTACAGTATCTGACTTGTGCTCGAGCATGATTTACAATTTTATGGATTATTCTGTTGACTGAATTAGGTTAAAATCAACTGACTGAGTGAACTTTTAGGGGGGTACATTTCAATTCTGCAAGCCCACCTGGAAGTTACCCACCTTAATATTGAATTTTAACCATACAAAATATATGATTGACCCCATGCTAAATTTTAAAATTTTTTGTCAAAATATAAAAAAAGTCAAAATTTTTTGGAATGCTTAAAAGCGCTTATTTTGCAGAAATAATTTGTGAGACAAATACTTTGCTCATTAGAAACTTGCTGCACACATTGGATCAAAACTGAACAGTGTGCACACACACTGCACACTTTCAGCACTCTTAAAAAATAAAAAGGTTCCGAAAAATAGATCGCATTAGAGAAGCTTGCAAAACTAGAATACCTTTACATCACTGAGCTCAGCTTTCAAGAAAATCTTTGTTTTTGCGTCTGCCCATCGAATTATTGGAGTTAAAGTCTCCATCCTTGGATAGAAACAACAAGACAGTTAGGCCACAGGTTAGGCCATGTGCCTCGATTTCATGAGAAGGTAGCCTACAATCGGCGTTCAATATCTATAAAATTTCGTCGTGAAAATTTTTTCAAAATACCATCATGACAAAATTTCGCCAAGGATTTCTTTAATACAGCAAATTGCAAGTCCAATTTCGAAGAAAGCTCTGAGATTACAGAGCTATAGAATTTCATTATTGCTTCAAGTATTAAAGTAGTTTATTACCAATTATTGTTGGTATATTCTTGTATGTATTTGTGTTGTCTGTCAATAAAACTTTTAAGGGCGAAATCTAAGCTAAATTTAGCAGCTCTAAGATTGGAGCTTATGTTAAAATACATAGAAGCTAAATTTGCATTAAATTTTACCCAAGAAAAAGGATGGGTGGATGGCATGGTTGCTGTCTTTTTGTAGAGATGATAATTTTGTTCTGTTTTATCGACATTAAACTCCATCTTCTACTGTCAAGCCCACGTTTTGATCTTATCTAAGTTTTCACTTAAAGCATTTTGAGGTGCATTATTTATTGTGGAAAGAAGAGATTGTCATCAGAAAAGAGTCTAACACCCTAACATCACAGTTAATAAGGTCGTCGGTTATGTCATTCACATATATTAGAGAAAGTAGGGGACCCAAGTACGGATCCTTGGGGTACAACCAATGATACCGTTTGCCGCTGGAGAACTGCTTGATTTATGGTTGAGCAGGAGTGGCGGCATGGGGGGGCAAGGGGGGGCTTTAGCCCCCCCTAGATTTTTGTTAGCCCCCCCGTCGGCAGCCAATCAATTTTTGCTTTCTCAATACCGTCGGCACTTGATGGATGTCACCCGGTTTACAGGTTGTTTAAATGACATAAATAATCGAGGAGAAAACTGCACTGGCTGGTTTATGGTTTCCTCAATGGCTTTTCTTCGGCAATTTTATTATCAAAGTGGCATTATATCCTGTCGCTTCCGTGAAAGCTGTGACTTAATTTCATGGTGCTCCTTCGCATGACCCACAATACCATGGTGCTCCTCTCGGTTGAAATTCCTGTTGCTGCTTGGAATTCAAGCGAAACGTGCAGATGCTTGATTTGGATCATGTTTTGGACCGTTTCAAGGAAATTTACCCTAGCAACAGCAAAATCACGCTGTCATAAATAAAGTCTTAAATGAATTTTCTTCTTAAGGGATTCTCTTTTCGTTTCAAGACATTATTATTGCCAATGAAAACATTTCGATCATGAGCACATTTCGCGTAATAAATTTTTCAAAAAGCACTTCTTGTCCTTTTTCATAAACTATTTTTCAATAGCATTGTTCACCGCATAGCTTGCGACAAACAAATGGTTTAGAGAAAACCATTGATTAACTTCTTCCACCATAGATAGGAAGAAATATTCAACAATAGGCAATATTTGCGCATTAAGTTTCTAACAAGGCACAAATTGCCGAGAAAATCTGGTGGACTCCGACACAGGATGGAAAGTGGGGGACGGGAAGGGGGCAAGGGAGAATTTTGCACCCACAACAAAAATTTTGGAAAAATGCTCTATTGCTCAATAGGAAATTTCAGGTAAAATCCGCTCGGTGGAAGAAACGCTTTAGGTATTTCAGAGACTTTCCTGTCATAAAATCAATAAAGGATCAAGCAATCTTAGGTAAAATTGTGCCTCGTGTTCATTTCTCCTAAAGTTTCTCAGTAGAAGCGTCAACTGCAATTCACTATGAGCTCCACATTCAAAAGGCATGCTAAGATAGAGAGAGGGATCTAAATTTAGAAGTAACTGACAACCTGGTATTTTTCAAGACCACGGCGAAATTGTTGTTTTTATCTGCTGTAAAAAAGGTTTTGCAAAAAGACAATAATTTTCAATGGGATTAGCAGGATTGCTTTAGTGGAATCTGCTTAAAAGAGTGCATTTTCCAGGGAACTAGAAGCATCACAATTCGAAAATTTCCTCCCCCTTCGGCGGCAACCAGTGCCGCCTCAGGTAGTAACTATATATTTTGCCCGTCCCGATATAGAGATTTGACAAGACTATTAGGAAAGTCGGTTATCTTTCAGAGTTAGATTGACAAATAGTATTGCAGAGGTTTGTGGCACCAGCTAAAAAGTTTCAGGCAATAATGTTTTAATCAGGTAAATTTGCATTCCACACACCCCTCCCCCCCAACGAGGCTTGCCTCGCGACGGCATTGCCTGCTATATGGGGCAAATAGATTTTTTTTCTGTCGGCAATTTGACACATCCAGCGTCGGCAGTTACGGAGAATATAAACTTCGGCACCTTGAAGGTTTGTCTCTAGCGCCACCCCTGTGGTTGAGCCGCTTCGTCGAAAACTATATTTGTTCTCGACCAAGTGCCTATCATCAAACAAAATGACCGTCAATGGCATCGAAGATAAATGTTAAAATGACCTATTTCGTTTCCCAAATATTATTGAAAAATAATAATGGTCTGCAAGTTTTTTAAAGCTGTCTAATTTTCTTTACAGTTGTAATGAATAGGTACTAAGTTTTATTTTTGTCAAGCAGTTTGGTATACTCCAGTTTCTAGAATTTTCGATATATCAGGCAGAGAGGCTCCAAAATAGATTCATCAAACAATTTCATCATTACCCATCATCATTTGTGGGTAAAAAAGTTCTTATTAGCCGAACCAATTTTTCAGGATTTATAAGCTCACGCACCATGTTTTCAAGACGTCCCGTTAGAGATAATGTGCTGGATTTAAACAGCTGGTCAAATCTTAGCATTCTCCTCATCTAAGTTAAGCCTTGCATGAGCTTCCTTAAGATACGAATCATGCTCTGAATATAAGAAAACCTAAATACGTTTTTGGTACCACAAAATTGGAAGATGACACGAAACAGCGGAAACATAAAATACCTTGGGTCGTTACCCAACGTACTTGTTCTGCAGATGGTCGGAAGAAAATGTACTCCAGTACGCTATGTTTCCGCTATTTTGTGCCATCTTCAAATACAAGAAAACTGTGACAAAGATGTAGACAAAAGAGTTGACAACCACACACTATTGCTTGATTCGTGTAAATAACAAACTGCAGATAATCATCATCCTTATTAAAATATAGATATCAATATATTGCTCAGATATTACTATACTTGCGTGAATAATATTCAAGATACAATCAGTAAGAAGTTTTGTATAACATTGAAAATATTAGCATCTGTTTAGCTGTAACTACTTTCAATTCGCATCAGGATGTAAAACATATTGAAACCTTTGATACGCAAATCATGAACACGAAAATATTATTTAATTGCTATTTTTGCTGAACATAATAAAGCCTTTTCATAAAAACTTGCTCTGGCCAATAATGTAGATATGAGATATGGAAAACTATAAAAAGGGGAATCATTTTCTATAAATGGATTTTTCAATAATGATCTCTTAAGTATATAATTACCCATAAAAACCAAATAAATTGTCCACAGTTTCAAGCAACATACAAATATCTACAAACGGTTAGGCATTAATCATAGTCTGTAATGCCTATCTCAGATTCATTTTTTATTATCTAGAAAAACTAGGATGGTGACATCAACAAAAACTGTACTGATTATATTTCATTTTGTTTTTTCAAGGAAAGGCAACAAGAGAAAATGTTTTTTCTGAAAAGGTCAACTATGCTCAGCAAAGAACAGCAAACAATCAACTTCAAATTAAACAGTAAAATCAAACTAAATAAACAAATGTAAGTCAAATAAAAGTTGAAATCCTCTGTTCTTGGAATACCTGGCTCAAAGATCTTTGTCACATTTACATATATATAACATGAAAGCTTGACAGGTTGGTTATTGAGGTTGTACAGTGGGCCTCATTGAAAAAGGGTTTCGTGAGATGGAAGTTTTATTGTACAACTTTTTTTCTTTGATAATATTTTGAGAACAGTTGATGGTAGCAACTTTAAACCATGAAGGAAATGAAAGGAAATTGCAAAAAATTGGGCTATTTAAAATTCAATTAAATATCCAAACATTTTTCCTTGGTGCATGAACTGTGGGTTACATGACACATACTTAACACTTTCTGACAAAAACAAACCAATTAGAAATGACAACCCAACAAAGCTCTTAGAGAAAAAGGAAGAAAAGCTTTATAGTTTCTATGACAGACACAAATTTATATCTTCTACAATTTTCATCTTTATGTTTGGGATAAGCAACTTGAAAATGGTTGCAAAATTTGGATACAACAAGATTTAAAATTTCAAAAAAGGGTAGAGATAAAATCATAGCTTAATAAAGCAAAAAGGACATGATCAAATTCTCCACACATCATAAGAACTAACAAAGGCAACATCAACAACCCATGAAGGAAATTCTCTTACAATCTTCTGCATCCATTTTGTAGTTGACAGGGGACCATGCAAATAGTGTCCTGCAACAGCAACATCAGCAATGCTCTCATCGTCTCTTTCTCCACTGACTTCAAATTCAAGCCAGAAATCCCAAGGTTTTGCATGAAAACCATGTGCATAGTATGTGTAGAATGTCATCCTGCCATCATAGTCTTGTTGCCCTGAAGGTGGTTCATCTGTTACTGACCAGTGCACCAGTTTGTTACCCTCATTTGGAGTTACAAGCAATGTCATGTGGTCTGGCCCTTTGATTCTTATTTGAAATTTAACATTGCCATTTTCAAGGGTTTCCTGTTTGATTATCCTGAAACTGGACAATTTTTTGCTTGTTTTGAATGGAGGTGGTCCTTTCAAATACCATGTTTTCTTCAAGAGTCTTCTCATGGGGAAGATATAAGGATAGCCGCAATATGGGCCATCACATTCCACACTGGCAACATCCTTCAAGCTGGGTAGATGCATCACTGGCTTCAAACCTAGATAATCTAAAGGTGCAAACCATATACCAGAGTCATTCTTATAGACCAAACCATCTTTGTTGTGAAAATTACGAACCACATGTTGAAGAAATATCCTCTTTGGTGAAACCGGATGACTTCCTGAATATGGAAACATAATTCCCAGCAAAGCAAAGAGAAAGGAAACAAAAGCAATAAAACCAGCAATCTTCCCAATCAAAACTGCCCTCTGAGCTAAGTGAGTAAGTGATGTAAGGTAAAGTGTAATGATGATAACAACAAATGAAGATAAAACAGCAAAAACTAAATCTGGTGGGATCTCAGAGCCTTGCCTTCCCATAATAGGGATGAATACATCAAATAATGAAAACAAATGATAGGTAAAAAGGACAATTGGAAATGAAACAGCAAGAATATGGATAAGAAGTAATTTTTTAGTGTAAAATTCATCATTTTGGCCATTCTTATGCATCCAGGGTCTGATGCAACAGTGGAAGATAAGTGGAAAAACCAGGTATGTTACAACCAAAAATGATGAAAGAATTCCCTTGTAAGTCATCAAAGCAACCACTATTGATACCAACAGGATATGTGCCAATATGCAATTGTTTTCATATATTTCTGGCTCGTGCTCATCTTCTCCAAATGATATGCCAAATTTTTTTGCAATCTTTCTAACACCAATATGTACTAACAATATAGTTGCCAATGCTGGTGATCCATATAGAACAAGTGCAAACCAAGGATGACTGTACCATGACAAAGAGCATCCTAATTTTGTCAAAATAACTGCATCAAGAGCAGATACAAATATGGCACTTGTCCATGAGCAAACAATTGTGACTATAGCTATGATGAATGAAAGAAAAGTCACATTTTTAGGAAATTTGTCTTGCACTGTGTTTTTTTCTAGCAAAGCTGCCAGTATGTAAAGAAGTGAAAAACCTATTGAGCCAATGCTCACCAAAGTTAAAAAGCTTTCTGGAATCAAAATCATATATGCTCCTAGGAAATCAAAATATGCTGTTCTTCCATGTTTAAAGTTTTCTTCATGAGTCAAATAGGGTGATTTTGACAGAGCTTTTATAACTGCAAGTACATTCTCTCCTCCTCTTTGAATTGAACCATCTGGAATAATAGAGGAATTATCATGACGGGTGTGATAGACATAGCCATTTGAAGCATAGGCAATGTCAATACCAACCAAGTTTCCATAATCTCGAAAAATTCTAAAATCTGTATCAGATGGGATTATTCCAGATTGGAATATCTCTTGTCCCACTATTGATGCATAGGGATACTGAGAAGATGAGGCATATGTATGAATAAGCCATGGATGTCCTGGTCCAGTTTGAAAGACAATTTCCCTCCCACCTGAGCCTGCAGCTTCCAAGTTAACAAATGCCTTTATTGTAGAAGCAAGCTTATGCTTTGTTACAAAAGCATGGCTACCTTCAAGTATCCCTTCTTCAGCACCATTGAAAAGAAACACAATGCCATTCTTTATAGTTCTTGGTGGTGACCTTGAGATAGCCCTCATTATCTCTAGCATCATGGCACAACTAACAGCATCATCACTTGCACCCTCAGTTCTAGGTTGTGTATCAAAGTGACTATTCAGAAGAACGTTTGGGTCTGTTTCTTTACTGCTTTTCGGGTGTATGTGGACAATTATGTTTGTTATGTTTTCGTAAGCGACAGCAAAGTCTTTGTGCAAAAAATTCAACATAAATCCACCTGATGCTGTTTGCACATCAACGTGAACATGATAATATACCTGTGTGTGCGCTATAATATTATAAATTTCTTTCATGAGATAATCAACAGCTTGTACATCATTTGCATAACTGCCAACTGTTCGTGCTCCAAGCTTTGTTAGACCTTCTAAATATGTCCGTGCCTTCTCAGCAGTAAAATCAGTCTCCTTAGATTCTTTCACAGTTTTGGGCCTAGGCAGATGGAAATGCGGCAGACATGCAAGTGCGACGAGCAATGTAATACAAAGGCACAGAAAAGCGAACTCCGCTAGCGATATACGTTTTTCATTGCCAAGAGCTTTCACAGCCTTTTCTTTACCATCATCTAGTGAATCAGAATAGCTGTCGTGCAAATCTTTCCCAACGCGTTTTCTCAATGTGGCTGCCATTTTGGGGGCAGAGAAAGTAGTTCCTCAAAGCGAGGCAACAAGAACACATTCCCACCCACTTCCCAGAACACCTTTCAAAATATGTTATTCTAAGGTATTGAGTTTAATTTTGATAGTTACTGGCAGATTCCAGATAAAAATTTTGCAAGACGTGAACAAATTTGTAATGGAATCTTTATTTACCTACTGACATAAAATGTCGATATGATTGTGAAACCTTCTTGCATTTTGACAAGAGCTTGTGAAAAACAGCCACAAACAGCCCACCATCTTTCTTGGTTGAATAGAAAACATACAACTAGGCCATTAATTCCATCGCGGGGGCCCCTTAGTTATGATAAACAACACCCTAATCTCAGGAAAAACATTTTGGGCTTTTGGTGCATCAGCCCTTGTCTTGCCTGAGCAATGACGCAATTTTATGGTCGGTGTTTGATTCCAGGGAAAAAACTGCCTCAGTTTTTTACCCCGATAATCAGACTGATACACCTGTCACACAATCGAATGACTGTGTGAGAAGAAGTGAGACAGGAGAAGGCAGAAGGAAGTATATGACGGGATATAAGCAGGAGGAGAAGTGAGTACAAGGGGACAGGGATGGGAGGGGAAAACGCGTGCAAACAACGAGTCTTGCTGCAAAATATGACATGACCCTAGCTGCATCACTGTACTTAAAGAAATATGCCAGGAAAAGACCACCTAGAAAATACCACAAGGTGATTAGCAAATAGCTTAGGTAACATGACATCCACAGCCTACTAAGGATATACGTGTGGGACCACCCGATTCTAGAAAAGGGGAATCTGCGCACTTTCCCCGCGGGTATTAACTCGAATTAAACGATTAATTCCCATTAAAATAGTTTTATGAGCATCTAGACAAAGCAAGCTCATATCATATCATAACACTATAAACAATTTGGCTTTGGGTTACACCGGGAGCATGGTGGTCCGCCGGTACACCGGGAAATTTCCCAACTGGCCACTCTTAGCAAAGTAACTGTTGACAACTGCAACAACTTTTTAAGATGACGTTTTGAAGAGGCCATTTCTATTACAAAAGGAAAATATGACAATGTAAGACAACTAGAAGTAGGTAAACTAACGAGACAAGGGCCTTGTTTCATCCAACAGTTACTATGTTTTCCAAATAAAACCAGTATCTTATGACATTACACCAAACAACACTAACAGATACACAAAACCGCAAAAGGTGTGGCTGACATTTGATAATCAAAACCAGTCTTTTATTCAAAGTCCTTTTATTTCACAGTGATTCAAGTGATTTAGTCATCTGCGCACTATCAAAAAGTAAGTGCAAGAATCTTCCTGGAGCCATAATAATTTATTATATCACTGTGTGCTGAAGATGACTCTAGCTAGATTCTTAACGTCTTTAATTTTATACAACTGAATTTTTCGTACCCGGAATGTCTTAACTAAATTCACTATGTAATTTCACCAAGGATATTGTCTTAAGCACCCGGATGGTCGTAACTGAAATGTCGATATACCGATTTTTTTGTCTTATGAATTGCCGTCAATAGAAGTTGGAATACTACGAAGATGATGTCTTTTTTGTCGTCGTACTGGCTATTTGTCTAATCATTAAGCTGCGCTTCCCAAAATCAGAATCTAATCATAATAATTTTCTCGGTGCACATCTCAGAAGTGATAGCAAAGGAAACATTTTAGCTTTCACACAAAAATGGTTATAAACGAGGTACAAAGGAGATAAGCCGTTGTAGAAAGAATAGTACAATACATTGGTTCAATATATTGGCATGCAAGGCATTGAATTGCTTGGAAAAAGAAATGAAACAGCATCTCTCTATGTTCTAATGTACAGCAACCACCTTCGGTCAAAACGTACATACAGTTAAGAAATATTAATCAAAAACATTCTTTCAATCAATTAAGTTAGTTTCCCTATTATGATTCTGTACTGTTGCATAACATGACTCAATTCCTAGAGGCAACTCAAAAACAGAAAGATATGTATACTGGACAAGGCAGCACAGAGGTTGTTTAGTGGCCTTTTTAAGTAACGATACTATAACATAAATAACCTGTATCAATAACAATTTGATTTATACTAGACAATGTATTTGAAGCGCATTAGCTACAAATTGAGCGATGTGTTGGGAATTCGTTCCATGAGGTAGCAAACATGAGTGGAATTCATAAAATTTTGTCAGCCCAAATTTAAAGTATAACAAGCATGTTCCCATCTTGGTGCTATGCCCACCTGTAGATTTTGTCGTAACATCTGCTGCTTTAACAAGCGTTCAAACATTTCCACTTTTTGATATGCTGCAAACTGCTTCTAGATTTTCAAAGTATCTTATGTATATTGGAAGTGTCTGGTGCCTGTGCCTGGGAAAAGGTGTTGTTGAAAGACAGCAAGCCACTAAAAGTTCTTGGAACACTGGGAGATACGCAATGGTGCTCAAAGCAAAAGCACTAGAAAGCTCCCTGGCAGCTCAGTTTGTTCCGTGTATGACTATATTCTTGAAGAAGCCATTGTTGCTCTAAATATGAATTCTGAAAGTCATTGACAGACCATTGCAGCAAATGTCCCGAAAGATGCAAAAAGGTTCATCGAATTATTTTTCAAACTTCGAAAAACTCTGGACAGCGTTTACCTTTCAACCTTTCTTCGAAGTGACAATTGCACTTTTGAACTACCTGTAGTCAAAAGGCGTTGGTTTATTGCAGTCATGGAAGATGGCTGAATCAGTAGCAATTAAGATTAATTCTCGCAAGTTTGCTGAATTTCAAGATCCTATTAGCCATTAAACTGTGTTAGCCATCCTTTAGAAAATTTGTCAACAAAGCACCCCTAAACAGAAAAACCCTCGTTTTAAAACTGATTTTTCCTAGAAGAGAGGCTGTCACACCGCCCAATCTATGACAATGACAGACTTGCCGAAGAATATGTTGTAAATTGAAAACACTTTAAAGACCCCTAAATAGAGAATTAGCCAAGCAAAGAAAATTTTGACACCATCCCTGCATCAAATTCTCCTATCACTTGGCCTCTTAAATCTACCAATGACTGGTATGTTAATGTGGACAATTGTAGAATCATTGCTACGTTATTCATTGAACTAAATCGATACTGTAAATCGTGATATTATGCTTCAAAAATCGAAAAAGTATGATTGTAAGTAAGTAAGACTGGCATTAAATACACTTGATATTCGTCGTATGTAAAAAAGAGGTAGTATCGTAGAATCAATAGGGTAGCCTCAGATAAAGATGAAATTGAATTTGGTGCCCCTCAAGGCTCTTTACCTGGACCCCTTTTATTCCTTATAAACAAAAAGTAACTGTCTTTTGCTATTAAAAACACCAGAGTAAAAAATGTATGCTTGTGATACCAATATTTCTTATCCTGCTAAGGACATGGAGTTCTAATGTGTAACTTCATAAAAAATACATTTTTAGAACTTTTTTAACTTTGACCACATTACCCTAAAAAAACACTTGCAAATGCCTCTAGATATTGAAGAGTATGTTAAAAACTGGGAGCGATATTGCAAATGAAAGATTTGATGCTTGCTAACGGATAACTTTTGTTTTGGTCTAGCTCATAAAGTTAAGAACAGAGACCCAGTTACAGTGATTTGATGGGGACAGGGATGGTTTCTATGTAGCTATAACTTACCCAATTTTTAGCATAGATAGCTGATTTCGCACGGATAGAGATATTCCATGGTACTTTTTTTGGCTGTGATCTAAATTCAAAAATTCTAAAAAGATCCGTCCAAAACATCAAGAGGCAGACGTCGCTCTAGATGACCTTTTTATAATGACTTATATACAATACTATCACAATGGCAATTAAATTAACTTATTGGGGTGAGAGGCAAATAAATTTGGTTATTGAGTTGCCTCTCAGACTGCAACCAACATTTAAAAAATTATACCAAAAAATAAAACCACCATACACATCTTGAATTATAAAAATGTATTCAGTCCTTGAACACTGACCTTTCAAATCAATTCGAAATAATTCAAGAGAATTAAATTCGAAAGATTCTAGATTTGAAAAATTCTAAAGGTGACTTGGTCCCCTCGCTTATGAAAACAAGAAATGGTCAAAAAGCATCTTCATTTCGTGGATCAAAAGTTTGGAATACAAACATGAGATCAAGTCAGATCCCTTTTTATCTGCTTTTAAATGTAGATTAGTAGTCATTGCCTTGCAAAAGATTTACATGAGCGTTGCTACGATGAACAAAAACATTGACTATGCTATTGGAGTCTACCCAACCCCAGAAAAACCAAAAAGTCACCATAAGACGTGAATAAATTTCAATTTATCAAACTATATTTAACAAAAATTAAATTGCCAAGAAACATCAATAGTTGCTTTTAATGCTATAAAATTGGATTGATATTTGCAAAAATACTTAAAACATGCAAAAATTGCCTTGTTTTTGGCTTTACATATGTTTGCCCCTTCAATCTGTAGTATGCTCTGCAGTCCTTGCCTCACAGTCAACCAACACTCTACTTAGATGGGTTTCTTGACAACTTACTCTCACCTGTCCAATAAATCTAAAAGTTTTGGAAACATAATAAACCATTGCACCCTAATTTTTCTCCCTCATATGCATGAAATTCAGATTACGATAACAAAAGTGAGAAATAATAATCGTGTCCTATGGATTAATATGACTGAGAAATACAGTAAATTGACCACTCGTTGAAAAGTCGTTGGAAGGGGGTGCATTGTTGTGGGGCTCAGTTCCAGTATTTCTATCCCTCTTTCTTCTGCCCATTCACCCCTAAGTGCTGAAAACTCCATGTGGGGTACTTATTAATGGAACGAAGTATCTTGTAATGACAATTAATGTTCATCGGTATGTCATAGAGCGCTCGATGCCGTATAGGCAGAGGTGTACACACGTATAGGCAGAGGTGTACAGAGTAGGATGTTTTTAAGTTGCTATTGCGAGTTTCACGTTTCAATATAAAAATCTAGAAACAGGTTATCAGACAACGGTTTACTAGGCAACTGATAAATCTACTTGGATACCCCTCCCTCCCCCTAAACATTCACGGTTGTCAAATTTGAAGTACATTTTTGTTATTTGAAAAGATATGCGATTGTTTAACGTCCATATGGATTCCTAATGTTATTGGCTTTCCTCTCTAAAGCCGATGCCTACATAGAGTTTGTAAATGAGATGTATCGTGTCAATGGAACGGATGCCTCGAAAAATATCAACTCGCCTTACAAAAACGATTTTATAACTAGAAAATTCGTGCCCTAGCCAGCAGGCGCTGATATAAGTTGAAAATAGAGGGAAGCAAGTGCAAATTAAAGACTCGAAAAAGATAATTCAAAAAGTGGAGATCATGGCCCACCTGCAGCTGTGTCGATTCCAGAACTGTCGATTTGAACCTATTATATAATTCCTCGCCTATTTGTAATAGCTGAGAAAGGTGCATTTTTAATTATTGTGAATTGTAAGCAGGGAAAATGAGGCTTTCAGTGTAACATTATGAAGAAAATTGGTGAAGGAAAAACATAAAATTTAAGGCATAGGAATGTCTCACAGTTTTATCGAAATGATGCATCATGTGGTGAGAAAAAACGATAATCTGAAAATGATTTTTGTGAATTAGTTTTGTTGTGGATTAGTCAAAAATCGAAGTGACAACATAAAGATCACCATTGTTCTTCAAGCTGGCAGCTACAACACCATTGATGATGTCATTATCTCCCGTGAAATAAAGCTGCAGCTTCATAGTATCAGGTGAAATCATTGTTTCCTTGAATATTTCGATTGTTTGCTCGCTGTCATCTCTGTTCTGTAGTAGCTGTTCAACGCCCAATGACGCCTATAATAGTAAAGAACATACCATTTAGAAAGTGCGAAGGTAATACTTCATAAAAGATACCAGCAAAACATCCTTACAGTTACATATGAATAAAAACTTTACATCTTCACGCTTTCATAAAAAACTTTGTATCTGCTTAAAAAAGCAATGTACCAGCTTTTTATCAGCTTTTGCTCATATCACTTTACATTTTGTTGGGTAGAAAACATCAAGATAAAGACAGATGAAATTTTTCAGCAGATACTCCTAGAATCTATTTTGCAGATACTCCTAGTGGATAAATACTGCTGCACCAGGAATTGTACGAAAGTAGGACTATTTTGGAGGATTTAAAACACCTGTTTGAACAGTCAAAGAAGAAAACAAATTCTTTGCATCAAATTCAAAGTGGTCTAAGGGTTCTATGTCAAAATATTCTACAACAACCAGGTGAGAAGAAGTCTGTACTAACATGATACCTGTCGAAATTGCTGCTTGGAAAATTTTGGAACGTTTTCGTGATTGGAAAACTTTCAGATTTCAGATCGCATCGTTGTCATTAGGACTGCTTAATGAATTATAACCTGATTATGGCTTTCCAGCCCAAACTTGAATATATTCGTATAAAAAACTGTTTTCCAGAGACAATCTAGCTACACATCAAGTTACTCTGAAACGATGCTACAAATGGAGGTTCGTTTGGTTTTTTAGATATCGAAAAGTGCTGGTGACTTTAATCACGAAGTGTCAGTTTAGCCAAGGGAAAGTCCTGAAAGCAGTTACTAGGGCCAAAGACTTGCACCTCCTTTATGCCACTCAATTACAAAAAAACGGTGCAAGAAACAACACAGTTGATTCTACTAAATTTACTAGGCTCGGGTAGAAAAACTTCCGTTCAAAAATCTTTCAGAATCTATTTAAGCTGATTCAGGAAAGAAACTTACATGGAAATCTGAAGGATTCATAATTTCTTGGAGGGCACTTGACTGCTTTTCCTTATTTTCAAATGGTCCATTTATGTCAGCAACTCTTTTCCACTGAGCAAAGTAACTATCAATTCTTTCCTTCTGGGCAAGGCTGGTACTTTTTAAAAAGTTTCTGTACACATCCTTCACAACTGACTCGAGCTCTGGATTCAAAATATAACATAATTTAAAGAATATTTTATAAAATGTCGAGCCAGGCATGGGGTGTTAAAATTTTCATGATTATATGAACTCGTATACCGCCGCGAAGTATAACAGAAGAGCATTAAAATTCAAAAATCTTACAAGGCTTCACCTAAACGTGTGCGAACACACCACAACTTAACTCTCAGGCTGTTTTGTAGCCAAAATGATTGTCTTAATAGCTTTCAACCATTCTGTGCAATAGAACGCGATACTGCTGATTTCATGTTCGCTGCAGGTTTTTATCACCTCTGCATTGTCTGAGGTATTTCAGCTTCAATGGAGGGGAAAGATTATGCGAAAACGATTCTTTTGAAAGAGTTCTATATGCTTTACACTCAGTGAGCAAAAGTTTTGCACAACCTGAGGTTATAAACACACATTATCTTCAATAAAGGTTTTCATCCATAGAAAATCTAATTAGTTTAGAAGAGCGACAAAATTTAAAACCAGTCCTACAATGAACTTAATATATCTGTCCACAAATAAGAGAAATAAATAAAGAAAAGACTAACCTTTACCAATCACATCTTTTTCAACATACGCAGATGTATAATCAGAATCGAATGCCTTACGCAGGTCAGAAAACTGGTGCACAGCAGAAGCTAAAAAAACCAGACAATAAAGTCAAACTTTAAGACGAACAAATCTCAACAATATGCTATATAGTATATAGAGAACACCTCAACAAAAAAGTAATTTGACTTAAATTTGGTGAGTGGAAACATAGAGATGAAATTGCTTTAAATTTTATTATAAAAATTCTGTCATATCTCTTGCCCACCACAGTGAGTACGTTTGGCAGAAAATATATCTGAATTTAGATTAATATCAGCCGTCAAATTAATTCGATTAATATCTAGTTTCAAATCACTCATAATGTTTAAAATATTATTAGAAACATGTTGTGTTTCTTCACTCTTACCTATTCCAAAAAGGAGTAGAAAGGAAGCAACAATTTTCGGGAACATTCTGAAGCCTACAATCGTTCATACAAAATTTGTCGATGCTATTAGTGATCCACAACCCTCTTCAGGTGTTATTTATTGCTTCAGAAAACAATGGACTTTGGTTAGCTTCATGTACAGCCTTCTGCATTATACAGGGGGCTATGTCTTTCTGCGGCAGAGTCAAAAATATGAATGCCTTGCTAGTTAGAAGCATGTATCACATATCTGGCACAGCCTTTTGGAAATTTCCTCTTAAAAATATTTCAAAGATATGTTTTAGGAGTTTGGACAGCATAGGTTATGGAAAATAAGTTGACAAATTTGATAAATGATGCAAACTCTTTGAAAAATGAGAAATTATGATAATCAGCTATAATTGAGTTTTATTCATCGACAATACTGCCTTGAGAAAGTATGTCTTCATAGCTGGCTGATCCCTCTTAATCACTCCCCCCTTAATCACTAGCTCCAGCAATACTTCCAAATAATAAAATCAAAAAATTTCGCCATGCTGGTAAATCAATATACACAAACAGGTGAAATGACACTTTGAGGAAAAGCCATGGAAAAAGCTTGAAACCATATTCTTTTTCAATCATCGCAGCGTTGGCTGTGTAAATACGTGTTGATGTTTGTTGTTAAACAGCGACCGTTGAATATCATGCCCGCGCACGTTATATCTCGTTTTCTTCTGGCGCACATTTCTAGTTTATTTTTCATCTCATGCTGTCTTGAAAACGTTGTCCCTTTTAATGTACAGCTAACCAAACGAATGATTACCGTAAATCCTCGCATTAGCACCCTGGTGGCTTATTTATTTTTGATATTCTTGGATGGGGGCTTATACGAGAGGGGGGGGGGCTTATAAAATTATTGTAGACATTAAGAGGACATCATTAAAAGACCTCGTTTATTTCAGTAGAAATTTCTTTATGAGCATTTATTTAATTACTACCAAAAGTATGAATTTGTTGTGGTAATTCAATAAAACGCCATAGGCAACCTCAGATGGCCCAATTTGAGAATTTACGGTAGCAGGGAGGGCCTATTCGAGGGGGGAGGGGGGTTATTGACAATTTGTAGTTCTAGGGTGGGGGCTTTTTTGAGGGGGGAGGCAATTCGAGGATTTACGGTAGTTCTGGCTTCAGTGAGAATTAACTGCGTTCGCAAGATAATTACCTTTCCCAACCCTAAATCTTCAATTAGTCCAGTCACTTAAGATGAAAATCGTGACAGACTGGAACAAAGCACCAATCCACAGAATAGAAATGACTATTCTAGTCATTTCTATTCTTTGACCAAACTTTTCTTGGTGATACCTAGGGGTATGGAGAACATTTCCAGAAGGGGTGCCGGTTTCTATCGATTTCGGGGGGTAAGCTAGAGATAAAATCGTATGACGTCATAGAAAAATCACCAGAATGCTTTCTAAATCACCCCTTCTGGAAATGCTCTCCATGCCTCGTGATATCACCATAAAAAGTTGGGTGCTTTGTTCCAGTCTGTCACAATCTGACCAAAAATTCGAATTATGCGACTGGACTAAATGTTCTGACCTTCTGATTGAAATTTCTTTTTTCTTGATGATATAAAAATACAAGCATGCAAAGAGCAGTAACGAAACAGATAACTGTTAGCCAAATTATCAGCTATGCGAAATAGATTGAAAAAAATTTGTTAAACTTGTAAAATTTCTTCCATAAGGAAAATATTTTTTGAAATTCATATCAATATTGAAGAGCCTCTATCTAAGAAGCAGGTAGCATTAACATGGAGGTAAGTAAAAAGCTCATTATTTACAAACGTTTATTTTCTAAATTATATTTCCATGTGAAGGGGGATGTAAATACTCAACATATTGTGTTGTTGATTACGGAGATCGTTGATTTGTTTATCGATGGCTGCCTGGCTTGACCGAGCAACAAAAAGCAAATGCAGGTAAAAATTGTTGATCACCTAATCGAAAATGATACGAAATATCTGGAAGCGTATAAGGAAAGTTTTACCAAGCAGGCAGAGCAACCTTAAATAGCCACACATTTTTTTGCAGTTATTTGATAAACGGACATAAATATGAATTCTGAAACTATCTTTGTGTTATGTTTCAGTTTGCTGGCTACCTCAAGTCTAGCTGCACCAGCTGGAAGCTATTGGTCTTTGAAAAATAAGGACTTGACAAACAAAACAATTGGGAGAAACACTGAAAGAATTACGAAAAATGCAGTGAAAAATATAACAAAAAGTTATGACGAAAAGTCAAAGACACAAGAGAAAAGCAAGGAAGAAGCAAATGTAGGAAAAGGTCAAAGGTCTGGCGACAAAAAGGAAACCAACAGGAATTCAACTTTCAAGGATGAAAATATTAATCAAACAAAAGACTTTGATCAACGCATGAGATATGAAGAAAAATATGAAGAAAAACAGAAGCTTGAAAATGAAACCCAAAGAGGAAACCAAAAAATTGAATTAAGTGAACGACACAAATTGGGCAATGGCACGAAGGGAACAAATATGGAGAAAAAGACAAATAATGAGGAATTCAAGTCATATGAAAGTTTGACTGAGGAATTTAAGTCAAATACCGAAAATTTGAAACATTCAAAAGATAGCGAGGACGAAGCAAAGACAGTAAAAGATAACGAAAGTGAAAAGCCAGGAGATTTATCAGCAGGATTAAAAGATCACAGAAATAAAAAGGCAAATAAAGGGCTAAGTAAATTTACGAATAAAGAAAACATGCCAAAGAATGAGGAGACCGAGGGAGCATTGAATGAAAAAATAAAACTACAGGAAGGGAAGAAACAAGAGAGCTTTGACAACGGTGTTGATGACAAACAAATAAAAGAAATAAACAACGTATTGGATAAACAGAATAAAAGCAATCAAATGATAAAGGAAAAAGGTGCAGATAAAAACATGACAAAAAACGAGGGTGGTCTGAAAACACAGCAAAGAACAATGCTCTTTAACGAAACACAAGAAAAAGAGGGAAAGAGTGATTCAAGATTAGGTAACGGTAGTCAAAATGAGGTAAAGAAAAATGCCAAAGAAAACGAAAATGACACTTTTCACAGGCATGAGGAAAAAATTTTGAAAGTTTCAGGAGACCTGTCGCGTGATAAGAAGAAAGCAAATAGAAATTCAAGCGTGCAAAGTAATGAAATAGGTAATAGGAATAAGACTGTCGAGCTTGCATCAGGTGAGGAAAACGATGGAAAAAACACCACAGGAGTGCCAGCGTTAAAGAATACAAGAAACCAGGGCCAAACAAATACCATGCTGGGGATGCCAAAACTTCACGGCAAGGATAAAGAAAATAAAAATGGAGAGTACAACGTCTACTCAAATGAGACTCCAGTCAATAATACATTAAATGAAAGCTCTGAGAAGAAAAATGAAGGACCATATAATGGTACAGAGAAAGAAACAGAAGTAGCAAAAAATAAGAATGATACAAAAATAGGAGCAGACAAAACTTCTCAAAGTCACCAGGAACAGATAGAAAAAACATCAATAGGGGATGAAACCGAAGAACAAACAGAAGACATTCCAAACAGCAGCTCAGATGGTGCAATGAACCCAGAGAGAGCAGATGTTTCTGCAAAGAACTTTAAAGACAAAGAAAGTCTAAGGCTAAAGCCCCAAGGCTCAAGAACTGAAATGCATATTCTTAAGTTTGTGGAAGAGAAAGAAAAAAGACTGCTGGTGTGAAACATTGATAAAAGTGGAGGGAAAATCAAGAAAAGCTGTTAATTGCAGAACCTGCACAGTAGCCACCGTTGTAAAATTTTTACAGTACCAAGTAGAAATGATGCAATGGAGGTAATAAAGTTTACCCTTAAAGAGCTGAAATAAGCCCCGTCTCTAGTTAGTGCAATCTCTACACTGAGCAGAAACCTGAAATCAGCACCCTCTCTATTTAGGCCATAGCCCAGTCTTCACACAAAAAGGGCAAAAACAAAATGCATAATTCATGATGGCTTTCTACAAAGTGTGATACTATCTAAACTTCAAATATTTATAAAGACCTTTCTATTTAACTTTAGTTCCATTTTCAAAAGTTTTGTAACTTACAAACCACTAATAAAGCTAAAATGTTCAAGATAATCTTTATCATGAAATAAGCCACCTGTTCTAGAATTGAATAAGGTTCCTTGCAGTTTTGACATAGCTCTAATATTTGGACACATCTAGTACTTAGGAGGGTATCAGACATATGCAAATGTAGAAGCATTTTAGCAATAGCACTTCTGATCCTGAAAGTTGTAAAAAAAATAAAAAGTAAAAAAAGTAATTTTATCGTGTTTGAAGTTGTTGTTATATTCAAGACATTTTTACAATAAGCTAGTACATGCAATATAAACTATACTGGAAAATGCTTAAGCAAAAAAGTTATTTGCAATGACCTAAATATTTAATATTCATGATAATAGCCATATATACTTAATGGTTACTGACCAAATTATTGATTATGTAGTTGGCATTTCTTTTAGTCATTCTCCCTTTACCTGCAGCAGTTATTCATAATTAGATATATTTGGTGCTCTGATGGGAATAAGTGACCCCATTTTATTTTTTGGGACTTTGAAGACCCTTTCTTATCTTCCCACTGCTTTCAAAAACATAAATACACTAAAAATATAAAATTTGATATATTGTTGCAATCACTTTTGCTTCCAAAAATACATTTGCTCCCAAAAATAGTCAACTTCTCATTTTTAAAAACCCTGCCCTATAAAATTTTAGGATTTTTCTCAACCAAAGATTTTGCATATCTGTGACATTTTCTTTAAACAGAGTGCCTGGGCCTGTGCCATTTTTGTCAACTGTGCTTAAGTATTAATTTGATTTTGATTAAAATCAATATACTTATACCCGGCTGTTCTAGTCAAAGTGAAGACACATTTTGATATGGATGTATATTTAATTGATGGATCAATTATTCGGTTCTCTGTGATTATTGAATTTGGAACCTTTGAGCAATCCTGAAAAATTATCAGCAATATGAAATTTTGCTTTCAATATTTCAGGTGGTGAACAAACTCACACTATGGTCTAGGTCTATATGAATTTTTTAGGTCAGCATCAGGGGAGGCAAGACTATTGTGTTGATATGCTGACTTCATATATTCCTATATTTGTTTTGGAACAAAAGACCAATTGTCTTTCTGAAATATTTGGGGGGTGAATGCCCCCTCCCCAAGGTGTCTGCCACTGGTCAGTGAGTTTTGAAGTAAGCTTTGATACCCGTTCTTATAAGCTGCAGCTTTAAATGCTCATCATGACTTCTTAGGGTGTTTGTAATTGATTGCAATTTCAAATTCAAATTTT